>NC_057745.1:7697128-7834743 GCF_004010195.1 Chiloscyllium plagiosum | reverse complement strand
TCTGTCTCTGTCTCTGCCTCTCCCTCTCTCTCTGCGCACCTCTCTGCTTCTCTCTCTCTGTCTCCCTCTCCCTGCACGGCCTCTCTGCCTCCGTCTCATAGTTTCATCGTAATTAGAGCAGGAGTAGGCCATTTGGTCTATCGAGCCTGTTCCACCATTCTTAAAGGTCATGGCTGATCTATCCATTGTCTTAGTTCCTCCTACCTGCATTATCCCCATAAACCTTCATTCCCCTACCCTGCAAAAACCTGGGTCTTGAATAAATTTAATGAAGCTGCCTCGACTTCTTCCTGAAGCAGAGAATTCCAAAGATTCACTTTTCCATGGGAAAAGCAGTTCCTCCTGAGCTCTGTCCTAAATCTACTCCCCCTAATCTTGAGGCCATGTTCCCTTGTCCTAGTCTCATCCACCAGCAGAAACAATTTGCCTACCTCTGTCTTATCTATCCCTTTTGTAATTTCTATGCTTCTATAAGATTCTCTCTCATTCTTCTAAATTCTAGCAAGTATAGTCCAAAGCGCCTCAATCTCTCCTCACAGGGAAACCCCCTCATCTCCGGAATCAACCTGGTGACCCTCCTCTGCACCGCCTCCAGAGTCAGCGTATCCTTCCTCAAGTACGGAGTCCAGAACTGCTCACAATACTCCAGATGCCACCTCACCAACACCTTGTACAATTGCAGCAGAACCTCTCTGCTCTTAAGTTCATCTGGATACATCACATCATCCTCCGCCATTTCTGCTACATACAAGCAGACCCCACCACCAGTGATAATATTTCCCTCCCCACCCCTATTTGCATTCCATAAAGACCATTCCCTTCGCGACTCCCTTATTAGGTCCACACGCCTCCCACCAACCCACCCTCCCCTCCCGGCACCTTTCCCTGCCATCGCAAGAATGCAAAACCTGCACCCCCATACCTCTCCTGTTACCTCTGTCCGTGACCCCAAAGGAGCCTTCCAGTCAGAGATTTACCTGCACTTCCACACACCTCATTTACTGTATCCATTGCTCCCGATGTGGTTTCCTCTACATTGGGGAGACAGGATGTTGACTTGCAGAGCACTTCAGGGAACTTCTCTGGGACACACTCATGAAGCAACCCCACTGCCCTGTGGCCGAACACTTTAACGGCCCCTCCCACTCCCTCAAGGTCATGCAAGTCCTGGGCCGCCTCCATCGCCAAACCCTTGCCACCCCACCTTTTGAAGAAGAATGCCTCATCTTGCAGCTCCAACCACATGAGATCAATGTGGATCTCACCAGTTTCCTCATTTCCCCTCCCCCCAACCTTATCCCAGATCCAACCTTCCAACACAGCACCGCCCTCTTGACCCGTCCATCTTCCTTCCCATCAATCCTCTCCACTCTCCTCTCCGACCTATCACCATCGCACCCCTTCCATCTACTTATCCCATTCCCGGCTACCTTCCCCCCAGTCCCACACCCCTCCCACTTATCTCTCAGCTTCCCCCCACCTCCCCTCCCCGGCCCACACGCCTCATTTCTGATGACGGGCTTATGCCTGAAATGTCGACTCTCCTGCTCTTTGGATGCTGCCTGACCTGCTGTGTTTTTCCAGCACCACATTCTTGACTCTGATCTCCAGCATTTGCAGTCCTCACTTTCTCCTCCTTAACTTCAATCCCTCTAACAATGAAAGCCAATATTCTATTTACCTTCCTGATTACCTGTAGCACCTGCAAATCAACTCTAAGCGATTCTTGGACAAGCACTCCTAAGTCCCTCTACACACCAGCACGCTGTAATCAATCTGTCTTTCTCTGTGTGTCTCGCACTGTCTCCCATTCTCTCGATCAGACCTTGCTGATGGTCTTTTAATGATCCTAGCCACAACCGGCACTTCCATGTAACCAGAAACCCTGACTCTAATGGTGTGCCAGATACTGGGCAGTTTACTGTATTTGGGATTTTATATTACTGGCCATTATACCACAGAAATTGTCTTCTAATTGAAGATAGGCTCCAGTGCAGCACCTGGTAACCTGGGTTTTGGTGGTATATTCAGACTAACCAATTGGTCAAGAATAGTTTTGAAGTGAATCCTTTACCAAGCTGGACATGTATTTATGGTGCTACCTATTACAAGTGTATGCCTTCTAAACTCAAACACTGCAACATTTCAACAAATTTCTCTTTATATCTGTTCAACCTCCATATAAGTAAACATAATTAATGAAAAATTAACCAGTTGGTCAGAAAGTGAGGTTCCAGACTCAAAGCTGGTGGCTCAGTGGTTAGCATTGCAGCCTCACAATACCAGGGACCCGGGTTCGATTCTCACCTCAGGCGACTGTCTGTGTGGAGTTTGCACATTGTCTGCATGGGTTTCCTCCGGGTGCTCCAGTTTCCTCCCATAATCCAAAGATGTGTAGGTCAGATGAATTGGCCATACTGAATTGCCCATAGTGTTAGGTGCATTAGTCAGGGATAAATATGGGGATTGGGTCTGGGTGAGTTACTGTTCGGAGGGTCGGTGTGGACATGTTGGCTGAAGGGCCTGTTTCCACACTGTAGGGAATCTAATCTAATCTAGTCAGTGTTTACACTGAGAGCTGTTTCAACCTCTTCATTGATATCTTCCTATACATTGTGGGAAAATATCATGTGGTCTCCATAGCCATTGAGTCAAAAGGAGTATTTTAATGTTGCATTGTTGAGATTTTCTAAGGAACAGTTACTATCTAAGTGCAATCACTACAAATGTGGGAGCCGGTCTCCATCCTCATGGTCACATAAACAGCAACAGAGTAGAAAGTGAGGTTTACTCTAACTATACAAGGCATTGGTGAAGCAACACCTGGACTATTGTGTGCAGTTTTGGTCTCCTTATCTGAGGAAGGATGCTCTTTTTTTCTCTCTCTCTCAAGTGCAGCGAAGGTTTACCAGACTGAGTCCTGGGATGGCAGGACTGATGTGTGAGGGGAGATTGACTCGGTGAGGACTTTAGTCCCTGGGGTTAAGAGGAATGAGTGGGGGGACTTTCATAGAAAAGCATAAAATTCAAACAGAACGAGACAGGTTAGATGCAGGAAGGATGTTCCTGACGATGGGAGTGTCCAAAACCAAGGGTCATAGTTTAAGGGTAAGAGGTAAACTTTTTTGGATTGAGATGGGAAACATCTTCACCCAGAGGAGTGAGCCGGTCAAATTCACTCCCAAGAAAGTGGTTGAGGCCAGAACACTGTGTTATCAAAGATACAGCTCCTGTGGTTAAAGGGATCAAAGGATATGGGGGGAGGGGTGTGTGTGGCAGGATTAGAGTATTGAGCTTGATGACCCCATAATACATTGAATGGCAGAACAGGCTCAAGGGGTCGAATGGCCTCCTCCCCCTATCTCCGATGTTTTTATGAGGCAGTCTGGTGATGAACAGGAGGAATATTGACCAGGACAGAATGCTATTTGAATAATTCTCCCGGACTCTGTAGCACTAACCAGAATTGAGTTTGCTCACTCAGCTGTAGGACCCTTGTTTGAGCTCTTTCAGCACTTCATGACCATAGCAGGGGGTGTGTGTGCTCCACCCCTGAGACTGTGGTGCTACTGATGCCACGTTACCAGTAGATTTTGATATACTTTCTGGGTATCGGGAAATCTGCGATTAATGGGCGGTCTGCACTGAGGTTTCCTGAAGTGGTTGGAATTTTACAATAATCCAGGAGCCTTGCAGTTATTTTAATGGGGTCAGATTTGTTGAATTAAATTTGTGACTTACTGTGAAACCGGACAGCCGTCAGTCCCTGCTGAGTTTCCCAGCAATTTCTGATTGTGAAGGGAAGGCGATGGTCTAGTGGCCTTATCACTGGACTGTTCATCCAGATAACATTCTGGGAACCTGGGTTCAAATCCTACCATGGCAGATGATGGAATTTGAATTCAATTTCATAAAAACTGGAATTAAGAGTCTAATGATGACCAATGATCCATTGTCGGTTGTGGGAAAAACCCACCTGGTTCACTAACGCCCTTTAGGGAAGGAAACTGCCATCCTTACCTGGTCTGGCCTACATGTGACTCCAGACTCCCAGCAATGTGGTTGAATCTTAACTGCCCTCTGGGCAATTAGGGATGGACAATAAATGCTGGCCTAGTCAGTAATGCCCTCATCCTGTGAATGAATTGAGAGAAAAAGAAATTTCAGCATCTGCAGATCTTTGGGGTTGCTTTGTTCTGTTTCGCGTGTCGCTATGTTGAGTCGGGATGGGACACTGATTGGTGTTTTTGTTTTCTGTTGCTTCAGCTCACGGTCATTTTCAAGAACTTCCAGGAGTGCGTTGATCAGAAGGTGTACCAAGCAGAGACCGACGACCTCCCAGCGGCCTTCGTCGATGGCTCGAGAAATGGCGGCGAGAAACATGGCGCCAACAGCCTGAGGGTGCTGGAGAAAGTGGCCGGGCAGCACATCGAGATCCACGCCAAGTACATCGGGACCACCATCGTGGTGCGGCAGCTGGGCCACTACCTGACCTTTGCCGTCCGGCTGCCCGAGGAGGTGGCCAATTCCTTTGAGGACAACCAGGGCCTGCAGCTGTGCCTGAAGGGCTGCCCCACCAACGAGCGAATGGACTGGAGGCTCCCTCAGCCACGGAAGGGAGGGTCCGCGGCCCCCCACAGCGCCTTCACCCGTGAAGCGGCCACCGCTAAGTGCAGGGAGCGGCTGCCCGTGGACGATCTGTACTTTCGATCGTGCGTGTTTGACCTCCTGACCACGGGCAACGTGAACTTCACACTTGCGGCGTACTACGCCTTCGAAGATGTGAAGAACTTGCACTCGAATAAAGACAAGCTGCACATATACCAGAGGACAGCTGACCACTCAGAGGGCAACTCTGCCCCTGGGAGACCCAGTCTCCAGACTCTTCCCATCGCCCACTTCCTGCTAATCTGCTCCCTTTGGTGTTGCCTGGCACGCCTATAGCCATGCTGATGGGTGACTTTTATCAAGCAGCTGGTTTTGATCTGAATTGTTTTCGCTTTGAACCGCCGGTGACTACCTATCTGGTACCTCGTTTTTGCGCTCGTCCGTAAATTATTTCTGGTCTTCCCCCCCCTCCCCCCCCCCCAGCCCCGGCACCTGTGGACACATTGATTTCTTCTCTCGCGCTGCCAGCTGTTAGGCGGAGATCACCAGTGTCATTCCCCACCCTGTCGGTGTTTGTGGTTGTGTGTTTGTGGCATTTGTAGGGGATTTGGAATAGTGCAGGCGTGCGATGTCCGTCTGAACCAGGGGCCTGGCTGCACATCTCCGTCACTTCCCTGTGACCGCCCCTCCCCCGACCTTCGGCAAAAAGAGGACCACCCATCTGAATCTCAGTACAATTTCAACCCCCTTTCAAAACACCTTTCAAAATCTAACCCTAACGCCAACCTCTTGACAGGGGAAGCGTCGGCAAATGGTGAAAATTCTCACCTGGTGAGGAATATTGGATCTGGGTAAAAATTGTGGAGTTCCAGTCTCCTGGTTGCCAGGATCTGTGCTTTCACAGGGCACGTTCCTCCTGCTACTTGGGGCCTTCCACTGATTCGACCTTCCCTTTGAGGCTGGTGAGTGTTGACAGGCTATTACCACACCGGGCATCACAGTGGTTTAGCACCAGGCTCATTCCCCTTGAGCTACAGAGTGGCACTACACATTAGGGCTTCACCTTCATCGACAAAGTAAATGTGCTGTAAGCCTGAGTACAATGCACTGGCACGTTGTGGAACCCCCCCCACCCCCATCTTCCCAGCTAACCAGGAGCATAGTGTTGTTTGATTTGCCTTCTCGATGGGACAGTGACGTGAAGTTTCATGCCCATTTGTGCCTATTACACTGGCACCTGATGCCCTGTGTCCTGCTGGCTTTGGTTCAGCACAGCTGTGAGCCTTTGTGTCGAAGATTGGAACTCGCGCACTGCGGGTTATTGACCAGCTGCGCAGCTTGAGATTAAAGATGGCGGAATGGACACACTGATGGCTGGGAATCCTCACGCATTTTACCCAGCAGTCCACCACGAGCTGCCCCCTTCCTCCAGGATCAACCAGGATGGGAGACCGTCACCCGCTACACTGGATCTGACCCGGTAACCTAGACAACTGGAGTGTCCTTCCAGCTCTTCCCATGTTGGCTTGTGGGTCAAAGGCAGTGAAGGGGCTTAAATAACACACACGTGCGTCGTCCTGTCCATTCACCATCATCCATTGTCCCCACACCCTTTCAGTGAGCTGTTTTTACCTGTTGACCTTCTACTGTTCAAGCATGTCCCTTTGCCATGGTGTAAAAGGAGATGTATGTGACAGGAAGAGAAAGCTTGCATAGTACTGACGAGGCAGCTCTCCTGAGGGCTCCAGTGATGAATGCCTTGCCAGGTGGGTTAGTGAGCTGGATAGATGCAGGTTGACTTCGCAGTCTGGCTGGAGGGAGCTGTATTGGTGGGGGTAGAGTTGATCTCCTTGGGATGAGGAAGGAGGTGATCAAGCCAAAGTTGCTGCGTTAGCCCCATTCTGTGGAGAAATGTCTGTCTGAGTGAATACAGCAGCATAACAGGGTGGAGGCTGCTATCAGACCCGGCTGATGGGCCTGTGATTAGATTAATTTTCCAACCCAGAGGGATGTGACACTGGGTGAGCTGACCCTTAAAGACACATGTCTGAGGCAATCAGAACAGTTTAAGATAGAAAGTAAATTTTATAGCTATGTATAATAGTAAATTACACAGTTTATGTAAAACATTCACTTTATTATTTATATTGAGGATTACATTCTGGGGCACTGTAACAGTAACAATAAAAAAAAGTCATGGGGGTGGGGCAAACAAGGGAGGGAGCTGAATCAGAACAGAGTCCGCGGAAGAGAAGGCACACTCCCAACACCAGCAGTGCCCACCTCCATCTCTTAAAAATCTCAAGGGTGCTGGTAGACACCGGATGTTCCCTCTTCTAAGGTTACCTGGGCATAAATGTAGCTGTGGAAGAAGGGCAGGCAGTCAGGAACTACCCCATACCTCATCCCTTTCATGGGCCACTCCCTAAACCCTATTGGTGGTCATTTCAGGCGAGTCAATGATGAGGTCCTCCCCCCCCCCCCCCCACACACACACACACAGACACCCACACACAGACACAGACTACAGTCTCTAGCTATTTGATTGAAGGTTTAAAAAAACACAAGCCACTTCTTGAACACCTTCCTTCATCCACTGGTTTATAAGATCCAGTTTCCAGCGGGTATATATTGCCATGATCTTGCTGCAGCTGTTGTTTCCGCTGAATGAGAACTTGGTGGCTTCTCTGTGTCTTTCTCACCAACCCCCCCCTTTTGCCTCAGAAGTGGGAGAGGCTGAAGGGATTCTTCCTACAGCAACTGAATAGCATTGGAGCCAAAACCAGGGGGAAGAAATAGTGTTTGGAAACGAGATTGTTAGCCACAGGCTTGGACTCAGTAGCAGTATTGCCCCTCTCTTAAATTGCTGAAGAGTTTTGTCCTGGCCTTGCACACTTATGCTTTCTTGAGTCAAGATCCCTGCCCTTTCCCGTTTGCCATTTTAACTTGGTCGCTTGTCTTGTGCGACCTTCACCCTGTGGGTCTGGAGATCTCCGAAGAGCCCATGCAGTTTCCTTGCCAGCGTTGATTCCCCTTCTAAGCTGAGGATGGACTCTGAGTGTAAGCAGGTTACTTTTCTTGCATCTCAATCGTGTGCCCACTTGCCCTCCCTCCCTGACTCCCAGCAGCACAGCCTGAGCACAGAGCAGCGGGTGATGAGCAGGAGCAGGAATCCTGCCTGTACCATTTCATCTGCCACCCTCAGACCAGTGTTGCAACCCCTTGTTTCCACTTCAGGAGAGAGGAGAGCTAATTGCATCTGCTTTATTGATGTGTAAATTTACAGGTCAGTTCAGAAAGAGAGATATTTATATATAAAAATGAGACACAGAACAAAACAACATTTGCAAGTTCAAAGAACAGCAGGTTCCAAGACGCAGTGACGACGATTCAACACAGTAATTACCCAGATATTGATGACAATGATCCCTGCCCCATGGCCTGAAGGCACTTTATCTCAATGACAGCCATCTGTACTGTGTGACTGTGGAGCTCATTGCATGGCATGGTGTTGCTGTGACAGTGTAAATACAGTGTTGTATATTGTTGGGTGTAATTTATCTTTGTTGAGATAATATATAGAGACCCATGGTGAACATTTGTGACTGTACATATGGAGTAATGTAATATTTCGTTTAATATTAATGTCTGAAGTTTTAACCCCTGCAGCTATGTTTACTTGTTAATGTGCTTTGGTTGTGTTAGGTTGACAGAAAAAGGAGGACTTGTGAAAGCAGACCCTTTAAGATTTCTTTTGAATGGAAGGGGCCTTGTTGGCATCATTCTCACGTTGGTGTGCAGCGGTCCCAACGTCACCAAGCACTGTTCTTGTTTCCAGAGTTGAACATGACCCAGGAGCTTTCTCTACCCACCCCAATAACGCACCTCATCCTTTCTCCCTCGCTTGTCCTGTCTGCCGACGGAGCCCCTTTCAAGAGATTTTTAGGAATGGCACTTTATCTCGGTTACAATGTGACGTGGTTCTGCTTTGTTTGATTGCCTCCTGTCCTACCGTTTCAACCATCGCTGTCCCCGGGGAGCAGGAGGCACAACGGTGCGGTGTTTCCACAGTCAAATAGCTTTTATTGGGAAAATGAAAAGAATGACTCTATTCTTTCCATATGTAGAAATTTTCAGCAAGATCTCTCCTTGTGTACATAATGTAAATTATTTATTATTGAAAAAACTTTGAGTAAAATTTTTGAGTAACAATTTCAACAATTCAGCATTTGGTTGTGTGGTTTTTGTGCTCATCCGGTCCAGCAATCTTGGTGCAGAGTGGTTGAATGCTTTTTACATTCTTTCAATATCATGCCTACTCAGCTCAGGTACTATGTAGTTCAAATGTAGCATCAAGCCCTCTATACAGTGCTCCATCAAACACTACCCATTGGAATACAGACCAGTTTAGCTTCAGAGTAAATCCCATCAGCCTTGATTTTATCAAATGACAAGAGTAGGCTTGAGGAACCAATTAGGCCTATTCCTGCTTTCAATTTTTACATGGAGTAGCAAAGCTCCCTCAGCACAGTGCAAGTTCACGCTACTGTACTCCGATAACATTTCTCAGATCTCACAGCAGCTCGACTTTCCAATGGCCGCACTGAAGGATTACAAATTGGGGGTAGTTTTGTTTAGTGTTGTCCCAGTAACTGGTTGGGTAGAGTCCAGTCTAGCTGAGCAATGTTTGTTCTCAAACTACCTGCAAGCATGGGGGCGAGAGCTGGCATCTCCAGTCCCCAACACTGGCTCCTCCACCTCCCACATGCGATGCAGCTGCCTGAAAGAGAGGCAGGTTGGTTTTAATGAAGTAATGAGGATGAAGGCCATTCAGTCCATCAAGCCTATTCCACCATCCAATGAGATCATGGCTGTTCCAACTGCACAGACCCACCTTTGACCTATGTCCCTTAATAACTTTGCTGAACAAAAAATGGATGGATCTCAGATTTAAAATGAACAACTGATCCAGCATTCACTGTCATTTAGGGAAGAAATCTTCCAACCCCTATTACCCTTGGTGTGTAGAAGTGCTTCCTAACTTCTCACCTGAACAGTCAGATCCTAATTCTCAGACTATGCCTTCTCGTTCTAGAGTCCCCAGGCAATGGAAAGAGTTTATCTACCCGGTCTTTCAATATTAGTATCTTTAAGAATGCTAAATTCACTCCCAGGATGACAGCATTGCCATAAGTCTACACTGGCCATTTCTAGCTAGCCTGGACAATATGGTGGGCGACCTCATTAACCTGCTCCAGTGCGAGCAGTGAAGGGAGATTCTCTGGTAGGAAGGTAGGAGCTCCAGGATGTGGACACAGTGATAACGAAGCAGGAAGTCGTCTGACTTAGATGGTAGTTGGACTACCATAGACTTGTCGTAGGCGTAGACATTTCCAGCATGGAAACAGGCTCTTCACATCCATGCTGGCCAACAAACACCTCTCTCTTCTCGTCCCATTTCTGACATCGGTCCTTAACCTTGTCTGCCATGATGCTTCAAGTGATCATCGAAATAACAGTATTTCCTAAGTGGTGAGGCGGTTCTTGCCTTGACCATGCTATTGCGCATTGAGTTCCACATATTCACCAGCTTCCAGAGGCAGGCCCCTTGAAGCTTCCTGCCCTTAGCTGTAAATCCATGGCCCCTGACTTCTGTTCCCTCTGCTAAGGGAAGGTCTTTTTTCCTCTTCCGCACTCCTCACAACTTTGTACATCTCAAACAAGTCCCTTCTCTGCCCCAAGGGAAACAATCCCAGCCCCTCTTTACAGCTGAATCACTGCAATCCTGGCAACTTCCTGGTGTGGGTAAAAAAAAACGAACTGCAGATGCTGGAAATCAAACAAAAACAGGAATTGCTGGAAAAACTGGCATCACGTGTGGAGAGAAGGCAAAGTTAACATTTCAGCTCCAGCATCCCTTTATCAAAACTGTTCCAAGGAAGAGTCTCTGATCCTGGAGTGTTGGCTCTGCTTTCTCTCCACAGATGTTGCCAGTCTTGCTGAGTTTTTCCAGTAATTTGCATTTTTGTTTCTGACTTCCTGGTGAATCTCCTATGCAACCTCTCCAGTGCATTGCATCCTTCGTACAGAGTGGTGACCAGAACTGCACACAGTACTCCAGCTGTGTCCATGTGGTAACCAGCACCCTTAACTCATCTGCCGTCCTCGTTTCTCTGCATTAAAACAAATGTCATCCAACCTTGTCAAATTTGCATGAGTCTGATCTTGATGATATACATTCTGCTTGCCAAAGGGGCCTGGAATTTCTTCTACATGTGACTGTGTGTTACTCAATTGTACCTGCACTCCATGTCCCACTCCCTTGACAAATTAATTTGCAGCACACGAACAGCTCTCACTAACATTCCTGCAAGGACATGGATCTTCTTACAGTTTTAGGAGCAATCCTCAGACTTGCTCAGGTTCCACCTTCCCCAAAAATAGACCTAGTGAGTCAGAAATGTAATGCCTACCCTCCTGCACCAACTCTTCAGTCACATAATAGCCCACTCAATCTGCTGTTAATAGATTGGTTTCTAATTAACCTGTTCAGTGAGTGCTTTGAGTATAGCAGTTGGGAGGTCATGTTGCGACTGTACAGGACATTGGTTGGGCAACGTTTGGAATACTGGGTGCAATTCTGGTCTCCCTGCCATAGGATGGATGTTGTGAAACTTGATGGGGTTCAGAAAAGATTGACAAGGGCGTTGCCAGGGTTGGAGAGTTTGAGCTATAGGGAGAGGCTGAATAGGCTGGGGCTTGTTTTCCTTGTCAAAAAGTATGGCGCTGGAAAAGCACAGTTGGTCAGGCAGCATCCGAGGAGCAGGAGAGTCTATGTTTCAAGCATAAACCCTTCATCAGGAATGTGGGGAGGCCAAGGGGGCTGAGAGATAAATGGGAGAGAGAGTGGGGCTGGCAGGGGAGGAAGGGAGCTAGGAATGCGATAAATGAAGGTGGGGGTGAAGGTGTTAGGTGAGCGAGGAAGGTGGAGCAAATAGGTGGGAAGGAAGATGGACAGAACAGTTCAAGAGGGCGGTTCAGAGTTGGAATTTTGGATCTGGGATAAGGTGGGGGGTGGGGAGATGAGGAAACTGGTGAAATCGACCATGCGGTTGGAGGGGCCCAAGGTAGAAGGTGAAGTGTTCTTCCTCCACGCATCGGGTGGCTAGAATTTGGGGGTGGAGGTGGCCCAGGATTTGCATGCCCTTGGCAGAGTGGGAAGGGGAGTTAAAGTGTTCAGCCACAGGGCGATGGGGTTGTTTAGTGCATCTCCCAGAGATGATCTCTGAAATATTCTGCAAGCTGGGATCCTGTCTCCCCAATGTCAAGGAGACCACATCGAAACCAACAGCCACAGTAGATAATGTGTGTGGAGGTGCAGAACATACAATAGAGGTTGGTTTAACTACAACATTTAAAAGGCATCTGGATAAGGTATATGAGTAGAGGGCTATGAGCCAAATGCTGGCAAACAGGACTAGATTTAAGATAGCTGGTTGACATGGATGATTTGGACTGAAGGGTTTTTCCATGCTGTACATCTCTATGACTCTGTGATATTATGATAAACCTCTGGAGCAGGTGGGACTTGAACTCAAACATTCCAGTTCAGAGATTAGGATACATTACACACTTTTGAAGCAGGTGGGATTTGAACCCTGGCCTTCTGGTTCAGTGGTAGAGACACTACCATTACCATAAAAACCCTTCTCTGTTGGTCATATCCATTAAAGACAGATGAAGAATACATTTTTCTCACAGAGGACTGTGTGTGTTTGGAATTCCCTTCTTCAAAAGAAACTGGGAAGCTCATGAGGGCAATGTCCTGACTCCTACATGTAACTGCATCCACGCACACTGGCAAATACTGGGCAACCAGCTCCATAATAACCACGAGTGCTTTTAGGATTCATCATCAACATTTACTGGCACAAAACCCTGTTCATTATAAAGCAGTGATAGAGCACGGGGTGGGGAGAAAAATAAATAATCCATCACACCAATACAGAAGAACCTCGATTATCCGAATTTCAGATTATCCGAACAAGATCACAAGGTCCCGATGTTTGGGTAAGCTGTTATCTGCCATTCGATTATCCAAACAAAATACTCCACACCTTTGTCATTTGGATAATCAAAGGTCCCCTGTATTTTCACTCCTATCTTAACATCTAATCACCCCTAATACGTATGCAGAAAAAGACCTATACAAGGGCCACATTTAAAAGCAATCACATTCTTGTCCTATACCTAGTGAGGTCCTGGTTATTTTAAGTAATCCTTTTGGAAATAATAAGCAAACATATGGTCCATTCGTAATGATGATATGCATCCAAGCCTGAAGTGAACCTTTTAATGAGGAAAGGACACTTACTATCTTGACCCAGTCTAATGCACATTAAGTTCATAAGAAAAAAAACAGAAAGGCAATGTAGTGGCAAATGCCTTCTCAAGCATCAATTAAGAATGGGCAATAAATACTTCCTTGCCAGAAACATTCACTTCACAAGAAAGAATTCTTTAAAAATTGGAGGACCAAAGGATGCAACTCTCGATAGGATGAAGTTGATAGGTACAGTGCATCTCCTCTCTCAATGCAGTTGGAAGAACAGAGTACAGTAAGATTAAAAAAAGATTTTCTGCTGTTGAACGTTACACCCAGCACCATGTATTTGTAGATCAATTTGATCCCTTATACTGCAGCCATCTCAGCCACTAGTGTTTGACTGATGGGCTGGTATTTATAGAACCTCTGTCTGGTCCTATGTCATTCCCAGAGATATTCTGATGAGGCCAGGAAACTGAAATGTTGACTTTTAAAACAAAAACAGGAATTGCTGGCAAAAAGCAGCAGGTCTGACAGCATCTGTGGAGAGAAAGCAGAGTTAACGTTTCAAGTTTGCAACATTTTAAGGGGAGGTGATGGCCTCGAGGTATTATTGCTGGATTACTAATCCAGAGACCCAGGTAATGTTCTGGGGACTCGGGTTCAAATCCCACCATAGCAGATGGCAGTTTGAATTCAATAAAAGAAAATCTGGTATTAAGAGTGTAACGATGACCATGAATCAACTGTTGATTGTTAGAAAAACCCATATGGTTCACTAGGGAAGGAAACTGCCATCCTTACCTGGTCTGGCCTACATGTGACTCCAGACCCACAGCAATGTCATTGACTCTTAACTGCCCTGAGTAATTAGGTATGGGTAATAAATGCTGCCTAGTCAGTGACACCCTCATCCTATGAACGAACTTATAAAGTCCAGTGACTTCTTCAGAACTAACAGATTTCCTAATTGGCTGAACCAGAAACAAAAAGATCCATAAAATCACCAAGCCCTTCAACTACACAAAGCTGCACTTCGTTTTAAAGTAGTGATCGAATTCTCCCCTTGATTGTTCTGAAGAGTGAGCTACAGGTGAGTGGCTGGAGTTCCCTCCTCTCCCTCCAGCCCATCAGAATGTTGGAGGTTCAACTCTCTTTGCAAGAGACATGAGTAGACAATGCAGTCTGACACTTCAGTGCAGTGTTAAGGGGACTGCTGCATTGTCAAAGTTGCCAATTTTCTATTGAAATGTTAAAAGTAATGCTCTCAAGTGTATTTAAAAAAAAACACATCCACAGAACAACAGTGGAATTATCCTCAGTCCAATATTTATCCCTCTATCACCATCAATAAAACCGATGAACTGGTCATCTTGACAATGCTCTTTTTGAGATCTTGCTTTGAACAAACTTGGTTGCTTTGACTCCTATAGCTCCTAACAAACGTAAAGCACTTTGACACATGAGGTGTGAATGGTGCTATGCAAATGCAAGTCTTTTTGTTATTTAATGCAAGGTTGCCCCCCAAACCTAACAAGAGAATCCATAGGTGTGGAGCTGGAGAAGCACAGCAGGTCAGACAGCATCAAAGGAGCAGGAGAGTTAACGTTTTGGGCCAACAGCCTTCATCAGGGCTCAGATTATGGTCAAAGTACTTCGGCGCAGAGGAGATGACTAAAACGTTGCAGTGGCAGACACACCACTGAGCTCTCTTCGGAGGGAGGAAGAGACCTTCTGTAAGGTGGGCATCCTTGGAAGAGTCCCAATGGCCTGAAACACTGACTATCCTGCTCCTCAGATGCTGTCTGACCTGCTGTGTTTCTCCAGCTCCACATCTCTTGACTCTGGCTTCCAGCATCTCCAGTCCTTACTGTCCCCTACCCAGAGAATGTTGACTTACTTGACTATTGCCCCGTGGGGGTAGGTACAGCTCGGTCTGCACAGAGGTACTCAGAACCATTTCACTCAAACTTTTTTTCAGATGCAATCCAAATCAGAATGAGGTTTTGGGAAGGTCTCTTGTGATACAGTGGCAATGTCCCTACCTCTGAGGCAAGTGGCCTGGATTCAAGTCCCACTGCACTAGAGGAGTGTCATGACAAGTCTAAACAGGTTGATTAAAATTATCTGAGGTCTTGGACACATCACAGTTTACATTCATGCTGTTTTCATCTGACATGCTGTCAGACCGACTGCCTTAGCATCTGAGGAGCAGGAGAGTTAACGTTTTGGGCCAAAAGCCTTCATCAGGGCTCAGATTATGGTCAAAGTACTTCAGCGCAGAGGAGATGACTAAGAGGTTGCAGTGGCAGACACACCACTGAGCTCTCTTCGGAGGGAGGAAGAGATCTTCTGTAAGGTGGGCATCCTTGGAAGAGTCCCAATGGCCTGAAACACTTGGGAGCAGCACACTTAGGGAGTTTGTCTCCCTCTTAAAAAAAAACAATAACAGCTTGGGTTTACATAACCTCTAATGTAAATAAAATAATCCAAACTGTTTAAGTGGGATTATCAAAAACTAGGAAAAATGAGGAGGTAGTAATTGACCATAGGCTTGAAGGAGGCAGGCAGGACTTCAGTGAGGAAAACCCCAAAGGCCTGGGTTCGGGCAACTAAGTGCACAATCACCAAAGTAATTTCAAAGGGGGATGCACAAGAGGTGAGAATTAGATCAGACACAGATCAAAAGAAAAGGTCTTAGACAGTAAGAGATGTACAGGCAACAACCAAAGGTCAATTGTATCACGTATGACAACTCTTGACTCAAGTAAAAACAGTGACTGCAGATGCTGGAAACCAGATTCTGGATTAGTGGTGCTGGAAGAGCACAGCAGTTCAGGCAGCATCCGAGGAGCAGTAAAATCGATGTTTCGGGCAAAAGCCCTTCATGAGGAATAAAGGCAGAGAGCCTGAAGGGTGGAGAGGTAAGCCTTTATTCCTGATGAAGGGCTTTTGCCCGAAACGTCGATTTTGCCTGTCCTCGGATGCTGCCTGAACTGCTGTGCTCTTCCAGCACCACTAATCCAGAATCTGGTTTCAAGCATCTGCAGTCATTGTTTATACCCCTTGTGGGAGAGTCTGGGATCACAGGGTATAATCCCTGAATAGGGGATTGCACATTTAAGATAGAGATGAGGAGGATTGTCCTCTCTCAGTGTAGTGAAACTCAGCGATTCTTAACTACAGAGTGCTGTCGAGGCTGGATCATTAAACAGTATCTTAACAGTATCCACATTGTTAATTAGGAAAGGGAGTAAAGAGTTATGGGGAAAAGGCAGGAAAATGGGGTTGAGAATTGTCAGATCAGTCATGGCAAAACAAATGTGATGAGCTGAATGACTACTTCAGCTCCTAAGCCTTATGGCCTAATGGATCAAACAAGGCAAATGAGAATGGCAAGCAAAGGTAAAAATCATGTCATTTTTCTAAATCTCCAAAGTAATTAAAATATAAAAATCTAAAAAAAGACAATGTACATTGGTAAAATTAGTTTGTGGTATCAGAATGGTTATTCAGTAATAATTCAAATGTACTACTCACTTAAAGGTTCACTGAAATTAGTTAACAATATCCCTTCAGCCTTGCATTGGAATTAGAACCTGACCTATCACCTTCATTCCCTCCCCCACTCACCTATTGTACTCTATGCTACTTTCTCCCCACCCTCCTCGAGCTTATCTCTCCACCCTTCAGGCTCTCTGCCTTTAATCCTGATGAAGGGCTTTTGCCCGAAACGTCGATTTTACTGCTCCTCGGATTCTGCCTGAACTGCTGTGCTCTTCCAGCACCACTAATCCAGCACTTGACTCAGACCAGTTACCTTAGATCAGACTGGCAATCAAACTGGCAACTTGCCCCTCTGCATGTTCCAGCCACTGGAAATGATGCAGGAACCATTGCAATCCACATGAGATTTACAGCTGTCAACTCATGACTCTAAGCCAAGAGAATTAAAAAATCTATCACAAATCTGTCTCCAAAAGTCAGAAATGTGAGCTTCCTGTGACGATGATACACTGGCTATTTTACTGTATTTATAACTCTGTACACCCAGTGTTGTGTTGGCTGTGACTAATGTGGTTGGGCTGCCACGTAGCCTGAAGCAATTCTGCCCTCTGCTGTTCAGCACACAGAACGTCTGACAACAACGCTATCACCCAACAGGATGGAATGTGATATTAACTCCTAATTTCCCACATTGTCTCCCCATGCTCAGCAACCACACAACATTCCCGTAAGAGTGGTTGGACTGTGAACATGCCACAAAAATGGATTCTGCAATTTTAGCTCAGAGTAACAGTTCCCCAAATCCCAATAATTAAAACAACTGTGGATGCTGAAAAACCCACTTATGGTTCCCATCATCAGCTTTTCATTTTCCCTGGCATACTATTGTCCATCCCTTTGTCTGTTTGTTGCTGACTCTGGGCTCCTTGTTCACATATCTGCTCATTCCCCCACCCCATCTTCAGCCTATAAACCTACTTTTCCCAGCAAATATCTGTCTGAAGGAGGATCATTCAACTGGAAACAGTAACTCTTTCATTGGATGCTGCTAAAGCTGCTGAGTTTCTTCAGCAATTTCTGTCTTTGTCCCACCACGACCATTCTAAGATGAAGGCACAGAACTTGCACAGAACAGTCTGAGAGTACAACCATTCAACAATGTCAAGAAAGCACACCAATGCCTCTACTTGCTCAAAAGGTTAAAGAAATTCAGCCTGTTCACAATGACTCGTACCAATTTTTATAGATGGAGCACAGAATGGATCCTATCCAGATACATCAGAGCTTGGGGAAGGTAACTGCTCTGCCCAAGACAGCAAGAAATTAGAGAGTTCTGAACTACTCCGCCACTTGCTTCCATTGTCTCCATCTATACTTCCTGTTGCCTTGGGAAAGCAACCAACATAATCAAAACCCCTCTCACTCTCTTCCATCATACAGAACATACACAAGTTTGAAAACATACACCAACACATTAAGCACAGCTTCTTCCCTGCTGTTACCAGATTTATGAAGGGACCACTCATATTAGAATGGATCGTTCTCTGCACCTTCTCTGTAGCTGCAACACTACATTCTGAACTCTATTCTAATACCCGGATGAACTTACGCAAGGTTATGATTTGTCCAGCTAGCACACAAAAACACCACTTTTCACCGTATCTCACAACATGACAATAATAAGTCAAAGTCAGTCCATCGAAAGCTCATTTACCAGTTTGGGGACAGAATTGATAATTGACAAAATTGATCACTGATGTCCTCAACATTACCATTGCATTTAATGCATTAAGCTCACCATTGTCCATCAATCCCTCTCCTACGCTCCAGTTCATTGTTGTACCTACCTCTTATCCAACCAGCAGCATCATCATTGTTCTCTTCCCAATTTGTGAGCCTTACTTCATCAAGAACTTATCCCTGATGCTTTGGTCCCTCTTATTCTCAGCATCCCTTTTAGATCCAGCTTTTTATACTCCTATTCCTTACCTCCGCAATGCTCTTATTTAGCATTCCCTCTCTAAACCCAGTTACTTCCTTTCTTAAAGTTAATCTCATTTGGGATCACAACTTGCAAACTAATTTGCTGGCTTGTTAGATGCTTTCCATGTCATGTTAAGCATAGTGGAGCAATCACTATAGTGAAGGTAGTTCATCACTTTCCCATATCAACTAGGAATTCAACTTCAATAGACACAAGCACACCCAAAATTGGATCCCAATTCAACTGCAAATTTGCTTTCAAATCTCTCCATGGCCTCGCCTCACCTCACCATTTCTCTAATCTCCTTCAAAGTTGAAACTTTATTGCTGGAACAGCACAGCAGGTCAGGCAGCATCCAGGGAACAGGAGATTCGACGTTTCGGGCACAGGCCCTTCTTCGAATCTCCTGTTCCCTGGATGCTGCCTGACCTGCTGTGCTGTTCCAGCAATAAAGTTTCAACTTTGATCTCCAGCATCTGCAGACCTCACTTTCTCCTCGAAGATTTCAACCTACTGCGAATCCTCTTACAAGGATGCCTTCCTTGAAGCAGCTCTCTGCCTCTCTCTACAAAGATTTCAGTGAGTCCCTCTCTCACTGCACACCCCAGGTCATCTCCTCTGCACAGAAGCTCTTCAGCCACATTCTGAAGCAGACCCGTTACCACAGCCATATCTCCTTTCTCAGTCATTCCTGAAGAAGGGCCTGTGCCCGAAACGTCGAATCTCCTGTTCCCTGGATCCTGCCTGACCTGCTGTGCTGTTCCAGCAATAAAGTTTCAACTTTGATCTCCAGCATCTGCAGACCTCACTTTCTCCTCTAATCTCCTTCAGTCCAGCAACCCTCTTGAGGTCATTGCATCCCTTCAATTCTGACCTCTTCTATCTCATCACAATTAATCGTTCTGCCTTTAGTGACTGTGCATTCAGATATCAAGCTGAAAATGTGTTGCTGGAAAAGCGCAGCAGGTCAGGTAGCATCCAAGGAGCAGGAGAATCGACGCTTCGAGCATGAGCCCTTGTTTTAGAAGGGCTCATGCCCGAAGCGTCGATTCTCCTGCTCCTTGGATGCTGCCTGACCTGCTGCACTTTTCCAGCAACACATTTTCAGCTCTGATCTCCAGTCCTCACTTTCTCCATTCAGATATCTAGGCCATTAACTCGTGCTCCATAAACTTTCACCTCCTCTATGACTTCAATTCAAGGCTTGCTAAATAGTCTTGTCCCAACAGTGAGGGAGTAGAAATGGATCTATCAAGGTGGGGGTGGGGATAGGGATAACAACCCACAAGCTAATTTGAAAACCGCATTTGGGATCCCAATACCCACCTTGGAATTCCCTCCCTAAATCTCTCTACATCTTTGAGATGCACCTGAGGGATCTACCTATAATTGAATTCCATAATTATCACATGGCTCAGTGTCAAGTTTTAACTTGGTAATGTTGCTGTGAAGTGCCTTGGATTGTCCAAAGGCACCGAGTTTTGTGATGATATCGCCAACAATCCATAAATGAAGTTCTTCCATTCCACATACACTCCATGTTAAAACAAAATAGTAATCACTGAACAGCAAAGAGTTAAGGTGTAGGAAAATTTAATACGTACTATAAACAAAGTATTTACACCAAAATGCACTAACAGTGGCCTTTTCACAAATATAAATTAATATTTACTTTTTCTTAAAGTCATTTTAAAAAGTCCACATAAGTTTTACAGAAACTCTGTACCAACCCTTTTAGCAAAACAAAAAATTAGTGGGACTATTTTGGCAGCTAGTTTCTTTTATCTTCTTCCATCACTTTAACATCTCCTTCATTCTTACAGTCTTTAGAATTTGAGGCAGGAGATATATTAAAAGATTTTTAAAAAATTAAAACTGGGAAACATGTTCTTGCTCTAGCTTCATGTTGTATCTGATGCACGGAGAAAATATTGGAAGGGTGACAGCATGTGGAAGATCTCCAGGGTGGAAGGTTAGACACACGACAAAAGTCTGCCCTACAGAACGATGTGGAACTTCTGAGCAATAAAAATTATTATAAGTTATTGCACTTCTGTGGGCACGTGTGTATGTTGTACCAAAACGCTGTACGGTTTTCATCAATTCCACGGGAATAGCACCATGAGAAAGAAAACAAGGTTCAGCTGAGGTGTACCGTCAAGTTTTCCTCATCACTGATGGGTTGCCTCCAGAAGTAGCTCCTGGTAACCGTTCATCTAAACTAGTCAGTGTGTACCCACTGGTTCACTGCTACAAATCCCGTGATAGAAAAGATTAACAACAAATCGTATAGTAAGGGGATCTTTGCGCTGCCTTGACTGATGATGGTGGGACCCATACATTTCTTTGTGCACCAGATCGCTGAGGGCACATTCACCTCTGCCTGCTTGCTCATGGCTACTAGCTACAGTTTTGTTGCACGGTTACTGTAGCCATAGATCTCCATAGAACTTTAAATGTAAAAACTTCACGTCCTACCAGCTCCTCAATCTCTTCACGCTCAACTTGATTATAATTCTTGCTTTGAAAAATAAAGGGGAGAAATCAACACAATTCCAGGTAAATATAAACCAAGCCAACACGTAACACACTTCCCAACACTCATCCTTCAATCAAGAAAATCTACCAAGATTCAGAACCTTGGCCCTCTCAAAGCTTCTCCATTTTGAGCTAATATTGGCCTGAACAGCAGCAGCACAAGTAAGTGCTCAGAGAGATTGTTATTCCCATGTCTCTGGACTACCCACTTGGTGGAGAAGTATCGCCAGATGTTCTGTCATTTTGTTCTCCAAAAAGTGTTGAGTTCAAGGAACTAGTGACTGCCAACATCCCCCACCCTCAACCACTAGTTTCTCATTTTAAGCCTTCTGTTGTTGTGAAAAAGACTCCAGAGTGGCACATGGAAAATCTGGAGCTCAAGGTGAGATGGTTGGGAACGCAGACCCCATGCCCTGTCACACTCATGCTTCAGAGCAGAGAATGGTCCTCAAATAAAATATTTCTAGGGCCACATATCTTCAGAAGCAAACTGAAGTGGCCCTATGCACCATATTAAATGCTAACATGTGTGCTACGTGGCAGAATCGTAATTATATCAGTTACATGTCCTCACTGAAATGGTGAATGGACATGGTGTTAGATCATCTACCAATTTGTAGGTGACATAAACATATCGAGTTGGGCAGGCGGAGGTCTCGATGAGAGCATTGTTGTCTAAGCTAAACTGCTGAGAACAGAAAGACAAAACTTGGAGTTGAAGTGACAGGTGGTATAGGAGGCCCAGGAATGGATGAGGTTTCTTTGAGCACACCATCCAGAAGGGGTGAAAATTCTTTCAGCCTTGCTGCCTCCCAAAATAGGCATTTCACTTAATTTTGCAAAATGCCCAATAAATAATTAAACCAAGCAGGAGACAAGTCTTTCAATAGGCCTATGAAATCAATGTGTTTCTGATTCCATGTAGTAGACACAGAGAGGACTATACCACAAAAGAAGTGATTTTGTTTTAAATTTGTCCATAGGATGTGGATGATGCTGATGAGAATTGCCCAGCCCAAACCATATTTGAGAAGATGGTGGCTCAGTGGTTAGCACTGCTGCTTCACAGCGCCAGGGACCCTGGTTGAGTTTACACATTCTCCGAGTCTGCAGGGGCTTCCTCTGGATACTCCAGTTTCCTCCCCCAATCCAAAGATACGCAGCTTAGGTGGAGTGACCATGGTAAATTGCCCTTAGTGTCCAGGGAGCTGCAGGCTAAGTGGATTAGTTATGGGAAATGTAGGGTTACAGTGATAGGGGAAGGGTGAGAGTCTGGGAGGGGTGGGGGAATGCTGTTTGGAAGGTCGGTGCGGACTCAGAGGGCTGAATGGCCGGTTTCCGCACTGTAGGGATTCTGCGATCTTGACCAGCTGTTGCTCAGCTCCTGTCACATTGGCCGAATGGGCTGCCCCTTCCAGGGCAATTCACATGAATGGATCATATGAACCCTGGATGTGCTGACACACCAAGGAGGCTGATGCAGGGCTCCTACTCTGCTGAAAACCAGTTCTTTGCCGTTGAGAGCAAGCAGCAACTGTGACATGTCACAGTGTTCAACACACCAGTTAATTCTCAGGGCCAAGAACCCGCTTAAGGGCCAACTGGAACTTTGGCATACACTAGCCATTAGATCTGTCCAATTAAATTTTTAAAAATTAAATTCCATGGGAATTTTTAATTATAATTTAATTCAAGTCATACGTGTGGAGGCATTTTGTGTGTATAGCGTGATTTGGGGATTTTAACAGTATCCTCACATTTTATTTAATCTTTGATGATTGAGGTGTAACTTGTTCCTGCTATTTGGTTTCTTAAATGCTGCTGCAGTGGAAGAAAGACTAAGGAACATTGGCCACACTGAGCATTTCCACCTGCAGCTGAAACGTGCGTATGGAAGGATTATTCCTGAGTTCGTTCATTGAATCAATGCATGAGTTGACTTAATAAACACCTATTCAAAATCATTTTATTAGCTAAAATAATTTTTGAAAAAGCAAGGACCTGAGGAACGATCAAAAGGGATTTTATTCGTTAAATATGAAAACATTTGGTTGGATTTGTCTGTTAATTGGAAATGCCTCACTCAAGATAATGGGAGTGTGTGTTGGTTGCTAATTGGTTGGTTTGAGCAGGGTGGGCTGGGGGTGCGGGCGTGTGTAAGTTGTGCAAAGAGACAAGGTGCCACATTCTCCATGACTTGAAACACTGAAAAGGACATCACTCGGGATATCCTGCAGTCATAGCTGCATTCTACAACCACAACGGACGTGGAAACCAAAACACTGATGATTAGCCATCTTGACATCCAATGGCACAGTCAATCATGTGGAGACTTGTCCAATTACCAATTAAAAATTCAATCATATCACTGCTCAACGACTCCTCCTCCTTTCTCCACTTTTTTTTTTTAAAAAAAGATACAATTATACCCCCACCCCATCAAACACAGGTTGGAACAAAGTCATAAAAAAATAGGTTATTTTACTTGTGAGGATTGACCAGTCCACAATAATCAAGGCAGAAGGAATGACAGGGCAGGCAGGGTGAGGGGAAGCAAACAGAACAAAGTGCTTACATTGTGACCGAGTACAACACAAAGCTTCTAAATTATGGATTGTGAAGACTGGCCATTAGAATCAAGATACTGATATTTTCTTTAGTGATTCTTCAGTTTGTAAAGTTCTAATACTTCTGCTGTAAAATGACAACACTACATTCTAAAGACAGATTCCAGAAATCAAAACAAGGCATTTTTGTACTTAACACAAAGTGCTAATTCCCCCACCTGCTCTACTTTGCCCTTCCTTCCTTTCTAGCGAGACACTAAACTTGCGTCTACGGAAGTATTTCAAACCATCCCGTTTCCCATTTTTTTTGGTATTTCTTGGGCATGTTCCGGTAGTGCTGGAAGACAGGGTAACACATACAGCTACCCCTATCTCTGCCTCAACACTGGTACTGCTCTCTATAGATTAGCTAGCGAGTGGAAACGCAAGTTGGCTCCACTGCTGAATTTGGAACACTACTTAGAAAAAGTACTGACCTGCCCAACACTACTCAGCACAGAGAGAGTATTCATCACACACATTTAGGATAAAACATAGAAATATTTTGGCAGAGACCATGAACAGACAAAGCTGACAGGAGATATGACATCTTTTGTGAATTGCACTCTCTGCTGACATCCTCCTTGAACAGGTTGTTAACATCATTGCCTATAACGCAGCAGCCATCATTTCCCCAGAAGCCCAAACCTATTCCCTTCCTGACCAAAAACAGTTTCCTGACTGAGCACAAGTGCACAGATCTGATATCCGTGCCAATACCATCCTTTCTGGAAAGGACCAAATTGTGAGCGTTCTTGTCCAAGCAGCAGAAATCTCTCCTCATTCTCTGTAATTGTTTCACATTCTTTGTGTAATTGATATCACAGCAGTACGCTCAATTTGTTTGTGTGTGGTGAGACTAGGGAAAGTACGTTGTCGCTTTAAATTCATAAACTGGAGAACTGTGGAGCAGCTTCCCATTTCTCCCAGAACAGACTCTACGTTTTTCTCACATTCCAGTTATAGTCAGGAGTATTCTTGTGTTCCAGTGAGCGGTCTAGAGGGGACCTGTGCTCAAGAGGGGATTTTGAATCATGTGGCGATTTCTGAGAGAGGGGTGAACGGTGGTCTCCCGTGGGTGCCTTGTGCTCCATCGGTTTTTCAAGGTGAAAGGGTCTATAGTGTTCAGAAGGTCCTTGGCTGTGGTAGGCCCCAGGCTGTCTGTGATCAGGCAATCTCCGGAAATCTGGTTGGTGCCCTAAGTTATGGTGGTCCTGAGGTCGGAATTCATCTGATCTGCGTCGTTTCAGATCTTGGTGCCGCCTGAAAGGAAAATGGAAATGATCTAAATTAACATGTCAAAGAATTGTTCCAAGTATAGCCACAAAGTCAGATTCTCGACCGTCATTGGAGAGGGGAGGGGGATGCTGTGGCTGACTTGTAGCGGATGTGCAGACATCAAGGCTGAAATTGCAGTACTGGAAAATGGTTGGAGAGGGGAGGACAACACTGCATTACATCAGTGAAAGAGAAGGTATAGTATTTTAGCCACATTATTAGGGAGAAACATTCACTTACTGGAGGATAAAATTGACAGAAACCGTGAGGGGGGCAAGAGGGGAAAATGGATGATAGGCAGTTGGAGGTGGCACGGTGGCTCAGTGGCCTCACAGCGCCAGGGACCTTGGTTCGATTCCAGCCTCGGGCAACTGCCTGTGTGGAGTATGCACATTCTCCAAGCGTCTGCGTGGGTTTCCTCCAGGTGCTCCAGTTTCCTCCCAGAATCCAAAAGTGTGCAGGTCAGGTGATTTGGCCATGCTAAATTGCCCAGTGGAGAAAGTGAAGACTGCAGATGCTGGAGATCAGAGCTGAAAATGTGTTGTTGGAAAAGCGCAGCAGGTCAGGCAGCATCCAAGGAGCAGGAGAATTGACGTTTTGGGCATCAGCCTGAAGAAGGGCTCATGCCCAAAACGTCGATTCTCCTGCTCCTTGGATGCTGCCTGACCTGCTGCGCTTTTCCAGCAACACATTTTCAGCTCTAAATTGCCTAGTGTTCAGAGATGTGTGGCTTAGGTGCATTAGTAAGGGGTAAATATAGGATAATAGAGTAGGGGAACGGGTCTGGGTAGGTTACTCTTCCATGGGTCAGTGTGGACTTATTGGGCCGACGGGCCTATTTCCACACTGTAGGGATTCTTTGATTCTATGAGATAGCATCAATTGCTTCCAGTCCATTCTATGTAACATATGAATGAAAGGAAACATCAACAAAGTGAAAATACAAGAGCAAACCAGAATGGCAACATGGTAAAATATTATTCAAAAAAGGCAAAAGAAGCAATTCAAGCAATTAAAGGTCAGTTAATTTATTATCTATAGCAGTGAGTAGGAATATTAATTATACTGTGAATAGGGGAAAACACATAAGATGATCAGAGGATTAGATAGGGTAGACAGTGCAAGTCTTTTTCCTAGGATGATGACATCAGCTTGTATGAGGGGGCCTAACTACAAATCGAGGGGTGATAGATTTAAGACAGGTGCCAGAGGCAAGTGCTTTACTCAGAGTGGCAAGGGCGTGGAATGCCCTACCTGCCAATGTAGTTAACTCAGCCACATTAGGGAGATTTAAACAATCTTTGGATAAGCACACGGATGATGATGGGATAGTGTAGGGGGATGAGCTTAGATTAGTTCACAGGTTGGCACAACAATGAGGACCAAAGGGCCTGTTCTGCGCTGTATTGTTCTACGTTCTTGATATTTTCGAACAACAGAGGGATAGGCGGAAGTACAGATTCAAAGGATGTTAAATGGACTTTAAGAAAAGTGGAACAGATTGTAAGTTGATCCCAATGGGGCAATTAGAGATGGGCAATGAATGACGACCTAGCCAGCAAATCTCAAATAACATGAATGAATTATGTTGAGTATGTATCAAACATAGAGGCTAGTTACAATGCTTTATGGATGACTAGGTGGCACACTGCTGGAAGCATAATGATGTTTTAGAGATTCACAAATTCACTAGGCTGCTGGCTGGTAGGAGAAAATATTAAAGCAAAAAAAAAATTTGCTAAGCTGGTACGTTATGCTAAACAGTTGAAGAGACCTGCAATCGTCACAAACCACCACTGAGTATGCGAATGAAAGGCACCTGTCATAGTAATCCCGGTGACCTCGGTGGTCTCGCTCATTGCCATACTGGTTGTATGGTCTCTTGCGGTGAATGTTGTTTGGCCGATAATTGCCAGAGTTTCTGTGGGGATCTCCGCGCGGCCTTCGGTCCCCAAAATGATGGTCCTTGTATCTGTGTTGGTCATATGGATGATGCCGATCAGATCCCCACTGCTGGTTATTGTTGTAGTTGTACATCCGATCCCTCGGTCGGTCTCCCCGATCTACAAACAGCAGAACAAGCCAGAGAATGATCACCTCGGTGGGAACCGTTCGGCAGACCTGACTAACCCCGCGAGGCTCCCACTGAAGCTGAGGCGCCATTTTGGCAGAGCGCCAACACCCCCTTGCTTTTGCCAGACTTGGCTGCTTCCAGCATTCCCGCTAGTTTCTTTCCGGTTGTGTCAACCTCCAAGGTCTGTGCAGCACAACTAGTTCCAGAACTGGAAGGCAATGCAGCAATCAGTGTGCCGAGGTTAAATGCTGTGCACAAGATCTTGAAACGTCAGTGTCTGTGCACATCTTAAAGGGAGTACCAGCTGCTTGCTGCACATCCAGCAGCCTGGGGGCAGCGTGTTCACAAAGCTAGGGGTCAGTGTTCCATCCTTACCTTCTTGTGCTTTCCAGTCAGACACAAGGATTAGATATCAGGAGGGACAGTTAAACAGTTTCCACACAGCAGGTGAAAAAGACTCAAAACGTTTTGAGAAACATCGCTACTTCGGAGGAAGGTGTTTGGCTTCCACTTAGCAGTTACAACATGACTCAAAATAGGGTCGCATGGTGGCTCAGTGGTGAGCACTGCTGTCTCACAGCGCCAGGGATCTGGATGCGACTCCCACGTCAGGCCACTATCTGTGAGGCATTTGCACATTCTTCCAGTGTCTATGTGGGCTTCCTATGGATGATCCAGTTTCCTCCCACAGACCAAAGATGTGCAGGTTACATGGATTAGCCATGTGAAAGGAAACACAGGGTTATAGGGATCGGACAGTGGGATGGCCTGTGCGGACTTGATGGGCTGAACGGCCTGCTTCCACACTGTAGGGATTCTATGCAAGGAGATGCCTAGCACAGTGGGTCCAGGGCCCGACAGCAACAAACAAGCTGCTGAGATGTATCCAACACTGCACCACATCTTCCCAGTGGTGGCTAAGGGTGTGTGGATGGAGGAAGTGTGTCATTGTTACTTACCTGCATTGTTGAAAGGTCGCTTGTTGAGTTGGTTGTAGGGCTCCCGGTGATGACTATGCATTTGCTGATGATGGGGTGGCAGCAGGTGAGGAACAGGAGGACCATGTTGCACGTGCAACTGAGAATTCATGGAATCACGACTTGATCCCGAAGGCTCCAGTTTGAACTGACGTTTACTCTCAGAATTATTCTCTTTCTTCTTCTGTTCCTCCTAGATAAAGTGGCAGTTTGGAAATGGGCATAATTAAATCAGAGTCACAGAGGCTCAGTGAGGGAGAAACGATCTTGAGTATTGCTCAAGAGGAGACATGTTTCTTTATTTTTCCAATGTGCACCCATGAGAATCTCAGTCCCACAGTAATCTTCTACCAACAATTATAGCCCCTCAAGCCTTTCATTCAACAAGACCATGGCTGACTTGCTCCAGGACCTGCCTCCCCTGATGTATCAGCTCAGCTCAGCCCTCAACTCACTGATATTCAAAAACATACTAACCTCCTTTTAAGTATTTTCAGTGATGTAACCACCACAACTTGCTGGGTAGAGAATTCCAGACATTCATTACTCTCTGGGAAAAGATATTCCTCTGCAGCTCAGTTGTAAATGGATGCCCCTTTAGTTTGCTTCCACTAGTGAGAGAATCTCAAACTTGGGGACACAGTTATAGAAGAAGAAGATACTCACTCAGAATTGAGAGGCAGAGGAATTTCATTTCCCAGAAAGTAGTTATGTCTGGAATTCTCTACGCCAGACAGAAGCGGAGGCTAGATCACTGAAATGATTTAAAGAAGATGTGAACAGATCTGTGAAATGTCAAGGAGGGTTGAGGGCTATGGGGGAGCTGGCATGTAAGAGGAGATCAGGCATATCGAACAGAATGGTGGCAGTAGCCCTGAGGGGCTGAATGGTCTCTCCCTGCTCCAATTTCTTACGCTCATCTACATATCTTGATAAATGCACTTGCTGTTGGGGTCCACACACAAAACAACGATGTTCAGTTCTTAAAGTTCTACCAAGATCATGACTGACCTGATTTTAACCTCAACTCTACCTGCTTGCACATCCCTGATAATCTTTCATTCCCTCGGTCATCAAGAAACTATCGACCTTTGCCTTAAAAACGGTTAAAGGCTCTGCTTCCATTGTCATTTATGAAGGAAATTCTAAACTCTCACCCTCTGACAGAATTTATTTTTCCTCATCTCTGCTTTAAATGGTTCCGCACTTATTTTTAAACTGAATCCTGGTTCTAGGTTCTTGAAATCCACCCGATCAAGTCCCCTCAGGATCTAACATGTTCCATGTTTGCTCAATGCTAACCCAGTTAGTCTCTGGTGTCAGCAAGAAGAGGAGAAGAATTCCCATGATCCTAATCTAAGTATCAGAGATCCTAGATTTCCTAAAATGCATGGCCCCATCTCTGCTCATCTCCCCCGATGGGAGAGGGAGGGAGGAAGGACAATACTATACTCCTCAGTCTCATTCAGGATCACACTCAGGAAATGCACAGGACCCCTGTGAATGAGAGAGTGACCAGGTTATCATTACCTCTTCCTGGGACCGCCTCTTCTGTGCTAACTTGTACAGTTTGTGCAGCTTTCTGGCATCAAATTCAGTGAACTTGGAGACAAAAATCCAGAGATTTCTGTGAGGATGAGACAAGAAAATGCTTTCGTAAAACAGCTGTCCCACCTCCTGGGTTAAAATGGCCTTGCAATCTAAATTGAGATACTGAGGCTAATGGCTCAGAGTAGGAGCAAAGATTAGACTCAAGGTCACGTTTGTTTTGAAAATCAGCTAATTTTGCTCTTATCCTGAACAAACAAGTCAATCCTCCATTTTATATTTCCGAAGTAGTTGAAAGAGGAATAGCAGGGAATTGAAGATAATTTTTTTCACCAAATGGGACTGGAGCTCATTGGTTGATTGGAGCAGAAGCCCTCACTGCATTTCCAGAATATCTGAATATGGACTTTAAGTGCTACCAACTGAGAAAGTAGGCTCAGCCTGTATGGCTCTTTTTTAGCCAGCATAGATGTGACGGGCTGAGTGGCCTCCTTCTCTGCCTTCATTTTCCATGATTGGAAGAGTCCATCTGAATGACAGTACCTTTGATAATGTTGCACTCACTCAGTAGTGGTGTATTGAAGTCGTCAGCAGAGATTAGAGGATGTGTTGGACTTGAACTTGTGATAGCCATTTTGATGTTTCTAAATAACCTCTCTCTCCTACTTGTGCAGTAGATTACTTACAGTAGCTGCACTGACACAAGACTAGAAGTTCTACACTCAATATTACACTGATTCACAATCTGAAAACAATAACCCACCAACCCATTTGAATACAGAACTGAGGTCTAGTTGACAGTAGTATTCACATTTTTGTCTAAATCACAAAAAAAGCTGAGCAACATGGCCATGGAATGGATTTGGAATTTAAAAAAAAGCCATTACACTGTACCTTCTCCAGATCTTGACCTGCTCAGAGTCTGTGTATGCTTTAAGGCACTCACTAATTCGGTCACCAATCTTCAGCAGGCAGCTGCGGGTGTGTTGGAGCTGCTCCTTTTCAGATAGCCCATCTTCCGGCTTATCCAGCTGCTTGAGAGCTTTCTTAACCGGCCGCATTCGCTCCTTGCACTATCAGGGTAATGGACAAAGAATATCTCTTCATAGGTGCTCAATCAATCAGCCACATAATGTCAGAACCTAATCACATCAGTTTTAACTATTACCTATACCCCTGTTCTCTTCAAGGTTCTGACTTGAGTGGTTCCTCACTGAATATGTTCATCTACTCAGCCTGAGATGTAACTAAATGCAAGGTCGATCTTCTGGAGCTGAGCACTATCCTGTCCTCACCAAGCATTCAGAAATCTTCACTTCCTTGCACATCATTGCTTTGATGATTGGTTTATTTAAAGAATGCAGTATCGCAAATGTCTGCCTTCTACAAACTGATTCACTGCCCACCAGCCCCTCTTGCTAGTAGTTTTGAAAAATCAATTAAGCTAAATAAACAAGGTGACAGCTTCTTAAATGGCCCAGTCACTCTTTATAATATTATGCCGAGACCGATTAAACAGGAGACAGTCGATTAAATACATACTAACAAGAGTAGCCTCCCTTTACAAGTGTTTTTTAAAATTTAATCTCTTTTTACGATCAACCTGTTCAGAGATGTTATTACAGACCTCTGGAGGTGGGACTGGAACCCAAGCCTCCTTGTTTAGGGGTAGGGAGCAACCACTGTGCCACACCAGGGTTCTCAGCAATATCCATCACCTGTGTATCTTAATGATATAACAAACATCAACAGCGGAAAGACATCAGGAGCAGGAATGCTGGATCATTTTCTTCCCTCATTTGTTCAGGGCATGAAAACTGACTAGCCAAGCATCTGATGGGATAGTGCAGGGGTCTTGTTCCCTGCAGCTACCCTGAGCTGACAGTGTAGACAAAGTGTGACCCAAAGGCTGATCTGGGCTTTGTCAGAACAAAGGACATGTCAACATCAAAAAAACTGAGAGAAAGTGAGGACTGCTGGAGTACCAGAGTTGAAAAATGTGGTGCTGGAAAAACACAGCAGGCCAGGCAGCTTCAGAGGAGCAGGAGAATTGACGTTTCGGGCATAAGCCCTTCTTCAGGAATCAAAAAAACTGAACCTGAACCTCAGGAATCGAATGCTGAGGAGCTATATTTTGTCATCTATGTTCTACTCCTTGAAACAAAAGAAGAGACTACTGATAAGTTGTAAAGACTAATCCGCACGTGACTGGGGAAAAGAGCAAGTTAACATACAATAGCAGAGAGAGGGAGGTGCAATCTTCAATCTCATTACTGTAAACAGGGGCAGTTACTGTAGATGTTATGAAATGTAATGTTTTATACTATTTGAACTGGATAATGAATATTATGGAATAGATGTAGTTGATTTTATGTGCGTGCGAGGGCAGCTGGGAATATAAAGAGGAGCAGATGTATGACAGTCTACCTTCTGGGATGAAAACCCCAATGAACAAATAATCAAACACAACGACAGTGCACGTCGATGACTACCTAGAAATATTCCATTCACCACCACAGCATTCCTCAATCATTAAATCAACAGAACACTCAAAAGACTCACTGGTTTCCATATTAATTTTGCATAACATTGTTTATTTTTGCATCCCTTCTTCATAGAGTAAGAACTTTAAAAACTTAGCCAAGAATCTCTCATATACATTTTCTCTCTGAATTCTGATAATAGGTACTCACAATGCTGAACGTTTCCTGGTCTAACTCATCCTCACCCTCCTCTCCAATCGGTACTGGGTCATTCCCTGCTGTAATGTGAACCGGACCTTTGGACACAGACTTCCGAATCTTGTCCCTAGCATCAGACTTCATCTGTTTGGAAGACAAAAAGAAAATAACCTAAACGAACACAAAGCAAAATCTTGTAGATGTTGGACCTCTGCAACAGAAACAGAAAATGTGTTCAGACAACATCTGTGCTAAAGGAAACTGAGTTGGCATTTTAATTCAGGCGGAAGATCACTGGCCTGAAGAAATAACACTGATTTAACTCTCCACAGATGCTGCAGGATCTTGTATCTATTTGTAGCATTTTATTTTGATTTGAATGAACTATACAGGAAAATAGGGACAGGCAGTGATCTCAGAATATGAATTTTAATCAGATGTTTCATGAGCTAAGAGTTTACCCTTCTCCAGAATGGGCTGAGATACTAATTCAGAAACCTTTATCCAAGCAGTCTGTGAGAGCTCGAACATCAATTTCTAAGAAAAGCAGATGTAGTCAATCCTCTTGAAGTTGCTCATACAAAAAAAACACAACAGCTGAGATGATGGCTCTGTTGAGATGGTGTGATGGTGAAGCTTTCACAGCTTCAAGCTTAACTGTTTGATCTACTTCGCCATCTGCACCTCACGACGCCACCACACCACGAATAACAATAGCAACAGGGACCAATAATTCTTCTGACACTGGGGCAGTTAACTCAAACTCGGGTGTCAATGTAGTTTTGTTCACAAGGATCTTGCAGAATGCTTGAGGTCAGGGAACTCTGAAGTTACTAGCCTGAGTTTGCACTTTGCTGATGGGCACATTCCACAGCCCTAGCATCTGAGATATTTGCACAATGATGCCCATTTACATAGCAGTTTTAACGTCACCAAACATCCCAAGGGCTTCACAGCAGCCTTGCGAAACATTATGACACGGAGCCACCAAAAGGGATACTGGATCAGATGACCGAGGTTTTGGTCAAAGAAGTAAGTTTTAAGAGTGTCTTAGAGGAGGTAAGCAAGGTAGAAAGAGGTTTAACAAGTGTATTTCAGAGTTTCAGTTACAGGCAAAAAGGAAAGACTGAGGCATGTTCTCTCTGTATCTGCATGGGTTTCCTGCCACAGCCCAAAGATATAAAATTAAATGCTAAATTATCCCACAGGGATTTGCAAGCTGGGTGGGTTAGCCATGGTAAAGACCCCATGAGGGGTATGGTTGGGGGAGGGAGCGTCGATAGGTTGAATGTCCTCTCTCTGCAACTGGGGGGATTTGTTACAAAGATTTGCAACAGTCTTCAGCCAGAAGTGCCGAGTGAATGATCCACCTTGGCCTCATTTTGAATTCCTGTACATCACAGGAGTCAGTCTTCAGGCAACTGGACTCCATTCACTTTAATATTAAGACACAGCCAAAGGCTTTGCACACTGCAAAGGCTATGGGCCCTGATCATATTCTGGCAATGATACTGAAGACTTATGCTCCAGAACTTACTGTGCGCCCCTTGTAGAGTTGGTCCTGTACTGCTGCAAAACTAGAATCTCAGCAGCAATGTGGGAAATGACCCAGCTATGTCCTGGATACAAAAATCAGGAACAGGCCAATTATTACCTCATCAGATTACTCTCCATCAGAAAATTCGATGAAGGTGTTTTCAACAGTGCTACCAAAGAGCACTTACACAGTTACAAGAGTTCACGGATACTCATTTTGGGTTCTGCTAGGGTTAATCAGCTCTTAACTCATTCAAGCCTCAATCCAAGAATGGAAAAAGAGCACAAATCAAGATGGGAAGTGAGTCATTGCTCTTTGATATCAAGGCTACGTGTGATCAACATCAAAATTGGAATCCTCTGCTGGTTGGAGCCTTAATTAGGATAAAGTGGCTATGGTTATTGAGAGGTTAGCCTCTCAGCCCCAGGACATCACCACGGGTGTTCAAGGTAGATATTCCCTAAACCATCTGTTCAGAGATGCTGACATATCTCTGAAGCACCAGGACTTGAAACTAGGCCTCAGAGGTAGGGACACTACCCTTCCACCAAGAGCCGCCATGGTCCTCACGGTAGTGTCCTCGGCCCAATAATCTTCAGCTGCTTTATTAAAAGAGTTTCTTGCCATTATAAGGTCAGGTGTGGGCATTGAGACTATTTACACCTCCTCAGATAGTGGATCAGTGTGTATCAATGTACAGCAAATTAGCATCATATAATTATCATCTGCAACAAGAAAGCATCTATCCATCTCCCCTTGAGGTTCAATGGCATTGCCATGCCCAAATCCCACACTAATAACATACTAGGAGTGTTCTCTCTGTCACCAACACAGCCACAGTAGTAGGTACCAACTGCAAGACACATTGCAACAACTCACCAAATCTCCGCTGACAGCATCTTCCAAATCCATGATCTCTACCACCTGGAAGGACAAGAGCAGCTGATGCATGGGAACACCACCAGCAAGTTGCCCATTAAATCACACACCATCCTGACTTGGAACTATATTGCTGTCTTTAACTGTGACTGGGTCAAAATCCTGGAACTCCCTTGTTCACAGTACCATGTACCTAAACCACACGGACTAGTAGCGGTTCAAGAAGGCAGCCCAGCACCATTTCTCAGGGGTAGGATGAATGGAAACTAAGTGCTGGCCCAGCCAGCGATGCCCACATCCCACCACGTAATAAATTTTAAAAAAGGCAACCGAAGGCCTGGCCACCAGTGGTGGAACATTTAAAATCAGGCTCGGCTAAGAGGTTAGAATTAAAGCAGTAAGATACCTCAATGATTCATTTTAGACGTAACATTTGACTAAACTTTACAAGTACCTATCTGGCAGTAACTAAAAGTACTGTTTGCAGTTTTTGTCTCCTTTTCTGAGGAATGATGTCTGGCCATGGAAGGAATGCAATAAAGGTTTACCAGACTGATTCCTGGAATGGCAGGATTGATGTATGAAGAGATGCTGGATTCGTTCGGGCTACTACTCACTGGAGTTCAGAAGAATGAGGGGTGATCGTACAGGAACTAGAAAATTCTAAAAGGACTAAACAGGGTCAAAGCAGGAATGATGTTCCAGATGACTGAGGAACCCAGAACTGGGGTCACAGCTTGAAGAAGGGGGAATAGGCCCACTCAGGGCTGTAATGAAAACATTCATCACCTAGAGAATGGGGAGTCTGTGGTATTCTCTGCCACAGAAAGCAGTTGAGGCCAAAGCATTGGATGTTTTCAAGAAAAAGTTCGATACAGTTCTTAGGATTAGAGCAATGAAACGGTATGGGGAGAAAGCAGGAACAGGAAGTACCCTGTTGATACATTAGTCATGATCATCTTGAAGAGTGGAGCAGGCTCAAAGGGCCGAATGGCTTACTTCTGCTCCTATTTTCAATGTTTCTATGGAACTCACATCAGGATGTTTCGAGCTTGTGAAAGATACAAGGAAGTTTCTGCCTTTTGATTTGATAATGCAAGTTGACATCTCTCACTACCTTGTCCTTCTTAGTCTTGGTCTTCTTTTTCCCTTTCTGCCCGTCTTTCTCCTTCTTGAGATCACCTTTCTCCTTGTTCTCCTTGTTGTCTTTTTTCTTCAGCTTTTTCTTTACAGGAGCGCGGTCCAAGCCACCATCCTGCAAGAACATCAAAACACTTGAAATCAAACTTTTAAAAACACATTTAAGAGCACTACCCTGATGTGTGATAGTCAGCTTCATCATTGCTTATGTGCAGCATCATAAGGGCATGGAAGACAAGACATTTGGCCCATCAAATCCATACTGGTTCTCTATACAGTAATCCATTTAGTCCTATTCCCCCAGAGGTCTTACAGGCTTATTTCCCTCAAGTTACATCCCATTTCGCTTTGAAGTTCATTAATCATTTCATCTACTACCAGCCTTAAAGGCAATAGATCACAAGTTTCCTTTATTCAGCAAGTAAACACTATTTGGAACGTGGTGGCAGAACAAATAGAGGAGCAAATTCAAAAATAATTTTTAAAAGAGGAATGTGTAAAGACTTTTACAGGAAGAAATTCACAGCCTAGGGAATAAAGCAGATCAATGCAACTAATTAGACTGTTCTTGGAAATAACCAGGGGCATGATGAGCAAACGCTGCCTTCGAGTTGTACAATTCCACAAGACTGGACTCTAAGTAACTACTGTGACCATTCGTATCTCAGCTACTTGACAGAAGATAACAATGAAGTGGACTGAAGGGAGACCGTGAAGGAAGTTCTTGATTTATCACTCCTGAAGCACGGGTTATTAAAAAAAAAATCACTGGATCAATACCCTCGAGCTCCATAGCTAAGATCACTGCAGAAACATCTTCACCAATCAGACTCTGTCAACACAGCAGCATCTTCTTGAGGGTAATAAATGCGGATGTCATCAGCAGTGCCCAAATCCAGTGAGTAAAGACTTCTTAAAAAATTCTCTTTGCACTGGAAATACTGATGAGAATGATATGCATAGAGTTAGGGTGCTGATGGGCTTGGTTCACTGTTAGAACAGGAGAAGCTGAAGAGGCAGCAAGTCAAATGACACATGAGGTCATATTTTTAGTGTAGGGAAGACTCAAAGAGGGGATCAGCAGGCAAAAGACAATTATATTAGGTCAATGTAACATGCACTTTGAAAGGAATGGCTAAATAGCCTACACTCACTCGATCACCCCTGTGCATTTGCTTCACAAAACAGTGACGCAAAATTGTTCACCAGTCACGGAGAAACATGGCTTGATAAACCGCATTAACATTTTCCAGCTATCGCTTTCTCACCAGTTAATTTCAAGAAAAAGCACCTATTTAAGAACTGAATCCCCACAGCTTACCTTCAGCTCTCCATCCTCCTCGGATGGATTGTCAGAAAGCCGAGGAGATGTGATGTCATTGCCACTTTCATCCTTCAGCCTTGGTGCCTTGTTCTCTTTCTTTACTCTAGGTTTCCGCTTCTTTGGTTTCGTCTATGTGACAAAAAGCAATTTCTTAAAACATTCTGCAGCCAAAATAAGTGAGTTTCCACATCAAGAGTTCTCACTGTCTGTCTGATCAATATGCAGCATTAATTCCCAAATTACCACATCCTTTCCTGCCTTCAGAGCTAAGAAAAACCGAAAACCAAAGAACCTCTTTGAATCACTTCCCACCTGCATGTCAATTTTGTTTAATCGGTAGCTGAATCAAGTTTGGACCAAGAGATTGTAGGTTTAAGCTCCATTCCATAGTAGAGGCAAAAAAAAAATCAGGTTTACATTTCAATGCAGAGCTCAGTGGTGTTAAATTATTCAAAGTGTCAGGCTTTGGACAAGATGTGAAATCAGACAATGTGACTAAGCTCTGTTTTCTCCGGGATCATATATGTTTGAAACCATCAGGGCAGCACGGTGGCTCAGTGGTTAGCACTGCTGCCTCATAGCACCAGGGACCTGGGTTCGATTCCTGCCTTGGGCGACTGTCTGTGTGGAATTTGCACATTCTCCCCGTGTCTGCGTGGGTTTCCTCCGGGTGCTCCGGTTTCCTCCCACAGTCCAAAGATGTGCAGGTCAGGTAAATTGGCCATGCTAAATTGGCCGTAGTGTTAGGTGCATTAGTCAGGGGAAAATATAGGGTAAGGAAATAGGTCTGGGTGGGTTACTCTTTGGAGGGTCAATGTGGACTTGTTGGGCTGAAGAGCTTGTTTCCACACTGTAGGGAATCTAATCACAGCCCGTTCATCTCAAGATCTTTGAGATACCTGAAATCATGATGAAATGCCAAGTAAATGCAAATCTTATTTTTGTTTGCGATGGTGTGAAGTAAGGGTATTCTAACTGGTCTATGTTAGCGTGTATACGCCATACAAACCTCTACCCACATTACCAGCACATCCTTCCTGTCCTTTTTTTCTCAGGTACTCACCCAGCTACTCGAGAACAAGGATAAAGAGTAGCAGATTTAACACAGAGATGAGGAAAAATTAGTTTTCTCAATGAGTCATGAATTCACTACCCTAGAGTGTGGTGGATGCTGGGGCATTGAATAAACTTAGGGAGGAGATAGATAGATTTTTTAATTTGTAATGGGTTGAAGAGTTATGGAGGTTGGGCAGGAAAGTGGAGTTGAGGCAGAGATGAAATCAGCCATGATCATATTAAATAGTGGAGCCGGCTTGAAGGACCGAATTTCCGACTTTTTGTTGTCAATAAATCTTATCTGCACCATTTGGCCGAGTCTGTCTTTCCAGGGAACTTAAGCTTTCTAACCCAAGGGCTGCTTCACACCTATTTAACTAACCTCCTCTTCCTGTTTCAAAGCATCCTTCTTGATCATGTCTTTCTTCAGAAGCTTGATCAGGTAATCAGCTCGAGACTGGAGATGCTTGGCTTGTGGTTTGCGGTTGGGATCATCTGGAAGAATCTGAAAGAAGAGAAACACCCGACGTATGCAATCAGTTATCGTTCAAACTGCAGCAGAGAAATATACTATAAAAAAAAACATGCGCATGATTCCCTTAAGGAATACCATGTACTCCATGCTCTGTAACTATGGCATTTTAACTGCAGCTTATATATTATTCAGCTCCTATGTCCATTACTCTTCAACTCTGGGTATAGCTCCCTGGCAAATCGACCAAGCTATCAGAAATAATAGTAAGTTTCATTAATTTTCAAGTGTTTCATGTCTTTCAGACATTCTTGAAAACTAAGACACTAGCAGACTTTTTAAAAAGGTTAAATGTATCATTATAGCGGTCTCATCGGGAAGGGGTTGTGGGCTTTGCCCCATGACTCAGTTACAAACATGCCAAGTTCTATATGTAACTATGTGCCTGTGGGAAGACCAATTGTGAAATGGGAGGGCTGGACAATATGAAGCATTTGTGTACCTCCCAATGGTGAGAGTAAGCTCAGTAGCAGAGAGGTCAGTAAACAGCTCACATTCTATCGCTCTTGTTCATGCTTCACGGTGATCAGGCAGGCACATTCATAACGGGGAGCCAAACACTTGCATATATTAATCAGCCAATTATCAACATTGAAGTACCCCCACGTTAGGTACAGCTCTGGTGAAATGTTGAGCAAATTTCCCCCAACCACAGATGACCATTCACTTCCCCAATATGGCATGGTCCCATATGCTGACCATCTTGTTGCTCTTTTGGGCACCAGTTAGAGTTTTGAGTTGTTGGCTCACACCAAGTTTCCTCAGACATTTATCACACAGGAGCCTTGCAGCCAGCAAACAGGAGACTACACACACACACCTCCCTCAACATCAGTCTGGACAGTTATGAACCACGTCCCAGAGATAAAAGTCTAGCACTGAACCCATCGTATCATCGTCTTCCCAATAAAACTACCTTAAAAGAGTGAGGTGCCGTCTAGAAACAGATATTTAATTGGCTCATTTCCCAAATCCGCCTGGATGCAAAGCAAGTTGCAGATTTATCAAATGGAACATGGAATGGCCTACCTTATTGGTAAGCTGCAGATCGGGGTCCATTTTTATCTGCTCCCAGTTGCTATAACCGCACTCATAGATCCCTATCAGCAAGTTGGAATCCTCCTCCACACCCCAATCGGTGTCGAAATGCACTGCCTTCGCATGACAGGGTAAACGGTACCTACACAGCAGGGACAATATATAAATCACTGCAGTTTTCAGAGATAGCACACAGATTGACCTCAGTGAGCACACAATGTCCTGTTTAAAGGTATCAGAAGCAAGCAGAATGCTTCAGGCTGTGAGGGACTTCATCTCTGCAAGAACATTTACTCTACACAAGTGACAAATACTCAAAGTTAAAAATGCCCAGGAATAGAAATGTAAGGGCAACAGTTGACCATTCTCCTTCCTCATCCCATTTGAGAAGATGCGTCCTTTGTTTAGCTGTGGTTCCACAGGCACCAGCTCCCTTCTGGTACCTCAACCATCCCCAGAGAAGCCTCAACTATTAAAGAGTCTCACAGGCTGTTGTGACGACAAGTTAACATCACAGCTGATCCCAACACCTGAGCTCTCGTGTCCATGCATTTTCTTTTCACCCTGAAGTGGGAAAAGGGCTCAATACATAGCGGATAGCAATAAATATGCTGGATTATTCCCACTTTCTCTAACATAGGAATACAGAAAGCAATATCACTAACAATAAATATTGCCTTGAGGTCAGCAATGTCATCACAGACTAGATATCAAAACACAGCAGTCGCCAAATTATCACTGAGCTCATTAGGCTCCTTCAATCTGTTTAACACAACAGAAAACAGTGACAGATTTTCATTACAGTCATACAGTATGGAAACAGACCCTTCGGTCTGACTCAGCCATGCCCAATCAGGTTTCCCATTTATTGGTCCTACTTGAAACATCACCCTCAAAATGTGTGACACTTTTAAAACAAATAGAAAAGCAGTCACTTGGATTCTGCAAAGAAACTGGCCAGGATCAAAAACTAGCCAAGACCAAACCAGCCTCACTGATCATTATTTTAAGAAGATATGCAATTAAAGTCTGTATAAGCGCACCCAGTGCTTTCTGAAGAAGGGTTTGACACTATGGTTAGAATATCACCTCAGCAGCAGAAGAATGAGTTCATCACATTGCACAGTACTTCTATTTTCACTACCTCACACTTGATGAAAGTGCAAAGTTACAATGACAAAAATATAAATGCCTCAAGTATATTCCGAAGCACAAACTCCTGAACTCACTTTTTTCTTTCCTCAGGATCCACAGGAATGGCTTTATGCAAAGCCTCAAACTCATCTTCATGGATGAGAATCGATTTAACATTGACCTGGACACCAGAAACCTTGATAGTTGGTCCCCTCTTTTTCCCAGGGCCCTTTCCTGTAAGAGATTGGTCAGAATTATAATGTATAAGCAGCAGAGAAAAGCGCACAGCCGTGCAGCTCCCCTTCCAAATCAATTAACTAGGTCGCTGAACAATTTTGTTTTGGAGATCACATTTCTTCGTTTACCAGAAACGCATTTCTATTTTGCATTTTTTCTAATTTCCAGAACATCGATTATAAATCAAGAGAGTTCAAGACAATGAGCAATGCTACAAACGGACCACCAGTTCCAAAGTACGCCTCAAAAACATCAATGCATTAAGCGCATCGCTCACCCAGAAAAGAAATATGGTCATCACAGCTGGACCTATGCTGAACATGAAGTTTGGACAGCTTGGAATCAGAATGTAACATGGTGAATGTGTGAAGCTTGGCTGATCACAGAGACAACCTGGCTTAAAAATGCAAGAAATCTGCTGAGTTAACAAGCTAAAGTGTCTTTTCAACAAGGAAGCTACAATGACCCAGAACAGATCAGGCTAGAATAAGAGAATATACAAACAGCAGCTAAGATTGACTGATTTATTGTTGTTGCATGTACCTAGATACAGTGAAAAGTGCTGTTTTGCATACCATACAAAGTGAATCAGGATAACAGAACAGAATGCAGAATACAGATCGTTCTGCTATAAACATGCGTTTCGTTAATCTGAAGTCTCTGTAACACGATTTATGAATTGTGAACTTTTAAAGTGTGTGTTGGCTGTAACGTGGTTGAATCGCCAATACTTTTAATGCGGGGTTGCACAAGAACACAACCATTACATTATAGAAGAACTACGGTATTACAGCTGCAAAGAAAGTGCAGTCAAGACAGATCAAGATGGAGTTATAACTAAGTTCAGCAATGCGTCTGCGCCAATGCTATAAAAATATTGATGATTTCCACTACAAGATCCAATGCTGCACATTGCCATAACTGGGCTTACTTGCATGCTCCTGGTGGGGTTTATAAGTAGATAGATGCATAGTTTGCTTCAAGTTTTTGTGTGGTGCTAAATATCAAGAATTGCCAAATTATGAATTTTATAATCATTGATGTGGTATTGTCCACTGGTCAAACTTATATTTACACAGCCCTTACAGCTAGTGGTCTCCTCCACTGAGGGGTGCATGGGACAATTCAGAAGGAACGCTGAGGGAGGTGGAACATCTTCAAATAATTCCACTCTGCCCTTACCCCATTCCTTGAATCTTTGTTGTGATCTGATTTTCTGAGGACTCCCAACAAGTTCTCTTCAGCGCTGCTGCAAATCAAAGAAACCAAATCTCTAGAGCAAAGAGCAGGCAACTGAAGTTCAGGGCCCAGTGCTTACCCTCCAGACCAGGATTTTCTTTTAGCTGTTCTTCAAATTCCTTGAGGGCCATAACACAGCCATTATGTATGAGCTCGCCCAGTCGCTGGAGATCTGCAATGGATTTGTCGACCAGCTCTGCATCACGAGCAATACCCTCGAGTCTTCAATACAATAGAAAAAACTGAATTTCAATTTTTTTCATATTACAAAATTACATCAAAATACAATATATTAATACAACTTGAAATTTATTGCAGGCATTAGAAGTACAATGCTCACTCCAGCAATATCTTAAAAGACAGACAGAAGATCACAGAGCTGAGCACCCAGCTCCATGCCCCCTAAACACTCAAAGTCACATGGGTTAGGCAAAGGTCTAGAAATTATGGTCAAAACAGGTTAGGATACTAAGAATCACGAAGCAAGACATTCAGCCCATAGAGGCCACACTGACCCTCCAAACAGCACCCCGCCCAAATCTATCCCCTACCCCATCGTTGTGATCCTGCATTTGCTGCGGCTAATCTAACTAATCAACAAGTTGCTGGATACTATGAGCAACTTAGCTTGGTCAATCCACCTAACCTGCACATCTTTGGACTTTTTTTTGGTGGGGGGCGCCTTGCTGCTGTGAGGCAGCAGTGCCAACCACTGAGCCACCACGCGGCATCTATTAGCTTCAGTGACCTGGCAGTAGTGAATAGACCATCAGAGCCAGTTTCCAAATTGCTAATCTCCAACCACTGCTAGACTGTAGACACTCGCTCCTCCCCCTCAGTCAAATGCTGTCAACACAATTAGATCTGGATTCTGGCTATTGGGATGGGGTGTTACAGGGTTGCTGTTCCTCATGGGATTCTCACCCACAGCAAGGAGCTAACATATTCAGGAGAGATAGGAGAGAAATGGAAAACTAATGCGGCAAACATTGCAGGCTTAAAGAAAAGCTTTGCAGTTTTGGGGCAGGTGGCCTGGTGGAGGGATGGAAAAAAAGTATGATACAAAACTTCACAGGAAAGAAGTTTACCTTTCAAGAGGAGCGCCAAACTTCTTATAACTTTTGATAAACCTGCAAGAGAACGATCACAAATATATAAGAATTAACTTCCCCATCAAACCTCTATTTTTCCTGTAGTTTAATAATATATTTATCTCCTTTTAGAAGGGCACACTAAAAAGGACAAACAAAACAAACTACTCTTCCGCTCTGCAATGTTCTATTAGGATTAAATACTAATTTAAACACTTTCCAAATCATCAGATCCATTAAAGTCAACAGAACAAAGTGAGGTTTAAGTTTGCTGGACTTCATAAACCTGACTGAGACACATGCAAGATGACCCCATCACTTACCTCCTGATTTCAGCATCTGTGAAACCATCAACCATGTCCCTCCGGACTGTCCGGGGACGGCCTCTCCGCTTGGGCCGCTTATCCTCATCTTCACTTTCCTCGGTTTCACTCTCTGACCCGGATGACCTCTGCCGCCTTCGCCGTGATCCGGCATCCGAATCGCTGCCATTCGCCTGAGCCTAAAACCACCAGCAACATTATGTTAGACGCCAGTTGGCATTTTCCCTTTCCAAGTCCATTCCGTTCCTTTTGAGTTTTCTGTTCCTTCAGTCCCTCACACAAAAACAAAAACACTTTCAGTTTTCTGATAACACAGCGAGTCAGCACGCTTCGATCAGGAGGAAGACTCGCTATTTTCACACAGCATGCACTCATGTAAAGTTGCAAAATGAATCCCAGATACTGATCAGAAATGGGAACACAGTCAAATTTACCCTTCCAGAACCAAGCAGAGCTGCAACCACATCAGCTCCAACACAGCTGGCCACCAGCAAGCTCAGCACAGGCTGTGGATTGAAAATCAAGTCCAAATGGTCTGTAGGAGAAAATTCACCAGTGTGGTGATCTGAAAATCCAGCTCCATTTTCAAACAATCAAAAGAGAGACAGCCAGATCAACAGGTTCTCTCACAATCAAGAGTTGTTTGAAGTCTAAACTTTACTTAATGCAAAGTTCAGCATTGAAACATATCACTATTTTGCGAAGGTGAAGAGCATTAGTTCAAGAGAAAATAATATTTCTTTCATTTCATGCTTTTGATTTGGCTTTGTTGGTATCACATTCTCGATCACAGAATTTTGGATAGTGCTAGTTAAATCAGACAAGATGCCTGAGATGATGTCTTTGGCGTCCAAAATCAAACATCAAATATTCACAGATAGGATGTTGAGTAAAAACTCTCTGGAGCCTGATCAACCAATGGGCCTTGCTCCCAAACATATAGTGTGTCTCTAATGTATCATTATAACATTTGTCATTTCTTACACCACTCATTCATTGCTCTCTTAGAGCAGGATTACCAAGGTTGTGTGCAACGTAACCCCATAAAAATCACTTTCAAGCAACATAGGCTGATCTGATCTGGGCTCTATGGCTGCAAGAACAATGCATAATCCCAGTGCATCCTGCACTACTTGCTGATATAGGTTTTAAGGCCATTTTACAGCAAAGAAGAAAAGGTTACCCGAGGTTCCACTTGTCTGCACAACACTCCAGTAGGTATTTACCACTTTCTTGTTAAAACAGAAAACTAACGTTTTAAAGAGCAAGTTATTCCACATACAAATGGTGCTAAATATTTCAGTGCAGCCAGAACGATTGACTGGTAGTTCAGTCTGTTGTTCCCAGTCCTGCAGACAAGTCCTTGTTATTAAATACACTGCTCCAATGAAACATCTCCTCAAAGGAATGAGGGAGACATGTGCTTGTTCACTCTACATAAACACACTGCAGAGTGAAAACCAATTCCCCTGCCATTCTTTTCCTTGGAGGCTGGGGATGTCCTTGGTCAGTCGCAGACCCATCAGTCCAACTCATCCATGCTGACTAGGTATCTTTTAGGAAGGAACATTTTCCCATTAGTACAAGGCCGATAATTAGGAGGCAAAGATTTAAGCTAAGGGCCAGAAGTTGGAGAGGGAATTTTCTTTTTTCACAGCCGGAGGATGGTAGGTAAATGGAACTCACTGCCTGTAAGGGTTATGGAGGTGGAAGCTGTCAAAAACAGTTAATTATTTAGATTAACACTATAAACACCACAGCGTATCAAGAGCTGGCAAATGAGACTAGAGTGGATAGATTCGCAATGACCTGTATACTCCTGACAGGCCAAAGGGCCTCTTTCCGTGTAAACACGAGCAACGACTCTTCACCTTTTGGCAACCAATCTCCACTGCCACGTCCTATTCCAGAAACAGAGCTGCTGAAGCATAGTACAGATACACAATCCTTTACCCGAAATCCTTGGCACCCATGTCTTTTGGAATAAGTGACATTTTCACAGTGTAGTAAAAAAAATTACCTAACAGCAGACGCACATATGAATAGTACAAGCACTGAGGCACAATTGACACCAGTCAGTGCTGGGTCACACCACCATGCCACATCTGAGTGACATCGTTTGAGTGGGTGTGGAGATGGGTCACCAGTTCGCACGCCAAAATGATGCTCCACACGCTACGAAAACAATTTCAGATTTCAGAGCTTTTCAGATTTCCGGTTAAAGGATTATGTACCTGTACAGGAGCCAAATGTTACTTAGTATTGCACTGATTTAAAGATAAACATTCTCAGCCTGTGCCACACCACCTTGATAGCAGCTAAAGTAAAACTCCAGTAAAAGCCTACAATTAAACTGAGTGCGAGGCTAAGAGTGCGCGCGCGGAAGAGGGACAGCACGAGAGCAAACAAAGAGAGAAAAAAAAAAAGGAGAGAGGGGATGCAGCTCTCTTCCCTGCTTTCCCAGCTTGCCTCACCCTTGGAGCAGCATTGACTTGGTATCTTGACATTCCAGATGCAGATATTTTCCAATCAACCTGTTCAGCAAACATTATTGCACATCCATGGAACAGGTGGGATTTGTACCTGGGCATCCAGGCGTGCAAATAGGCAAACTACTACATCTCAGATACACAATGAGAAGGACCAAAGGAGGAAACAAAAACTCAACATAAGAGTGTGGGCAGGATTCAGCCATTTTATCTTAGAGAATGAGTGGCACGGCACAGACAGCCACTTGCCCGTGACAGATTCTATACCTTTTTAGTTGAACTTCTACTCCTTGGAAGCATGTAAATTTCTTCCAGCTCTTTCTGCCGGGCCTCCTCTTCGATCTTCTTCCACTGCTCCTCCGGGATGATGTCATCCCATTCCTTAACCTGCTTGTCATCCACTTCAGGCTCATTCTCCTCCATTGTGCTAAAGTTTGCCACCTGGAGGGGGGGATGAGGAACAGCAAGTCATACATCTCAACCTGCACAAGGCAACAATCCCCACCCCAATGGCAGTGCCATGTTTGAGAGCACACTACGATAGGTCGAAGCATCAATGCAACAAGCTGATGACCAATCACCAAACTTACCTTGAACTGGGACAGCAGTTCATCTGTTGGACTCACAGACTGCTCATTCTCTCTTGTTTCAGCGAGACGTAGGATCTCTTCGATGTCCATTTCCTGAAAGCGGAGTTGGCAATTTTACTAGCTATCTCATTTAACTGAATGAAACTCAACAGAATTGATGAAAATAATTTCCCCCTTCACCCTGAAGACACGTGCAGACGTTAAGATATTTGGTCATAGGTGATTTTGTCTGTGCACTCTGACAGTGAGTTTCAGGAGATGGAACATAATTAAACTCAGCCCTGTTTTTCCCCTGGGTATAGTCACATGCAATTTCTTGAGTTAGTAGATAGCAATATGTAGCAGGGATTCTGACATGCTCTATCTCCCAAACCTAGCCCAGGAAGGCAAGGACCAAGTGTAGTACATTTACCACATCCTGAAATGATATCCCAAATTAGCACCACCTCAGGTCAAACCTGGAGTCTTCCTTGTTTGTACTGCTCCAGTATGTTGTAAACTAAAATGTGGAAGAAACTTCAATTAAACCTACATTTTTCTATGAGATTGCCCAGCAACACTGATGCAAGGCAGCTATGCAGCCAATGATAGCTGTACCTTTAAGGAGCTATTCACCTACTTTATCCCATTTTCCTGCCCATTCCCCACTGCCCTACAAAATGTTAATAGTGGAAGATCAACTTCTTTCTGAAAGTTAGTTTTGAATCTGCTTCCACCACCTTTTCAGGTAGTGACATTCCAGATCATAACTTGAAAATTCTCATTTCTCCTCCAGTCTCTTCATATTGCTCTTAAATCTGCAACCTCTAGTTTCTAATTTGCCTCACAGCAAAAAAAAACATTATCGCCTCATTTACTCTACCAAAGTGGGCGGCATGTTTGGCCAGTGGTTAGCACGGCTGCCGCACAGTGCCAGGGTCCTGGGTTCAATTCCTGCCTCAGGCAACTGTCTGTGTGGAGTTTGCACATTCTCTCTGTGTCTGCGTGAGTTCCCTCCAGGTACTCCAGTTTCCTCCTTCTGTCCAAAGATATGCAGGAGAGGTGAATTGGCCATGCTAAATTGCCCATTGTGTTAGGTGCATTAGTCAGGGTGGGTTGCTCTTTGGAGGGTCGGTGTGGACTTGTTGGGCCAAAGGGCCTGTTTCCACACTGTAGGGAATCTAATCTCTAATCTCAAAACGTCTCTGCAATGTTCAGCATCTCTACCCCGTATGCATAACTATTTACTTTTACATGTGAAAATGATCAATTTCAGTTGCATTGCAGCACTTTCCATAAATATAACAACATTAAAAATAAACTTTGAAGTTCTAGCTTTTCATTACTGGCAAAGTCTGCGAGTCAGCAGTACCTGTGGCTCAGACTCCTCTCCCTCTGGTTCTTTGAACAGTTCCTCAGCACCAAACTTTAAGATTGCAGTCAGTTCTTCCTTGTTGAATGGTGTTGAGCTGAAAAGACACATTAGCCATTTCAGTAATCTGTGTCATGTCCAATCTATGCAATATGCTCACGGTGAGAAGTCTGAAATGCCCATCTAAAGTACATGCGTTTTTCTAGATAGCATTGGCCTCATACCTGGGAATGGCCAAGAAGCTGAGCTTCCATCATGTTCATTTGAATGTTATGGACACAAGTAGTGTTCAAGCTTCTCATCCTGCTTTCACCAGCGCAAGTTGCAAATGTGCCAAGGGTTCTGTATTACAGTCCAGCGCATGCCTACATTTACTGGTCCATAAATTGGATTCCAATAATTCCATCTATTATAAGGTCACCCTCAAAGGGCCTAAGCCACTTGTTTATTCTGCAAGCATGATGCTGAAATAGGGAGCATCAAAGCCAACTTGTGGGATAATGGCTAATCTCATGAGGTACTTTCCTGATGTAAACAGGGGAAAAAGGCAACAAAATCAATGATCACAGAAATGATGCAGTGCAGAAGAGGCTGTTCAGCCCATCGTATCCTGTACTGCCTCTCTGTCAGGACTCAGTACCACTCTCTTGTCTTTTTCCCTTAAGCCTGAATATTGTTCCTGTCTAAATTATCAAACACCCTGCTGATTGCCTCAATTGAATCTGTAGTAGACATACAAACAGGAGACTGGAAGACCACAGCCAGCCAGGCAACATCAGGTAGTGGAGAAGTCAATGTTTCAGGTATAACCCATTTTCAGAACTGGAGGTGGGAGTAGGAGGAGCTGCAGATCTCCTCCACACTTTCAGACAGCTTAATCCAAAACCTAACCCACTGTGTGGGTGAAGATTTTCATACCACATTTGTTTCTTTTGCAAGTTTACATTTGTCCATGTCCTCCTGCTATTGATCTTATCAATCATGATCGTACTGAATGGCCCACATAATAGTTTGAATGGCTTATTCCTGCTTGTATGTTTCTACACTGCGCAAAACCTTGGATGTGCCTAAAGACATCACATTTGGTCCTGAACACTGCCTCTAATTACCCTGAACGTCAAGGTACCTCAAAGCTTTGAGCAAACGCAGAGCTATTTCATGCTGCCACTGTACAGTAGCAATACAAGGGGCTCACCACTAACGGGATGCTGCCATCAGCCAAACAACAGCATTCTGCCTATCACACTAATTAGTAATGGGGTGGATGAATCTCTGTGCCGACACAATGCTAGCTGTTTAAGCTCCACATCCCAAACACTGGCAGATCATATCCAGCAGCACATCTCCTTGGCTGTTTGCAACAAGAAAAATACTGACTGTACTCAACCAACTAGAGTTGCAATTGTACAACTGGATATTACTTGCTGAATAACCCAGTGTCCTGACGAATTATATTAACAAGCCACTGAAGTTGTCAGTCAGACTCAGAGTTCGCAGCACTTCTACATACTAGATGTTATATACATTAACATGCAAGGTCCCATATACTGCAGACAGACTAAAAATGTGACACCTTGTGCTCCTTTTAACTTAAAAAGATAACAGCCATTCGCTGGTTCATTTCTCAGAACAATGTCTCGACCAATCATGGTCACCTTGCCTGGCTTAAATTTAAACAAAGCTTATTAGTTAATAATCAATTACCATCTAACTGGCACATTGTTGGTAGCAACACTTCTACCAGAATTCACCTGGCAACCAATCAGTGCTCTACTCTTCCACAGTATAAAAGGGTTGTACTTTCATATTAGAATTTATTGTAAATTGCTCTGGTGAGTACAAGTCAAAAAAAAATTTTTTTAAGCAATACTCAGTTTACGTACAGCAAACTTTTTATTAATTGACACTGATGGGACTGGGAGCATGTCAGTTTATCAAATATTCCAGATAATCAATGAAAGAAAAACACACTAAGTAACAGAAACCTAATTAGGGGGTTTACATGTCACATTTATATTTTATTTACAGCTTAAATTACTTAAGTAATAATGCAATTTTGCCTTAAATAAAACTTAGCAGCAGAGTGCCTTCTTACTTGCACCCTCAGCTGATTATTGAAGACGTTAAGGTTGACTGTGGTATTTGACTCAAAATTGAATCAACTTTTGATATTTTGTGTGGCCATTTGATTGAACACATATTTACATGGAGGTAAATAAATTAAAAAACACAATAATTGGACAGAATAATACAGTAAAATTCACAATATTTGAGATACATAATTTTTGGCAGGCTTATCGTGAGTGCCACTTTCTAAGATGCCAGTTAAAACAGTTTGTTGCATTGCCAAACAACTATTATATGAACATAAGATAGGACAGTTACCCATGTGCAGGAGACAACACTAATTCGGATCTCATTCATTCTGTAATAGAAACCAAAACAAAGCAATTCAGCAGTTCTGGCAGCATTTGTGGAGAGAGAAACAGTTAATATTTCAAGTCCAGTATATTCTTCTTCAGTCCGAAAATAAGTCATACTTGACTCAAAATATTAACTCTGCTTCTTTCTCCACAGATACTGCCTGACATGCAAGTTTCTCCAGTACACTGTTCTTTCCGCATGTTTATACATCCACAGCATTTTGCTCTTATGCCATTCTCTCGCTATTCTGATACCCATGCCTTCAATCTCCAGCTTGAGGGTCAGTGTACAACTGGTTGTTAGATGAGCCCTGAGCCCTTCCACAACACTAATTAGTGGAGGTCAATTGTCAAGTCATCACTGTGATCTCCACTGAGACAGGAAAACACAGCATGAACCAAGGAATCAACCTTGGACAATCCAGTCTTCTCTTGACCATGCTAACACAAACTGCTCGATTGCTGAGTACTCTCAAGATCTGGGAATCCACAGCCATGCATTAACCAGGATGAGCAGCAGAGTCCTGATAGTGGTGCACAGAAGAATGGAAGGACACCAATGTTGCTTACTGTGAGGGACGAGCAGAGTTATCCAACACTGTCCGCCCTGTGGTATCCATTCTCTGGATCACAAGGTGATCTAGCACCATTTTTTTCTTGGCACGTTCAATTATGTCCTCTTCCACAGTCCCTTTTGTAACCAGGCGATAAATATTAACCTGAAATATCAAAACAAAAGTGGAAACTAGTCAAAGTTACAGTCTCTAATGGATATGAGGAAAATAAAATTGGCACAAACCTCGCTCCTGATTATGATGCAATGTAGAAAAAGTGAACAGGTGCACGTGCGTTTGAGTGTTCGCTGTCTCTTTATAAACAAATACAGGTTAGCACTAAAAGTTGAGCGCTAAATTATTCCTTTATCTTTTCACTTTTTGATAAGGCTCCTTTCCAGAAAGGCCTAACCTTTACTTCAACTAAGTTTGTAGATACATGGTCTCCAATGCTTTAGCCAAATGATTACTTTTTGTATGCAAGTCTAGACAGTAACAGTCAACAATAAAGGTGAGATAATGCTGGAAATACTCAGTAAATGTGGAAGCACCTGTGGAGACAGACAGTGTTAACATTTTAGAGGTTTGAAGACATGCCCTCAACCCAGAATGTTTCTCATTCCATGCCTAACCCATTGAACATTTCCAGCATCTTCTGAACACATTTTAGATTTCAATCACTGCAGTATTTTATTTTGATGAGAGTCAGTTGGCCAGACTGATCTACCCTATTCGGACACAACGACCGTGCCTACAAATACAAGCACAAACCTAATATGCAGATAATTGCCAAGTACTAATGGCCACAGTTAAGTGATTGGGACAGAGACCCTACCTGATCACTTTCCTACATTATCCAGGAAAAGGAAACTCAATGCAGGTACTCAAATGAAATAAAAAATCAACTATTTCAACACACCATGGAATGGACACTGGAATGGCACTGGAATGGACATGGAATGGCACTGAATGGACACTCAACTGATCGGAAACACTCCAACAGCATACTGGTTAATATTTTTATAAACACGTTTTGATGAATTCGTTTGCAAGTTAATTTTTCTTTATGACTAAGACACAAAACTTAAGCTGAAGTACGAAATATTCCGATGTAATACAGACTGAAGGCTGCTGTTCCTCATCTGGATATTAATATCCCCACTCCAACTCCAAGAGATTGTTTGCATACTGAGTGGGTTTGAGGGCCTGTTCCTTGACCAACTTTTTCACATATCCAGAATATTCGAATAAACCCCAATCATACTCCTAACTCTTCCTTTTACAATAACTCACTGAATTGGAATCAGGAACAGGGAAGACAGAAAGATAGCAGCCTTAAATATTAAGACGTTAATACATTCCACTTAGATAAAACACTGTGTAAAGATGCTGAAAGGATCAATGTTCCTTCAGTAGGCTTGCTAGGTCCAGAATAGTTACTAAAAGCAGGTCAAAACATATAGCCGGCAGCAACAGGCTCAAGGACCCAAAGGCCTAATGAACACAGATGGGAATTTTAATCTGAAATGTTCATTTTTAAAAATAGCTGTGTTCATTGCAGCCAATGTAAATATATTAGATGCACTCACTGCCAATACAGCCTTGCAACATCACTGCCAGCATTTGAAAACTTTCCTTACGTCAACCCAATATACCAGAGGATCACCCTTCCCATAACATTCAGCACTCTGGAAAGTCTAATAAAGGTGCTTAACTTAATATTTTCAAATTTCCCATTTTTAAAAGGTGTGCGCAATCCCACTGAGTCAGAGAAGCAGGAAGGTCCTCTCTCTCTCAGCCTCAAAAGCCACCTCAGTGTCCTGCACTCAGTGAAGAGGCAAGAGCAGTGGATGACAACAGGGGCATGTGCTGGCGGGGGTGGGTGGGGGGGAGGCACATGACAACAAGGGCAGGGGCAGGTGGCCACAACAGCCATGGGGACTAGAGTCAAGAATGTGTTGCTGGAAAAGCACTGCAGTTCAGGCAGCATCCGAGGAGCAGGAAAATCGACATTGAGCCATGGGGACTGATAACAGGTTCAGGACAGAAGGCATGATAAATCAGGCATTTAGAAGGTGACAGCCATGTGGGGATATGACAACAGATGTACAGTGGATGGAGGGTGCGCGACAACAGGTATTTGGGGGGGCAGGGGGTTTGTGACAACAGCCGTTGGGTTGGGGGTGGGGGAGGAGTGTGAAATTACATGCAGGGGTTGACAACAGGCACTGGGGGAAGGATGATGATAGCTGTACAGGGTGAGAGGGGGAAGCAACACCAGGGAGGGGAGACATTATCAACAGCACCTACATCCTGTTGCAGTATATCACCAGGAGCTGTGGTGATTCCGAGTGTGATAAAGCAAGTCAACAGTAAAGCTTTTTCTTGTCCTTGATTACTTGAAATTGATGAAAAATAGTTAGGCTAAGAAGCTCATAAGCCAAACAATTCATGAAAAGTGGATCTGTCTGTCTTCAACATGCAGAACTAACATAGGCATCACCCCAATCATCCTTCCAACTGAGTGCAAACTGACCTGCTTCTTCTGGCCTATCCTATGAGCTCGAGCCTGCGCCTGCAAGTCGTTCTGAGGATTCCAGTCAGAGTCAAAGATGATCACAGTGTCCGCAGAGGCAAGGTTAATCCCAAGGCCCCCTGCTCTCGTAGAGAGGAGGAAACAGAAGTCCTGAGGATGGAGATGGAAAACAAATAAAGAACTAGCACATGCAGAGAAATTTCTTTCGAGCTACGATCTGAAATACAAAGTCTAGAAGAGCGGAGGAAGTAGATTCAATAGCAATTTTCAACATAAAAGTGGAGAACTACTGACTCGATGGGGGTGGCACAGTGGCTAGCATGCTGCCTCGCAGCACCAGAGTTCAATTCCACCTTCGGGCGATTGTCTGTGTGGAGTTTGTACGTTCGCTCTCCATCTGCACAGGTATCCTTTCCAAGTCCAAAGATGTGTGGGTTAGGTCAAGTGGCTATACTAAAGTGCCCACAGTGTCCAGGGATGTGCTAACTAGGTGGACTGGCTATGGGAAATGCAGGGTTACAAGGATAGGTAGGGGACAGGTCTGGGTGGGATGCTCTTTGTAGGGTCGGTGTGGACTCTGTGGCTGCATCCACACCCTTGCGATTATATGATTTTATGGTACAAGAGGTCCATCAGGCTGGTGAGTGGAATTAATTGAATAATTTCCAAAATGCTAGCGCAGGTGCAAAAGTAAATGGATTCTATTAGTGCTGCACCATTCCAGGATTCTATAAGGCATTGTCTATTTACTAGTGAAAACCAGGCTGACAGAGTAAGGCCTGTAGCGTTGAACATCCCTCCAGGTTAACAAGAGGAATGAGGCCAAATTGAATAATGCTTGAATCAGCAGCTTGAGGTCAATAAACCTTGCAAATTGTAACTGGCCAAAATGTAGGGTGAAGAGATATTTGGGGAAGTATCCCTCAGATCAGAGATTGAAGAGGTGATAAAAGTTTGAGAGAAGATTTGTAGCTTGGGTGCTCGTTGTTGTGGTTCTGTTCACCGAGTTGTCAGTGTGGCTAGTCCTTTGGGTTGTGGCATGTCCTCATTGCGCGGGTATCTGTTTTTGGTGAATACATTGTATAGGTGTTCTTCTTCCTCTTTCTGCAGTTCTGGTGTACTGCAGTGTGTTGTGGTCCTTTTGAATAGTGTCTTGATGCAACTTTTTTTGTGTGTGTTGGGGTGGTTGCTTTCGTAGTTCAAAAACGGATACCTGCGCAATTTCATCAACAGATGCCTAAGGGAAAGACAACGGAACGAGGACATGCCGCAACCCAAAGGACTAGCCACACTACCATACATCAAGAGCATTTCCGAACTGACAGCCAGACTACTGCGACCACTTTAGGACTCGTAACAGCTCACAAACCAACAGCCACTCTCAGACAACAACACACCAGAACGAAGGACCCGATACCCAACAAGAGGCATGGCACTCATCCACAGATTCAATCAATAAGCACATCGACCTGGACCCAATGTACTGACCACTGCAGCGGACAGCTGGAACTGACAACCGGAAGCGGCAGATACAAATCACTATAAATGCCGGAGGAAAGATCACAGAAGCACTTCACATGAGGCTCCCAAGCACTGAGGATGTCACCTAGACAGGGGACGAAACGTCTGCAACTCAAATTCCCAGCTCGGCAAACAGAACCACAACATTGAAAAGGTGACCCTCTGGTCTGTACGGCTTCAGTAAGGGTGCAGTGAACAGGAAATTCACATGGAATATTTGATCATAAAAGCAACAAGGGGAAATTGGAGAGGAGTAACAGTCTGGACTACTACTCACGTTAATCCCACTGTTAATATTTGTTAATATCACTGCTAAAGTTAAGGGAAACAGGGTTGATTATTTTAATTGTTTCTGAGCACATATCAATAAGGAAGAGCTGCATTTTGGGGCAGTTGGTTCAGAAGACCAAGCTAAAAGTCCACACTAAAAATGTATACTTCTTCATTTCTAACTCACTGACCGGCTTAGAATCTTTAACACTTAAAACAGAGACAAAGGTGAGTTTAAATAAAAATAATCTGAACAAATCTAGAGTTATTTTAAGTGCATTTCAGAAAGATAAACAATTTAGCAAATCAAAGCAGGAGTACATGTGGCAAGACGCCAACTGTGCAGTGCAAGTGCCACGTATTGCAATGTGATGCTATGCCAGGCCAACTGATACTAAACCAACCTTCTGACTCAAATTTCCGAAATGAATTCTTTATTCAAAGCAAGAACTGCATGCACTCACTTCCCTGTCAACAATACCCTGACAGGACAAAGTACAGTACACTGACTGAAAAGCACTGCTGGTAACCTGTCCAGGCAATGCAGTGAAGTCTCTGCTGACAAATATTTATTAATCAAAGATAGATAATGTTAAAAGGAGTGGATAACTCTGAAGTGATAAAATATTAGGTATGGACAGAGTGACATTTATTGAAAAGTCCTAATATCTGGTCTTGTGCATGCACATTGTCACTGATAAAGTAGAAGGAAATTAAAATGGTTCAGCCAAGAATGAATGATTTGGGCAAGGATTCAGTCTCAAAAACCTGGGATGGAGCAAGCAAAATTTTAGTAAACAGCCTCAGAAAACAAGGGACTACTGAGCAAAATACAACACCACCAGAGTGAGCGAGAGTTCATTCATTTCCAGGACAACCAATCATTCACAATATAAATTTTTTTAGAAAGTGGTGGTGTAAGAGTTGTCAAGCTAGTACTGGGAAAGGTGTGAATCAACACTTTCTTACCTCTGATCCTTCTGCGTTAAAGTGATCCAAAGCCTGTTTCCTTAACTCGCCTTTTATAGATCCATCTAAACGCTGCAACATGATAAAACAAGACCATTTCAACTGTGTGCCGAAAGGTTATCCAGAAACTCTGAAGTGCGGATTGCTCATCTATTTTTATTCAGATACTTGGTCCAAAAATAATCCTGGCTTAAAGGACAGTGCTTAGTCGACAACTATGGAGGGGCTTGCGTCATTGAGCAATTTCACAAAGGCAAGTTGGCAAAACAGTCATAGACTGCAACCAAATTTGACCCTGCTATCCAGAGGTATGCCACCAGGTGCATTCTCATAAACCTGCAGTCATAAACATCTTTAAAGTAATAATGGAGAAAAGTGAACTGGGTGGGTTGGAGGGATGGGCTCATCTTTGAACGTTTGCCTTTGACAGCCATTTTTTTTTTAACTCAATTAAGACTGGTTAGGCTTTTCTGGAAGTGTTTGGAGAGAGAAGCTAGCCTTAGCAGCTTCAACAAACCTCCCAGTGCACAGAGCCCCATAGTGTTATCTACAGCATCATTTAGAGACTGGACAGCCCCTTGTTAACTGGTGACGTTAGCTCAAGGAGAACAAAAAAAAAAGGTCAGCATTAGGAAATGGCACTTAATTAATGTTTTTTTTGGAGCTGAATTAACAGACATCACTAGGGTCACTTGAAGGCACCATCAATTGATCTCCTGCTGCTTTTCCCCAGAGCAAGCAAGGATGAAAATCAAATTTATATCAGAGAACATTAATGATACTTTGTGCAGGCAGAGAGAGAGGAATCTGCAACTTAAAAGGTGTCACTGTAGATGTGAGAGTATCACAGAATGTTAATGCCCATGAAGGAATTCTGCAGCATACAGAACAAGTTTAGTGTTTACGTGTTTTACTTTTGAGCAGGGGTTCCTGGATTCTAACTTACCGTTGAATGCCCTGTATTATAATAGACACCACACTTCAAAAAAGTCTTCAGTGCTCGAGAGACATCCAGAGGTTTAAATGCTGATTCCATCTTCCTATTTAATTCTATGCTGGAATTATAGGATAGTTGACATGGCAAATTGAAAAATAGCTCAAGTGTAATGAAGATCTTCTGATCTTGACATGCAAGAGAGAGATATGGAAGAGTCGAAGGAGTTCTGGATAACTACCTGGTATGCGTGGTTCTGACACGAAGAATGTCCAAGAAATGGTTCCACTTAGTGGCAACAAGCTCTTTCCACCCTTCATTTTGACAAGAGAAAGTAGAAAGGCAAGGGAACTGAACGTGGGGTAAAAAAACTCATTCAAAAATGAAACCATCCTGAATTGTGTGTCAGATTCTGAATTGCTCACTATCTGTCAGGCTAATCAACACCCTGGAATTCTTTCTCACACTCACCTGGAATGGATAGTGCTTTATGGTCAAGTATTCAGCGAGGATATCCAACATTCGGACCATCTGAGAGAAGATGAGCACTCTGTTTCCTCTCTCTCGAAGCCGGGTCATCAGCTTATCCAACAGAATCAGCTTGCCACTGCTCTTGATCAGGTTCTGCAATAAAAGGAAGCAGAAAACACATTGGCAGGTCTGAGAAAGCACAGGTGCTGAGAACAACCCAGCTACAATGCTATTCTATGAAAATATTATATTAAAACAGATACAGTTATGAATCGAATACATTCGAGGGTATGGAAAACATTTTCATCCCCAACTGTGCAGAAACAGTAGCAGGTTATTCATCCCTATGAGGAGGTCAGTTAGCTCAGTTGGCTGGATGGCCAATTTCTAACATAGAATGCTGCCAACACCATGGGTTCAATTCCCACACCAGTTGAAGTTACCATGAAGGACTCTCCATCTCAACCTCTCCCCTGAAGGGTGGTGACCCTCAGGTTAAACCACAACTGGTGACCTCTATAAAAGCGCAGGGCTACGGTCCAGCTGGACTACGGTGGCTTTACCTTGCCCTATGAGCATGCTCTCTTCTTCAGTTGTACCTTTAATTCCACCTAACAATTCTGGGATGCTCTTTGAGGAATAAACATCAAGACTCTGGGAATAACTCTTAGCCAGCTTCCTCAAAACAATACTGTAAGATCATTTTCCTTCATCTGAAGAGACCAGGGAGCATTGATTTAATAGCTTAACTGAAAGATGTCATCTCTAATAGGTGTAGTCCCACTCCAGAGACTTCAATAAACTATTCAAGTGAATGCTTTCAAATGAACAATGGCAGGCATTTTACCATAGCCTACATAGAGAATTAGTTCAGATCTGTTATTTTGGTGGGAAGCATCAGCTCGGTAACAGTAATGAGGCAGAGAAAGCATGTGTTAGTTGAAAAGTATTTGGATCTATCAGAAAACAAAGAAGGATAAAGAATGACATTGGAGTAGTATACCATAGGCCCAGGTTTACAGTCTGGAGAAACAGGTTCAAATCCCACCACAGCAGCTAGGGGAGTGTAATTGTGTTAATAGCTCTGGAAATGAAAACTGATTTCAGGGATGGTAACTACGACAACTACCATGGATTATTGTAAACGCCCATCTGATTCACTAATGTCCTTTAGAGAAGAGGATTTGGCATCCTTACCTGGTCTGGCCTACATACAAATCCCGACCCAAAGCAAAGCAACTGATTCTTAAATGCTCTCTGAAACAGCTAGGAAGTCCCTCAGCTCAATGGCAATTGAGGATTGGCAACAAATGGTCAACTTGATAGCCATGCCCACAACTCATGGAAGAATAAAAACAATGGAAAGCAAGCTAAATTAAAGATGGCATACATAGTGGGTGGCCATTCTTCCATTTAAATGACAACTGGAAGCAGTAAAGGTGACAATAAAGATAATTCAAACTCATCATTGCCTCTGACTTCAGTTCAGGTTTCTGAGACACTCACATTTAGAAGGTGTGATGAGTGATTCAGTGCAGAGGGAACAACATTTATCATCACAGTTTCACCCACCTGCAACACTTCTTGGCTGGACAGGTTCTCATTCTCCTCACACTGCTTAACCAAATAACAGTGATTGCAGCATTTCTTCAGCTCCATCATGATGTTGAGGAAGCTCGATGAAGACCCCCTGGTTCCCTTGGTGAGCGCCTTGTAATTTCGGGTTAATATCCACCTGCGTCGAGAGAGATGAGGAGCGCTCAGAATTAGGAACCGACTGAACAGCAGCACAAGTTCCTCATTACCACACACCATAACCTCACCATAACCAACATTACCAGGAAAGAAAGGACTAACCGATGCACCAAGTCCACTCCATCCAGAGATCATGTATTATTCTGTCATGGGCTCTTCCTCGGCACCTGGATACCTTCCCCTAACTCGTCAGGGAAAAGAAAAAAATCAAGCAATTCTGTTACCCTCAATCCTACCTCGAACAGAAATAGATTCAACTCTCAACTTCTTGTAAAGTACATCCCTAACATTGTCTACCTGGGATGTTAGTGTTGTCTCAATGCTGTGAATCTTCGACTTCTCTCCTAATCATGTCCCTTCTTACTGCTGCAATGTTAGGTCCAGTATCTCCTCAGGATCCTGCACTGACACTGTCCTCTATCTCACTATATGCTCCACACTTGCAGCGTTATCTGAAAGCACAGCATCAGTTTCCATATGCATGTTGACTATATAAACTACCTCACTTCCACTTCTCTTCGGCCCTCATTATCTCCACACCATCAGATCGCTTGCTCAATATCTAGTAAAGGATGAACAGAAATTTCCTTCATATAATTACTGGGCAAACAGAAGCCACTACAGTTGTCTTAAACTTGTTTCTCATGGTTCCAACTCCATTGCCCTCTCTGACCATGCCCAAATGTGAACAAGACTGTTCACAACTTGGCTGCTACATCTAACGAGTGAGTTCCCGAACACATATCCGCATTACCACAAAGGCACCTTGCTTCTACCTGTGTGACACTACTCAATCTATCCCTGCTGAGGGCCATTAACCACTGAAACTCTCAATAAATCCATGTTGCTTCTAGACTTGACCATTCCAACTCATTAGTGCTGGCCTCCATAGGTCTATCCTTCACCTTGCTAACTCTAGTCTCTTGCAGCTCACTCATTTCCCCAGTACTCTCTGACCATCATTGGCACACCTAATTCTTTGACCAAGCTTTTGGTCATCTGGCGTAACCTCGCATGTGGCTTGGTGTTTAATTTTCTTGATAACGCCACCTCGGTGGTGGGCAAATGACTAGAATCAATATTGAGAGAGAGGATTAACTGTTACTTGGAGAGGAATGGCCAGTATGGTTTTATTAAGGTCAGTCTTACTGACTTAATTGAAGTTTCGGAGGAAGTAACGAAGAGGATTGATGAAAGTTGTGCAATGGATTTTGTCAACATAGATTTTATTTGGTAAGGTTCCACATATCAAGACTGCGAATAAAATTTAAAGCCCTTGGGATACAGTGGAAGGCGGAATGTTGGACCCAAAATTGCATCCAGCTCGGTGATAGGAAATAAAGATGATGGTCAAGTAATGTTTTTGTGAATGAAATGGTCCTTCCAGTGATGTTTCACAAGAGCTCAGTTTTGGGTCCCTTGCTGTTTACGGTATACATTAATGATTTGGACTTAAAGGTGGGAAACACTGCGGGGAAAATTGCACACAATGTAAAAATTAGGTAGTTGATCGCAAAGGTGAAGGCTGTCAACTTCAGAAAGATATCAACAACTTGGTCAAGTGGGCAGAAGAGTGCAAACAGAATTTAAACTGGAGAAGTGTGAGGTTATGAATTTGGGGAAGGCAAACACCCAACAGAATCCACTATAAATCTGACATTACTGGGAGAGGTAGAGAAAGTAAAATATCTTTGGAGTACATGTCCACAGGTCCCTGAAGGTAGATAAAGTGGTAAAGACCACATGTAGGATACTTTTGTTCATTGGACAAGATGATGAATACATGAGCAGTGGTACAGTGCTGGAATAATCTAAGACAGGATTAGGTCCTAGCTAATGTACAGTTTAATGTACAGTTCTGGTCCATCACAGAAAGGACATAACTGCTTGAAAGAAAGAGAGTATGGGAATTTACAAGTACATTGCTAGGGCCTGAAAATTTCAAGTATAAGGAAAGATTGAATAAGCCAGACTTGTTTTCCTTAGAACAGAGGAGGCTGACAGGTGACTTATCTGAAGCATACAAAGTAATGAGTTTGCATTGAGTGAATGGGGAATACTTAACACCCCTAGCACAGATGTCAATTACCAAGGAGCAAAGATTTAACATGACTGGCATTGAGTAGTTTTGGGGGAAGGGAGCGGGAGGAAGAACTTTTCCACCCAAAAGGTGATAGGTGGCTAGGATTCACTGCCCAGTTTGGTGACTGAGGTGGAAACCTTCAACCTAAAAGGAATGTGAATCTACACCTGAAGTGCTGTAACCTGCAAGGCCATGGACCACGTGCTGGAATGCAGGATTATTTTGGGGAGGACTCGTTCATTTAGCTGGCACAGGTATGAATTACTCAATCGGCCATTGCTGCAGTGTAACATTTCTACCATCTGTACTCAAGTACCTAGAGGCATTTTATTAAAAATGCTTTCTACTCTCCCAGTAAATAGACTCAAGCAAGCCACCCTCCGTTTACATTCAAGCACCCGTCATCCCAACCTCTCTGCCTTCTATGCCTCCCCACTCCCTCAGGGTCTGCAATTACTGTGGTCAGTCTTCACTAAGCACCTTCGAACAAAGGTGCTCATTTATTCTCATGCAGGGAGATACAATTGCACTTCAGCAAGTTTCTGTCAAAGACGGATTTATGAAGATCACAAAGTTGCTCCCCATACACTCAAGGTAGTGACCTACTTGAATCAGGTTCAACAATTTAGAGAGGATTAGAACTGCGATGAGTACAATTTAGATCTGTGCTAATCTCGGTCTCTGTGCTTGGAGTTAACTGCTGCAGAACACTGGTGAAGTACCTGAATCATCAGGTATGGGGACCCAACACAGCCACGGTATTACAAATACAAAGGTAACTGGCCTAAAAACTTGCTAAATCTAAAGCTACTTAAATTCCTGCTTCGCAATTGAGGCTGCAAAGATGTATATTGTTATAATGCAGCTGAGACTGAATTTAAGGAGAGAGCAGCCTATTCATATCCTGAATCCTGTGCTCCTTAATTAGTGATGGGAGAATCCTGATGGCCTCTTCTGTAATCCATTTTATTTTGGATAAATGATTAACATTGCGGTTAGAGAAAAAGGAAGTCAAAATGTGGTTCCTGTGATGCTGCACTACATGACACCAGAAAGTTGCGGAGTTAATCGTGACTAATTTAACTGGCCTCAGTGCTACAAATGACTAGTCAGAGAGAAGGAAAAAAAGCTATTCAATTCTAGGATACATATTTAAGATGAAGAAAGATCTGTCCAGTTTACGATACCCTACATGGGGGAAATTGCTGCAAATTACAAAAAATACATTAAGCAGGGAAGAGGAGAGGGATGAAGAAAAGGACAAAGTCAATTTACAAAACCAGCATCTGCATTGGGCACCCCCTTATTCTTGGTCTCCTACTGAGCTATTCCTGTGACACCAGTTGAGCCCTTACTTATAATACTGCTTCTGTGAGGCTGACATTTCCACCCTCAGAATCTGTTCAACTTTGGCAGGAAGCGATTTTTCAACATCTTTCTTTACTCTGCGCAGCAAGAAGGGCTCCAGGACCCTGTGGAGACTCTGGAATCCATTTTCCCTTCCTTTCCCGTGTTCCTCTTCAAAGTCCTCCCAGGAATCAAACCTAGAGTGAAAAAAAACTTATATGTCAAGTGCATGTCTGAACGTTCAAGTAGCTGCAATATGATAGATATAGCACCTCTCGGTATTGCAATTGAGAGTCAGCCGCATGCTGTGATGGAAGTCCCGAGGCTTAATTAATCATAGAATCCAGAATGATGCCATTTGACCGGTCATGCCTGTATCAGCTCTGTGGCTGAGATATGAAATTAACCTCATTTCCCATGCTCTTTCTCCATAAGCCTGCACAATTGTCCCAGAGGACGCACAACAAAGAGCTCTGGGACGTTACTTCTATCAGAGGGATGTTCATGATATATAATTATTAATCCATACGTTAAGCAGGTTATTTATTCACATCCAATTACAGCTGAATAAACAGGTAAAATAACAGCCCAACCTTACTCTCCTAACTGCTATGAAGGTACATCAGCTCGGATGTACACGTTGAGATGACAATTCAATTTAGTTATTAAAAAGTTTGCTACTATTCTCCAGGAGAGCGCTTGCTGGAGGGAGTCTGGTTGCACAAGGTGACAAAGATAGTATATACCTGTGGAGCTGGTCTCAGTGTGACTGGGGTAAGCCATTGAGGGTAGGGGCATGTGGTTACCTACACCTTGTAAACCTTTATTAATTGCTGGGTTAGCTAAGAGGTGGCTTACTTTTCAGGCATGATGAAGTGCAGGAGTGACCAGAGCTCTTTCAATGAGTTCTGCAGCGGTGTCCCAGTTATCAGCAGTCGATGATTGGATCTGAAGTCGATTAGAGTCCGATACAAGAGGGAGTCATCATTCTTCAACCGATGAGCTTCGTCCACTCCCAGAAATGCCCAGTTTATACTCCCCAAGACATTCTGACAGGAAAGAAAAAGGCTTCAATAACAATTGAGGAGTGAGATTTCAGCACCAATGGAAGCTATGAAGCTCCAGCTGCCCATGCCTCTACCATCTCCATGCCAGAGCTTCTGTTCTAACCTCAGAATTCTGGTCTTCTCCCACTGCCCATAATTTTGGATGTTTCACTTGTTTCACCATTTATCCAAGTTTTGCTGAAATATTATGACCTACTTGGCTTCACCAGCCATCTATGGTAAAGCATCCCAATTTTTGAGTTAAAATATGATTTCCATGATCCCATGGTGAATTAGTCCCTTCTTGCTGACCAAGCCAGTTGTTTCTGACAGGCTTCAAATTTCACATCACTGCCTGAGGGGTTATTACCTTATCCTTCAGCAAAATTTCATACGTCGTTATCAATACGTTAAACTTCAGTCTCTTTGTCTCAGGATGCAACCAGTCGTATTCTCGGATCTGTAATAGAAAGTTTTAATTTGCTATGTGTTGGAGATCAGTAATTATTAATGATACAATGATACCTATCAATAGGTCCAGAGTTCTGGCTTTCGTACAAATATGTGCTTCAAATGACACGACCCTTGGCCATTAGTAGGTTTCACAAACCCAGGTTTCACCTTCTTACAGAATAAGCCCAATATTAGCCCCTGGAACGACTGATTAAGACAGGGAGTAGCAGATAACTGAAAAATCCCAGATCTCAGTCCTTTATCTGATCCCAATTAAGTTGTAATATAGAAAGCAATATTACAACAATTCCACATGCTTCTCTTACAGAGTGAGAGTTTAAGAGGTGAGGGCGAGAAACTGGTTCTTGCTCTCAAATCTTGATCATTATCCAATATGAGAGAAATTTGAGGGGGTGCAAAAAGCCATCATAGTCTTACCAGGCTATAGAGCTGATCTCTCATTGAGAGAGATGACTGGTGGTGGGTTAACCTGAGTCATCACACCTCAGGTGAGGACAGAGACCGAGAAGGAGAGTCCCTCATGGTAACCTTAGCCTTAGAGGAACTGAGCCCATACTATTGGCATCACTCTGCAGTGCAAACCAGCCGTCCAACTGAGCTTGAGAGGGGAACAGTAGGTGAGGATAAAATCAGAAATTGCTGGAAAAACTCAGCAGGTGTGGCAGCATCTGTAGAGAGAAAGCAGAGTTAACGCTACAGATCCAGTGACCCTTTTTCAGAACCCAGATAGTTTCTAATTTCCAACATCCGCAGTTCTTCAGTCTTTTTGTTCAGAATAAAATCATGTTTGACTGTGCTGTCTTCAATTTTGACGAGGCGCTTAGAAATGAAATGCCATTTAAGAAACTATCCCAGGTTTGTTTTTAATTCTTTCATGAGACATGGATGTCACTGGCTGGCCAGCACTTATTACATTCCTATTTTGAACGCTAAGCCTGCAGAAATACATCTCAGCCTGGTAATGAAGAAATATTGAGAGGGTGTGTATGGCAGTGTAATTATCCTGGAGATCTGACACAGACCATACAGACCTAGTGAAGGAAAACAAATCATGTTCACACTAAGAGCTTAGAGATGACAGGCATTAACCTGTTTCTCCCATGTTGATTAACCTCAAACACATTTTCATATTTAACATAATTTCAAATTTCATGAATCTCCGGGTGTTTGAAGCAAGGTCTTGTACTCACTGTATTCCGGCTCATGACATCACCGATGTAAACAACCACATTCATGTTGGGCTCCCAGATTTCAAATTCTCGCTGCCAGGAAGTAAGCGTGGACAGTGGGACAACCAAGAGGAAAGGACCATAGAGCTGATGCTGATTGAATAGGTTTGAGAGAAATGAGATAGTCTGGATTGTTTTACCCAAACCCATTTCATCAGCCAGGATCACACTGTTACACCTGTGGGGGTTATCAAGACAGAAATATAAACAGTGAACCTACCGAGCTCAAACAAACCGAAACACCAAAAGTAACTAACACCAACTGCACTAACATAACTTTGACATTGTAAACCATCCCAAGATGTTTCACAGGGGTAATACAAAGCAAAATACAACACCCAACCACATGAGGAGATACATGGGCACATGACTATGTGTCAGAGTCATTTAAAGCACAGTAAAATAGCCCTTCAGTTCAAAATCTTGTCCAAGGAGTTAATGCTTTTAAGAATGTCTTAAAGGAAGGTCAAGGGGCAGAGAGGTTCTTGGAGAGACATGAGCCCAAGTGATGGAAGTGATTCAAATCAAAAGGCCAAACCTGGAGGAACACATATTTCAGAGAGTTTTGACCCTGGAGAATTTTATGGAGATAGAAAGATGGCAATGCCATAATGGGCTCCAAAAGCAAGAATGAGACATTTAAAACAGAGTTTCTTTGCTAGAAGCCAATATAGGTCAGCAAGCATAAGGATTACAGGTAAATGAGATTTGATGTGAAATAGGTAATGGGCACCAAAACTTTGGATGACCTCAGAATTATGGAGGGCAGAATATGAGGGGCAAGACAGTAGTGCAATGGAATAATCATGCCTGGAAGTTTGAAAAAAACCACAGCGGAGGATCTCAGCATGAACTGAACTTGAGAAAAGTCAGACTGTTGTATGAGTGGAGATACATGGTCTTAGTGACAGCATGAAGACACAGCTGAATGTTCACTCTGAGTCAAACAGAACTGTGTCACAACAGTGTTTCAGCCTCAGGCAAGTTGCTTTGTAGAGGGATGAAGTTGCTTGTAAGAGAATAGGCTTGTGGTGGGGGTTAAGACATTTGATTGGAACATTGTTGATGTTCCAATCTCTCACTGCATCTGGTGTTGTGAAAGAGAAAGCACATTTAACCAATTTATTGGGAATTCTTTGAGGAAATAACATGCTGCGGGTAAAGGGGAACTGCTGGAATCACCGTAATTAAAAACTTCTAGAAGGTATTGGTAAGGTGCCAAAAGCTGTAGTGGAAAATAAACAGGTGGAGAGGGTAGCACATTAACATGAACAGAAGATTAGCTAGTGGGAAACCGAGTAAGCATAAATGGATCGGTTTCTGGTTGGCAAGACGCAATAAGTGGTGAGTCCAGAGATCAAGAACTTAACGTTTTATCATTTATGTTAAAGACTTAAATAAAGGGACCAAAGGTTTAGTTGCTAAATTTGCTAACACCACAAGTTGGAAAATAAGTTGTGAGAAGGACATGAGGAGTTGACAAAGAAATGCAGACAGGTTGTGAGCAAGCTAAGATTTGGAGAATGGGGCAAATTGTGGAAAAATGTGGAACTGTCAATTTTTGGCAGAAAAAATAAAAATGTGAACATATTATCCAAGTACTGAGAAATTTCAGAGATCTGAAACACTGATGAATCTGGGTGTCCTACGGCAGGAATCGCTTAGGGTTAGTATGCTGATACAAAAAGCAACTGAGAACGCAAGGGAAACTTGAATACAAAAGTGAGGAGTTATTTCTCAGTTACTGAGGGCATTCATGGAACCAAATCTGGAGTACAGTATACAATAGTGACCTCGTTATTTAAGCAAGTATGTGAATGCAGTGGAAGCTGTCCAAAGAAGGCTTACTAGACTAATATATCTCTCCATGCTCCAGGCTCACTGCCTTTATTCCTGATGAAGGGTTTTTGCCCGAAACGTCGATTTCGAAGCTCCTTGGATGCTGCCTGAACTGCTGTGCTCTTCCAGCACCACTAATCCAGAATAATATATGGAATGGGCATATTGGCCTTTTGAGAGAATATTTGACAAACGAGGCTTGTATCTGCTGGAGATCAGAAACTTAAGAGGTGACTTGATTAAACTTGGGAATTCTCTCCTTGGTGGAAGCAGTCACTAGATGTTTGAAAGACATAGGTAGATGGATTCTTGATGAACAAGGGGGTAAAGCAATACCAGGGATAGACAGGTAAAGGAAATGTAAGGTAATCAGATCAGCCCTGATTTTACTTAACAAGCTTAAGGGAGCAAATGGCCTACCCCTGCACCATTTGTTCATGTAAGCAATTTTCCCTCACTTCAATCTAATTCATGTGCAAATCAGTTTCACCATCTAACGTCATGTTTTTAAAATAAGGTTGGCTGCGAAAAATAGCAATGTATCTAGTTCCTGCCCCCACTGGGTTTGAACTCTACTGAGTCCTGCTCACAGGGGATGCAAGTGTGTGAAGGATTTGTTAGATTCAAAACACCATTTTTCATTTTCTGAAGCAGGTGACCTGTGGTGGGATCCACAGGCAACCAGTGATCTCCTGCAGCTCATCTAGGTGGGCATTTTCCACTTGTGAGCAGAGGCAATGAGTTTCAGTGAGCAATCTGACCACGGGAGATACCACAACTGATGCTGAGCCTGTCTATGATCAGCACTCATACATCTGTCAGCCAAGGTCACAGAACTGTGAGCCTGCATACCATACCATACCCTGCCCTGCCCTAACATACGAAGACCAGTTGTAAACCCTGAACTATCACCTAACAAAAATTCAATCAAATTCATTACAAGCTCTTCGATCACATCCAAATCCGTACTTGCACCAGGAGTGAACGAGCCAGTTCAGACCCTCAAGTTGGTAATCCCTCAATTCCAAGCCCTCACTGCCGATATAGGAAGGCTGCTTCTTCATGGTAACAAACCTAGGCCTCTGTTTCAAGACCTGAAAAGCAAGAATTGAATTTCCATTTATTTCTTAATACACAAACAAATCCCTTGTGATCAGACAGAAACAGTCAGCAAAAGGATCATTTGATAGAGTTGTACAGCAAACAAGACATGAACCCATGAGATATCTCACTCGCCTTGAGGCATATACCTTGTCAACAGAAAAATACATACAGCATCAATCACGCTTTTGTAACTAATTTTGGCAGGCACACAAAAACAGTGTCATAAAGAAAAGGAGAAGCAAATATTTGCATCTATTATTTCAGTGAGCCATTGGCACATCCAGCTCCTTAGGGAGTGGATGGAAAGCAGACTAAGATATGGGGACTGCAAAGAAATGATTTGAGACATGACGCATGGTAAGCATGGCATCCTTAGGATAGGGAAACTTGGATCTGCGGTCCAAAAGTGGAGTTTTCTCACCTGGTACTTAGGTTTATTGTAAACTAAGAGATAGAAATTTGTCAGGATGATTAGTCAACACTTCTGCTTTATCAAACAACTGGTAGGTTTGGCAGAAGGGGAGTGGATGAAACTTGACCTTTCGCTGACATTCTTAATTATTTGCACAGGAGAGAAGCAAGCTCTGGGTAGATATTCAAAGCAAAGGGAAGATATTCTTTGAGGAGGTATTGAACAACTCAGATGAAGGAGAACCAGTGGGGACATGACTGATTTGGATTTCCAGAAGGTCTTTGACAAAGTACCTCACAGAAAATTGTTAAATAATAAAAGATACTGTGGTGTTAGGGGCTTGTCAGTGAAGGTCAGTTGTGGACTGTGGGTCTGTACTCGGTGGAGTTTTGAAAGATGAGGGAGCATCTCACTGAAACTTACAGAATATTAATAGACCTGGACAGAATGGATGTTTAGAAGATGTTTCCACTAATAGGAGACTAGGATTGGAAGGAACAGCCTCAGACAGAAGGGATGTCCCTTTAGAACTGACATGAGGAAGAATTTCTTCAATTAGAGATAGTTAATCTGTGGGACTTGTTGCCGCAGAGGGCTGTGGAGGTCAAGTCATTGAGCGTATTTAAAACAGAGACAGATAGGTTCTTGATTGGTAAAGGGATCAAGGGGTACAGGAAGTAGGCAGGAGAATGGGGCTGAGAAATATATCAGCCATGACTGAATGGCAGAGCAGACGCAATGAGTCAAATAACCTAATTCTGTCCCTATTTCTTAATCTTATTTTAAAACCATGAGGAGCTTTAATAAGGAAAATGGAGAAATTTTGTGTTTCGTGACGAACTGTCAATTAGAGATTGTCAGATGTGGAAGATATGATTAACAGAAATTGCTTCTTACATTTATTATTACATGAAGCACTTTGCTTCAGTCAGCTGATGAAACAGTAAACATTAAATCCTTTGAAGGAAAAGTAAAATATTTGATTCCAGACAAAGAGAGCTATTCAAATAAAACAGGATATTGGGAATAGTTTTTGATTGCTCTAAAAGGGTTAGGCACAGATACAATGGGCAAAGGCCCCTCCTTTAAATGGCTGCTTCTTTGATGACAACCTACTGTGAGAACATAGAAAGTAATTTATTGGTGATAGAGCAATAATTCATAGAATGCCATGGTGCACCAGAAAGTGCTAGTGGCCAAGAGAATCTCAGTCTAGACTAGTAGATTTTAGCTGGTGTTTATTATCAATGTTTCTCAACTAAGCAGAAGTAAATACAGCCAATGCTCGATAGCTAATCAATAATCCCCACCACAAAAAGTGTCTGTGAATATTGAGGATAGGGCTCAGCAGACACAAAGTGAGCATAAATTAACTTTATGCCTACTGAAGGGCAGAGTCTAGTGTGCATGCACTTAACTGAGGTACCTGTACAACAAGTCAGGAACTTCAGGAAACAAAGGAAGAAAGCTTTTCAAATGGTAACACAGCCAGGAACAGTGCAAGTCACACTTTAATTTTTGGAACTGAAGAACCTTCAAATCATTTAGACCCAAAGTGGATTCATCTTCATGCATACCCACCTCCATTTACCATCAACATGCAATTGCATTCTGCTATAGCAGCACAAGTCGTGGAAATAAACTGGTTGCATTCCGATTCATATTAAGCTTGACACAATAAACCACTGTGTAGAAATACTAGCTCAGAACAAGTGCAATTTTGCACAACAAATGGCAAATGGATCGCGTGCAAGTACATTATTATCAAATTGTAATAATAGAGACAGCACTGTCTGTAACACTCTCAGCCTTCAGACACAAAGGTTATGGGTTAACTGGGAACTTTAATGAATGTGCATTGGCACACTAATGGAGTACTGAGAGGGTGCTGCGCTATCAAAGGTGCCAGGCTTTGTTATTTCAACAAGAATGTGAAGCAGAGGCACCAGTTAAAAGGCCCCACGACACTTTTTGAAAACAGGCCAATGGAGATCTCCAGCTAATATGGAATAAAAGTAGATTGGACAATGCTGGAAAAACCTAGCAAGCCAGGCAACATCAGTAGAATGAGAAACAGAGTCAGCTTTGAAGGTCAGTGACCTTTAGTCAAACATGCACAGTATTCCCAGCAACTGCAATATTCTACTTTTGCATCTGAGATCCCCAGCTACACTGACTAACATTAAATAAGCATCTATTACTCCTTTGGAGACTTGCTACGTGCAAATTAGCTACTAAAAAGCACTTCTACAAGCAGAATAGGGTAATAAATTAATTCATTAATGGACTAGCATCCCAGAATTGAGCAAGATAATTTGTAATATCAAGTCTCTTTAATTTAACCTGCTTTACGTTTATTTCCACCTCCCCAGCAAACCCTTTCCTTGTGACCATTACAATCTATATCATGAAGTGGCAATGTTAAACAGTTCATCTGGGTCTTGTTTTCTTTCTTTCCAATGCTGAGCATCTAGTGTGTAAAGGAAGCATGGAAAGCAAGTAGTCCCTGGCTCATCTGTTTTATACTTAATGGGCTGACCTCAACTGAGGCAGGACAAGAGTTGCGACAAGTTGTTTTCACAATCATAAGAATCAAAAGGTGCTGTTCGAGAACAAGAGGAAGGCTGGAAAGGCAAGCTTTTTCATTCCATGTCAAAGAGACTGACACACCATCTCCGGGTTCATGTGAGAAACCATGCCATTTGGTTCGAGGACTGGTAAATGTCAGTGGCTCTGACACCCATATTTAAAAATTTATGTCTCGAGATGGTGTTGGAGCAGAAATTTAAAACAGTGTTGTTAATATCGTGTCTTACATTCCATCATTACAAATTTCACTTGCTTTTCCGCCTCGTTTTGAATGGTAAACATGTAACACGCAATTGAAAACCAACCAAATTTTTTTTTTTTTAGGTGTAATGTATTAAAAAAAATACATTTAACACAAACGTGGTACCTTCGCGTATGACAATCACCTTGCAGTCTTTCGAGGGAATGGTTTTGGAATTATGGCGGCTGTGGAAGGCATCGATGCACGCCTGGAACTTTCTGGAAATAAGAGCTCCATCCTCCCAGCTGCAGTCAACATATGGCAAACCCATCCACTTACACAGGTAGTCTGGCTGGCCAGAGGATGATGGTTTATGGCTGGAATGTGCTATAGGGACAAATATGAGTCATTACCTCAGTGCTACCATACAGTTTACTGTAAACGTCTACCAAGTTTACAAAAAAGCAATATCTGGTTGTGGATGTAGCTGGTGAGGCCAGCATTTATTGCCCATCCTTAGGTGGATGGAAACAACTGAGAGCAATGTGAAGCTGTCGGCGGAGGAAAGCTAAAAGACAACTATATGAGTATGTATAGTAGTCACACACAGGTCAGGAAAGGAAAACAAGTTATTGTGCCCAAAGGGCAACAGCAAAGAGTTTGTGTCGTTTAATACTTTGAGTTAGTTTTGTGATCACTTAATTGGATAAGTTACAAACTAAATTCAAATTCTTTAACTGGCACAGTGGGATTTAAGCTCACGTCTGTAGTATCAGTACAGATCTAAGAACTAAAGTCCAGGAATGTAACTGCTATAATATGAAATGAGACAGAGAAACACCAGTGGGTTATAGTTTAAACCAAAGCAGTTTAAAAAAATACTTACATGGAAATTCAGAGTGACTTGAAGATGACTTACTGGTCTTCATAGCTGGAGAGAAATAAATCTTTGTTCAGCACAGGGTGACTCAACGTACTTACAAGTTTCATTCAACAGGCACTCAAACTAAGGCAGAAAACTTGAAGACAATTGTAATATCATGGGTCTATGTTATTTTTGGAACTGTTATATTTGGAACTGTTATATTAAAATATTTTTCAAACTCGTGCAGCATTTTTGGGTAAGAAATGATATGGAATGGCAAAATAACGATTTGTTCCTGTCATAAATTATTCCTACGTGGAGGAATATATTGACTGCAAGGAAGTTGGCTATTCAGAAAACAAACAATGATATAAAAGCTAAGAGGTTGCCTTGTTTGACAACAGTCATGACCCAACTGTTTTTGGATCTTGTGACCAAGAGCTTCAAGTTCTCCAAAACTCAGCTCTCTACCACTGGGCCACTCAGCCTGGTAATGTCCTCACCTCTGAGCCAGAGGACCTGGGTTCAAGTCCCACCTGTCCCAGAGGTCTGAATAGGTTGATTAGAAGTTACCTTAAACAGCCGCTCTACTTATCCAATGGGGGGGGGGGGGGTGTGGAAACTACCAGAAAATACACTTCTAAAAATTAGCAGCCAAAGATTTACAATAAAAGGGTGGTTGCCTTAGCCCAGACCCTATATTACACTATCAGTAATTTTAGCAATTTAGGCCTCCCCAAAAACCCTTGAAAGATAGAAAGGATCCAGGGATAACGAACTTTAGTCAGTGTACATGAACCAGAACTGCTCTTTAATCAGAGCACGTTAGATGGACTGGCCATGCTAAGTTGACCCATAGTGTGCAGCGATGTGCAGGCTAGGTGAATTAGACATGATAAATATAGATTATAAGGTGACAGTGTGAACCTTTTCCCGCGTATGGAGTCGGGTATTACAAGGGGGCATAGCTTTACAAGGGGGGGTAGATATAGGACTGAAGTTAGGGGTAGGTTCTTCACTCAGCGAGTCGTAAGTTCATGGAATGCCCTGCCAGTAGCAGTGGTGGACTCTCCCTCTTTATGGGCATTTAAGCGGGCATTGGATAGGTATATGGAGGATAGTGGGTTAGTATAGGTTAGGTGGGCTTGGATCGGCGCAACATCGAGGGCCAAAGGGCCTGTACTGCACTGTATTCTTCTATGTTCTATGTTCTATAAGGTAAGGCAAGAATTACTTGGGATGGGATGCTCTTCAGAGGATCGGTGCAGACTCGATGGGCTGAATGGCCTCTTTCTGCACAGTAGCAATTCGAGAAAACCCATCGGAAACAAATTTAGTGCTAACTTTCAAAGGGAACCGGGTAGGCATTTAAAAGGGTTTTTAGAAAATGTACACGTCCATGGAGTGAGAACAGAAGGAATGGAAGTTACTGGATAGCTCTTGTAAAAAGCCAGCAAGGAAGTTGGCTATTCAGAAAACAAACAATGGACTAAATGGCCTTGCTGTATGACTGACAGTATGCAGTTAACAGTGAGGTTTAAAATAGCAAATTAATCTGTACTTCCTGCTTACAATCATCAGAGAATTGTTGCACATAACATTGTGCATAAAACTTAAAACAAATCAACTCATTTACAGATACATTGTTAAAAGGAAACTGGAAGTTGAAGCTTTCAATCTTGCACTCTTCGGAACTAGGAAACAGGCTTGAAAAACAGACACCATTTTATATAGCATAACAAGTGCACCCCTAGGCTATTTCTTGTGTCTGAGAGCTCATGAGTGGAAGTTCCAAAGCTTCAATTTGTAGTCTCATTTTAATCAAGTTCTGTGCTACCAAACATCCATTTACAAACAGCTGTACATATTTTCACAAATGTTTTGTAAATGGCACAAACTAGCAGTATACTGTTGGCTGCAATGCTAGTGTACATTGCTATTTTGCGTGGAATCTCATTTAAGTCTTGCCTGACAACTGGGAGCAAGAGGTTGAGCAAATACCACCACACATTGTGGCTTGGAAATGTGCAGTGTGGCACAGTCTAAACTGGCAGAAAATAGGGGTTTTGACCTAACTGGTTTGGCAACTGTCGCTGTGGATTCATTTTTGCTGAGAGAGGGAGGCAGCAGGAGAGGATGATACAAAAGAAATGATCCACTAAAATGTTTAAGAAGAATTCCCCAAGTCCAAGTGGAGCAGCCTCAAGAGAAAATTAATATTAAAACAGTTTAAACACAGTTATATCCCCATTGCTCTGTGTAATCAGCTTCACCAAAATATGAAAGGAGAAACTTAATGAAACAGTTTCAAGTTTGACTTTGGAAACAATAATGGAAACAAGTTATGTCAGAAACCAGTTTTCTGGAATTAAATATAACATACCTAACACCAATATACGAACAATTGGCAACTCTTACATCCTGAAGATTAACTTGGAGCTGGAATCCTTGCTTGCCCCCACTTTTCTCCTAAAGGTGATTAATTCCTGTTGGGCTCAGATCCTTAAGCATTTATTCCCTCCAGTACACAAACTAAATTCCTCACACTAGCTTGGAAGAACATCAGCAGGCAATGTGACTGCAGAATCATCCCGATTAAATTCAACCCCATCCTCTCCTTGATAAAAGTGAATGGATGGTGAAAGCAAGGGGCAAACATGACTGCTTCTTTAACCATTTACTGCCCAAGACACTGAAGCCAATGGACAGATTCCTACTGCTACCCCAGCAAACATCCAAAAGACAGGAATGGATTCTGCACTGTTGCTCCACTTAATAAATCACCAAGAAACTTAACATCAGTCTCTATTCATTGGCTCCATCTTGTCAGCAAGAAAATTTATATTGCAGTTTGACAGATTAATAAACTGTGAAATCCAGGCCTGGATTGCATCTCCAGAGAATAGCTTGCTTGGTGAATTTAAATCATAAAACTCCAAACCTAGACTCCTTTTATGTAAAAGATTAAAAACCCAGATTATTTTAACACAACTTTGTTTTCAGATGTTTAATGAAAATTTGAGATGCCATGCACAAACTGTGCATTACTGTATTTTTTCTTTAAGCTTATTTCCTTGTAGATTATTGAAAGAAAAAAAAAATCAAATTGACGTGTCTAATCATTCTTTGATATTCCCAGCTCATTCCTTACCAATTACCCTCTCTACGATCTGGTATTGCTTATTGAGGTCGAAAGCCATTTCTTGCTGACAGTTGTAGTACTCTATATCTTCTGGAGATGCTTTGGTCAGCCTGAAATTGAGAACACAGAATAAATTGAGAGTAAAGCTCCAGGTGTAATCGGATCACTAGTGAAAGTCCACTACTTTAATGCTAAACCTTTTTGCTGTAACCTTGTTTGTCTCTTATTTCATTCATTGGTCAGTGGAATCTGATCCAATCTTGAGAACAGACACTGTACACAGACATTGAGTTCATTTTTCAGTGCAAAACAGCTCCTGTAAGGGTAAATAATCAACACTTTATTTACCCTTAGACAAAGTGCCAGTCATGAAGGCTCTGTATTTAATCATTTTTTTTTAGGATTTCAGCTTTGAAACGTTGCAGAAAAATTTTAAGTTCTGTGGATATCTGGACTATTTCTTTTTAGAAGAAGTTACTTTGAACACTGGAACTTTTTTCTTTAAAAGATGGTAAATACATTTCCTGGGACCACATGATTTCAGCTAATTGGTTGATTCGTTTGGAGGAAACCAGCCTGGGTTTAATGACTGCCATAGAGCTCATGACAACCTAAAGGAAAAGAACTTTCTAGCTCAGCTGTTCTGTTTCTGAAATAAAAAAACACTGATTCAGTGCGCTCTTGAGAAGCGAGGCAGCTCATCTCAATAATTCCTGAATAATACCTGCAAAGTTCCCAGAGACTACTGCGTCTAGTGATATGTCCTCTCAGAAGGGAAATGCCAGATCAACACCATCTGAACATTCCACACTATCTCTTTCACCTTCAATAACTAAGTATTGGAATTTTGTTCCCCCAAAGTCAATTTCTATCCAAAATTCTTGTTCTCCTTTACTACTATACACATGCTTGAGAGTCAGGCTATTAAGGGAGGCAAATGGTTGTACGTTCATATTATGAACTGCATGAGGAATTAATCAATTTGACATCTTTGTTAAAATAATCAGTATCTTTGCCTTTATTAAAGAAACCCAATTGAAGGATCTTTTTAATCTAAACCTAATATGGATAAGTGCATAATTGGCTGTATTTAAACATTTAAATTGATGTTGTCACAAGTGGAGTAGGGAAGAGGGAGGGGGGGGGTGGAGCAGGGAACGGGGTATTCAAACCTTTTAATCGTATTAGTAGCAAAATAATGTGGATGCTGGAAATCTGAAACAAACTCAGAACATATGCTGGAGGAACTCAGCAATGTGGCTGCACGTGCAGACAGAGAAACAGAGTTAACGTTTTGATTCCGATATGACTTTTCTTCAAAACACTACAGATGCTGCCAAACCCATTGAGTAACTCCAGCAATTTCTATGTGTTCCTCTCAGCTGAAAGTCTATTAAGTGCCAAGAACATGTAAACAGATAAATGGTCATGAACTATACCATGAACGTTAGTTTCTCCTTTAATAATTAAACAACACCTACAGGCTGGATCTTAGCTGTTGGTCTTTAACCAAACAGAAACTGACTGCCAGTGAAGCATGCATTTACAAGATCTCAGCATTATTGCTGCATTCTGATGTCAGTGAAACAAGCCTGTGAAATTTCACACAATACCCACCTCGTTCTGAAAGGAAAGCTACGCAGTTACAGATAGTGTCCTTCCAAAACTTTGGCTGCATCTTTGGAATGCCTTTCATGGCACAATGGCTCAGCAGTTAGCACTGCTGCTTCGTAGCACAGTGGCCCAGGTTTGATTCCACCCTCAGGCAACTGTCTGCATGCGATTCGCACATTCTCCCTGTGTCTGTGAGAGTTTCCTCCCACAGTCCGAAGATGTGTAGGTTAGGTGGATTAGCCATGGGAAGTGCAAGGTTACACGGATAAAGTGGAGAGTTGGGTCTGTGTGGGATACTCTGTGGACTCAATGGATTGAATGGCCTGCTTCCACGCTGTAGGAATTCTATGATCTAGCACCTCATAGTTAAGCTAGACTCAGCCATGACACTTCTCATCTGATCAATGGTGACACAACTTAAACTGGGACCCAAAGAGCAAAACATGTTCAGGCAGTGCAGCAATTCAAAAACTACATTTGCCTCCAATCGCATGTTAAAGTTGTTTGACATGCTGGAGTTTGTGCATCCTCAGATGGAAGCTAACCTGCTCGAATGTGGTTCCACTGAAACCAGTTCTACAGCAGGTAGGGTTTAATGAGAGCCATATAATTACCATTGGTTTACTTCTTCCTCCTTTTTGATAAAGTTCTCTAATTTCTTCATTCCTTTCACTTTCTGCTGTCTCAATGACTCTTCACTCTCCCAGGTGTTGTGGATGTATGACCAGCCTTTCCACTTGATGAGGTATTGCACCTCCTTCTCATCCTTCTCTGCATCAAAGTCTGTCCCTGGGTTTCCGTCAGCCTCTACTGCGTAGACTGTGGTTGGGGCTCCGACGACTGCAAAGTGGGGGAGGAAAATGAATGTTGTAAAATGATTCAAAAATCACCATCTACCCCAAATTGCTCAATGACTAAATGGTCATGATGCAGACCCCTGCACTGGTGGTAGTAGTGGTGTGGAGTTACAGAATATAGGAGGGGCTAAGCAAGATAGAGCTGCACAAACTGAATTGCCTGCCTATCTTTGGCCTAAGTGATACTTAGCATTATAATACTAAGTATTATAAATACTGTATAATTGATCATACATAGTAAGTCAATGATTTGAACATAACTCTTTACTGTTATTGGTTTCTCATGCAAACTGCTAGTCTGTCTTTCTATAGCCTGTTATTTATTTCCATAATATGCAAATTTCCAGCAGAGATCTTGTCACTTTCTGAAGTAACAACATAAATCCTACTTTTATATTGTGGAGAACTTAGCAAATTTCAGTTTTAGTCCAAAGTTCCTATAATCACCAGTTCTGAAATCACCAAATGAGAAACCTATTTATTCAAGGATACTTGGGATTCAAAACTGGAGCTTGTCTATTCCAGTTGGCATAATGAACAGGTAAAGATGCACCATTCTCTACATTAAACGTAGATTCTGCATTCATCTCACCTCCTTTTTTCCAAATCCGGGAGTCAATCACTTTCTCAATGGTTTCACTGTCATCATTTTCCTCTCGTGCTGGTTCGCCTGTAACTTCGATGAGATCATCTGAATCAGTCTCAAAATCATCATCTTCTTTATAACTGAAAACACAATGATAGCCAGATTATAAAAAGCCAACATCCACAGCCCTTGGGACTGCAATTCAATCTTTCCTAAGCCCAGAAAACAGTTGCGGCACAGTTCCCACGATTATCGTCCCTCATCGCTCATTTCAGGAAGTGGGTAAGGGGTGAAACGCAGAGGGCAGTCAAGTGATCATTGTTATTCTCAAACTAGCGTGGTGAATGGAATGCTTAGGAACATGATGAACTGAACAAATCTAAAACAAGGGGGCAAACAACTGCCCAGGCACAAATCTCGAGAAGCAGCAAGATGAGATACGTCACTAAGGTGCATTCAAGGCAAAGCCCGAAGTGTCCCAAAAATGACAAAGACCTTTTGAGGTTCAGATCTGGCATCTACTCCCAGTAAAATGAATATAGTGCTGAAATCATTTAAACAAATTGCTCATTATGCATGAGCTTTATAAACTTAAAAAAATACTTCCCATTTATTTTCTTTCTAAATTTTCTCTCTCAAGGGATGATGGATGCTGTTCCACCAGGTGTGGTTGCCATTTAGTTAGCTGTGACCATCTGGACAATTTCCAGTTACTCATCTACTCTAGACATGGAATGAGCTCAGAGTGACCAATTCCAACCAAAAAATAAAACAACAGGCATGAAATGGCCAGGTAAGGCATGTCCAAAACATTAGATATGAATAAGGAGCTACATATGTATGAGAAAATTTACAAAAGCAATCTCCTGACAGCAATTTGTCAGAATTATGTCAGATAATATAATAGAGGAATGAATGTCACACACAAATGCAACTAATCTACAGAACCATATCAAGGCCACAGATATCATAAGTGTGTAAGCATGGTTCACGGAGACACTTAGAACATGATAAGGATTATGTCATGAGGGTTTTCTCGCCATTGACATTTCTCATTTTAAGCTCAGTGACCAACAGCATCTCCAGCAAACGTTTATTTACCTCATTGACACCTGACAATGGCTTAGTCAGTCAATAGTGAAATTTTCAAAGGTGATTGGAAAGACTTTTAGACTAAATCACAGAGTCCACTAACCTCACATTTTTAGTCACACATTTGCGGGTTTGGCGTTTGGGAGTATCGTCGTCGTCATCATCATCCGAAGAATCTCTTCTCCTTTTCTTTCCCCTCCGAGTCTTCTGCCTTTTACCTTGGGTCCTGGCTGGTGGTCTAAGAAATTTACAGTCATCAATAGGTAAGAGGTTCCTAAGTAATGAGTGCTACTGACAGTCTACTGGTAAATGCAATCCTTGGTCAATTTGCTCTTCTTTAGTTTGCAGATTAGTTCGAAATCTCACGGTGGCGTTTCCAATTCGTCAATTTGGGACCAATGCCTTTTTGATGTACATTAATAATATGGAGTGTGGTATTCAGGATATAACTCCAAAAGCTGCAGGTGACCAAGTTCACAAGTGCAGCAAACAGTGAGGAGGATAGTAGCACACCTCAGAAGTCTCAGAGAGACTGCTGAAATGGCCAAACAAATGGCATAAGAAATTTAATGCAAAAGACCATCTTTCTTTTAAAGTTGTTCCTGAGAAGTGGTCATCGCTGGTTAACATCTCTAATTTTCCTTCAGAAGGTGATGGTATAACACCTTCTTCAACATAACAACATTTACAGTGGTCCTCAGGAAGAAGATCTACAACATGGACCCAGCAACAGCAGAGGAACAGCATTGTAAATCCACATCAAAATGGCATGTGCTTTCGACGAGAATTTACTGGTGAAAGTGTTTTTTAAGCATTAAGTATTAGGAGATACGTTGTCCAGCACACACTATAATAATAAAGATATTACATAATTAGAGAAAGCTGGGATGTACATTCCCAAGTCACTGAAAATGGCAGGACAGGTTGAAAAGATTGTTAAAAAGACATCAGAATCCTGAGTTTTATAAATACAGCAAATGTTTTATTAACTGGCATCTATGGGACCAAGAGTGTGTAGGCTGATCAAATATTCCAGATAATCAAGTAGTACACTTAACCGCAGTAAACCCTGAGCAGCAAAGCTTCGAGATATCAACATCCCTTTACAAAGCCGACATAAAAACATCAAAATACCCCCGAAAACCAATGTTAAAAAAACACAGTATCTCACAGAAACATAAGGCAGGGGGTATACATGTCACTATTATACTTAATTTACAACATAAATACTCAAACATCGCAGCACTTGAGGTATATATTTTTTTCCAGTGCATCAACTGAGTTGATAAGGTGCCAGTAAAAAGCCAGTTTGCTGGAAAAGTGCAGGAGTGCAAAAGCAAAGAAATTGCACCAAATTTCCACTGAAAAAACACGATGGGCCATAGTTGCTTTGAGGGCACATTTCAGAAAGGACAACAGGTTTTCAGACAGAATGCGGAGGAGATTTATTACCATGGTGTCAAAAAAATGCTGGACTTCAGTTACATGGGTAAACTAGCAAAATTGGGGCTTATCTTCTTCAAACACAAACTTACGCGGCAATTTAATACTGCTATGCAAAATCTTGTGATTTTGACAAAGTAAGGAAAGAAATACTAGTCCAGTGACTGAGGGTTGGAGGAACAGAAGACTGAAGCTTTAAGGTGACTGGCCCAAAAATAAGGAACTGGATTGATAACTGCAAGAGAATTTGTGAGGCCATGCAGGAAGAACAGTGGATTTATCATGAAATGGAATGCTCTTCGAAAGGGCTGGCCCAGGCCAATTACAGTATGTATGTTTACTTTGTGGCTTAGAGGTTAGCACCACTACCTCACAGTGCCAGGGATTCGGATTCAATTCTACCCACGAGCAACTGTCTGTGTGGAGCTTGCACATTCCTCCCGTGTGTGTGTGTGTGTTTCCTCCAGGTGCTCTGGCTTCCTCCCAGAGCAAGAAGTTGCAGGTTTGGTGGATTAGCCATGCCACATTACCCTGCAGGTTTAGTGGATTAGTTACAGGAAATGCAGAGTTACAGGGAATAAAGTTGAGGTGGGGGAATGGGTCTGCATGGGATGTTCTTCGGTACAGACCTAATGGGCTGCTTCCACACTGTAGGGATTCTATAATTCTATGAGTTACAATTACAGATATTGACCTTGACAGTGATGCCCACTTTCCAAGAACAAATTGAGAACAAAGGCACTTCTCTGCATTCAATCTAATTTAACGTGTTTAGACATTTCACTGAGCAACTTAATTCTGAGCTGAATCAAGCTTTGTTTCTTAGTAAGGGGGTATAAGGAAACAAATGAGAGCATATCAGGGAAAGTACACAATATAATAAATCATAACCATTTTAAGAGCAAAGTAAACGTACAGACCGCTAAAGTTATGATGATTTCAGTTTGAAATATAAATCCAGGATCTGATGAGAAGAGGGTAATTAACTTTAATGTCTTTACAACGACTGGTTTTACATCTAACAGTGTACAAAAGGTTTCCAAGTCAACTGTCAGCAAAATACAATCTGGAATGTGATGAAGGCCTCCAATAATTATTTTCAAAGACAACAGAAATTGGTAAGAAATGGTTATATAAATAGTCCAATGATGTACAGTTATTGTAGCAGAATTCATAGCAACAAGCACAAAAGACACTGCAACAACATAAACAGAAATTGCTGGAAAATCTCAGCAGTTCTGGCAGCTTCTATGGAAAAAACTCAGAAAAATCTGTTCTGTGGAAGGGTCACTTGTTCAGAAACATTAATCATGATTTCTCTCCATAGATGCTGCCAGACCTGCTGAGCTTTTCCAACAATTCCTGATTTTATTTCTGATTCCCAGCATCTGCAGTTCTTTTGTTTTTTTTTTACAGAAGACACTGCCCCCAGCTCACCTTCTGGTAACTGGTCGACGGGCTCTGACCTTTCTTTCAGGCTCACTTTCAGCGCTGCTAGCTGCTTCCTCCTCTTCCTCCTCCTCCTCCTCCTCCTCCTCCTCCCCCTCATCATCATCCTCCTCCTCCTCCTCCTCATTCTCAGATACTCTGCTTTTCCAGCTGACACACACACAGAATTAAGCATTTAGTTACATGTAAGAATAGACACAATGCAAAGAAGACACAGCATCAGTCAAAATGAAGAAACAGGAATGACTCTATTGTGCCAATTTAGCACCGAAGCAATGAGATAGAGTTCAGCAGGGAGAAGGGGGAACCTGCACACAGTTAATGTGGTGCATGTTTGCTTGGTTCAATATATGCACATTTACAACAATTTTTTTTGTTTCACTGCCAATATCACAACAGGAAAGACCTTTAACAAGAACAGGGACGACAAAGAAAATGCTGCAAATACTCAATACCAGAAAGAGAACATTTCAGTTTTATTTTTGCTCCTTCCAGATTTTGATGATTTTGTCATGTGCACTTCTGTAAAGTTTTATGTTTCAAATTATCACCAACCAGGAGAATCCCTTTAAAACTGCCCTCGTGAATGAGAAACCACAATCAGATTTTGCAAGGTACCGCATAAAATTGGAAAATATTACAACGGATTTGCGATTCCTAGGAGATCTGAATCAACAGTGACTTGCCTTTACCTGCTTTACATGCTACAATACTGACAGCAACACGCTGCACACTTTCAGATAAGTCAAAAAGATTCTTAATCTTGTGTGGACAGGGTGATGACAATCCCAGCTCCTGCTCAAATGCATATCCCTAATCCCAAATGTTTGTGCTGGGATCACATCACCTAACTTCTAGGACATTGTAAATACAAAGAAAAAGAGCCTTACGCTACATTTAATCTCAGCTAATCCCAACCTCAGGCCTAGGTGATGGGATAACATTTAGCGAATGTTCATCAAACCCATTCTGTGTTTGACCTGAAGGCAGCTGAACACCTGAAATTAAATGTGCCCCATTTGCCAGAATCAACACAAAACTGAGAGAGAACATAAGAGAGCATACTTGATCCCTGCAATCAATTAAATCACACACTCAACCCAAACTCATTAGCATGCAGGTATTTGAAAGACTCACTTGGCAGCTTTCCTTCTCCCTCGTCGCCTTGGAGTCTCATTCTCAGAGTTTTCACTGCTCTGTATGAAAAGGAATGGTTATACATTAGTGTTACAGCCTGCTTCCCCTCCTATTCCTTTGTACAATCTCCCAACTCTTACCCTGAACATCACAGCTGAAGACTCAAACTCCACAGATACAGAGCAAACAGGTGAACGCTTTGCTCCAATGGACATTCTTGTAGGGGAGGCAGCAATTACAATACACTGGATACTTCCTGAAAGCTCAGTACATTGTCATAATTGCCTATCTATGTAGCACACCTCTTGCAAGTTACTGGTTCTTGCTCAACTCTGTTCCCATTCTCTTTCACCTCTCAGCTGCACCTCTGAAACCAGATTCCAACGCCCCACCTTCCCACCAATTTCAGGTTTCTGCGTAGTCCAAGCTACTCTGTTGACACAACAGTCATGACAGCCACTGTGCAATTCCCTGATTAATGTCATTTTTCATTCTTCCACTGATGACTGGTCAGACACTGTACCAAAGGTGAAGACTGAGGAGATTAAATAGTGAAAAGCCAAACTATGAGTGAGGATAAACGCATGAACTTCTGCTGTTCACCTCCCACCAGGAGAGTCTCTTAGAAGGAACCTGGTTCCACAACAATCATGCCCCCTTTGACCAATCACAGCACAAAGATCGCATATGCTGCGACTTTAAAATTTGACAAAATTCTCTTAGATAAATCTGCAAAACTGCTATATTTTAACTGCAAACCTATCTTTCCTTCTAGCCTGTCCAAAATAAAATGTTTTACAACCAAACTCAGTTCTATGGCAGTCTGTTCCTTTCTCATTCAAAAGTTGATAAGATTTTCTTTTCAAAATAAAACTTTACCAACAAGCAAATCTCCCCACAACTGGAAACAAACTCTTCAGACACGGATTCAGGCAGATCAGGTGAACTTGATATGGGGCCAGCCCTCAGAAAATTACTTAAGAATTCAGCCAACTATTTCGTTGAAGGCAGACTGTAAAAGAAGCAGATCTGTGCAGAAGGGTAAACTACATAACAGAGACTGCACTTAAAAAAAGGTCCACTGGAAGCTCTCTGGCATGTCCTGAGGTCTACATAAATACTACAAAGAGGCAAGCATCGTGCAAATAGGATCCAGAGATCTTTGTATCAATAAGGCAATTCGACACTTACCAAAGTGTATTAAAGTTATTAGTGTCCCATAAATCTCACAGCAAGCAGCAGCTTCAGAGTAGAACTGTATTACTAAACATAGAATGTCTGTCCTTATCCATTAAAGGTTTACACTCCCTACCCATTTGTGTTTCACTGATGACTCTCAAACAACTGGTCACCCAAAGCATGACTTGTTCTCACCTACTGAAGGGAAGGAAAAGGAGGCTTGTGAACTTGGTGGTGCAAAGTTGATCTCCAGATGAGAAACCACAGTGAGACTATGTTGAACTGCCAGATTGAGGAACGATCAAGATAGGTTAAGAACCAAATTTGGTTCCTGTACATCTCAATGCGCTAATTAGAGCTCACTGTGACATTTAAAAGAGCAGCATTGCATGACACCAAATGTATCACACAGACCAGAGGTGTAACACTTCATCTCTGCCTGTGCTTAAGGAGGTGGATTGTAACCAGGATAGCAGAGAAAGTGAAGCAATGGGCTTCCACCCTCCCTTCTGCTAAGGAATGGTGGTGGTTGTGGTGGTGGTTGTGGTGGTGGTGGTGGTGGTGGTGGGGGGGGGGGGGGGGAATGGACAATGAAATTGTAGATTCTGGCAGTCAACCATATTGTCTAGTTCCACATAAAGAACTTGGTTACATGGCAGATAAATGAGAGAATGCAACACCTGTGAATCAGGTTCCAGCTACAGGAGAAAACTATATCAAGTGTTCTGGAGAGGACAGGAATAGCGGGGAAATGAGTGCAGCTAAGGGAAGAAAGAAATCCAATTAGCTGCCTTGTGAAGAATGGATGTCAAATAAAGGATGCGGGCACCGATTTAAGGACACATTACTGTGGTAGATGCTGGCTTAACATGAAACTTTTATGACTGCATTCTCCACTAATAATGTAACGCAATCTCTTTAACTGTTACAACAGATGCGAAAAATTCTAACCACTACTGCTGGTATCAAACCTTCATAGAAATGTTGTGAAATGTCTAAATGTTGCCATTATGAAGGTGGTCACTGAATGCTCAATTTTAAATACTCAATTTTCTCCATTACTCACCTCAGGTCCAGCGTTAAGTCGAGCCGGTTCCTGTCTGCTGCGGTTTGACCTCCTAACCCCATAAACATCTGGATATTCTTCCCACATCTGCAATATAAACAGACCACCATAAGGCCTGTACCCTCCCACCACTTTAATTATACTACAGTTTAATAGAAAAATTAAAAACATGTCTTAGTTAGAATATTAAGAAAATCACGGTTTAAAAATAGGATTTTTAAAACTGTTTGAGGATGTCCTATTTAGAACTATTTATATTTTCAAGTAAAACAGTTCTACCATGAAAACAAAAAAAGACAACAACTGTTGTGCAAACTGAAGTACTTCTGGGATCCAAATAACTTTAAGAAAATGGTCAAATATTTACACAACATATCAACACTAGTAAGTTATATGAAAATTGCCCTCATGCCAATAAGTTGTAATGCCATGGTCATGTCTCAGAGAATCATTACCACCTCTAGCACTACATTCAAGTTGTGATACCAGACAACGTGCCCTCTCTACACAGAACCCAAATTTGAATGATCAAAATCTGCAACTGTGTCGCATACAATCATAGGAAAGAACTACCACGATTTAGCCTGAAATGAGGAGGGAACAACCACTGCATATAAATTTCACAGATCGATTATTATTTCTCTGAAATCCGATTGGCGGTACTTTAACACAGCACTAATTGAGAAACAACAGCTTGAAATTTAACAAGAGTATCCCCTCAAAGTATTTTCTAGATTAGTTTCCTGCTCTAAAAATATGCCACCTTCATTGAGATCATTCAGGCACATTTCAATATTGAACTGTATTTAGCAAGCCCTTCCTTCTGACTGGAACAAACCTCAAACTAATCTGATCTCACGGTGTTAAAGGGCAGTGTAGGTCAATAGCAGAAGCTTCTCTTCACAATGCAAGTGACAAGAAATCTATACTGGGTCATACAGCCAAACGATTTGAAAATTCGCACATCTCACAGCTATCGAAGCCCCATCTAAACACCATGTGACTGCTCAGACCAACTTTCAGTGGCAGAGGTTCTTTTTACACGATCGAGATCCCAAAAAATCAAAATGCAAGCAATGCCAAAAATGAACAGAGTAGATGATGATCAGGGTTTGGGTCACACAAACTTTGTTTCAACATTAGCAAATGGAGAAAGCCATTTCCACTGCAGAATGAAGAGAATTAACCCACACTGATCCCATTAAATTTTCACTAAGTATATTTCATTAATTTTTATAATTATATAATCTTCACTAGTTTTTACTATAAGTGAAGTGCAACACGCACTTAGTAATTGCAGTCCAATGAAAAGCCATGACAACTTTGGAAAAGAGGTATTAAAGATGTGGATTTTCTTTCAGAGAAGTCTGAGATTGCTTAGGAAGTGAACCATTCTTCAGAAAGCTCACTGCCTCTTAACGTGATAATTATGAAATTGTTCAGTAGATGGTTATTTTTCTTAAGAACCTCGCCATGGCAACTGTATCAGGGATTCCTGGATGTGGAGCAGGGAGGAACTCAATCTTGCCCTCTCCCAAATTTCAGGTATATCCACTTTCCAGTTTAAATATCGCTCATCTTGAGAAATTGCTAATGTCATCAGTGGTCAGCATTCACAACACCAAAAGTAACAGCAATGCAAGTGGTCGCACTTTGAAAGTATCATGCCTGCACGTTCATATCCTGTCCACAAACTGGCACGTTCATATCCTGTCAGCTTCGAGCAGAAAAGAACATTTGGACAAAGCTCACAGATACTGGGAGTGCAGACGGCTGAGCGGTATTATTGTTGGACTATTAATCCAGAGACATAGGTAATGTTCTGGAGGCCCAGGTTCAAATCCCGCCATAGCAGATTCAGTTTTTTTAAAAAAATCTGGAATTAAGAATGTAATCATGGCCATGAATCCACTGTCGATTGGCAGAAAAACCCACCTGGTCACTAATGTGCTTTAGGGAAGGAAACTGATCTTCTTACCTGGTCTGGCCTAACATGTGTGTCCAGAACCACAGTAACGTGGTTGACTCAAAATAGACATTCCTGATGAAGGGCTTTTGCCCGAAACGTTGATTTCCCTGCTCCTGACCTGCTGTGCTTTTCCAATACCATTCTAATCTTGACGTGAAATAGGCAGTGAATACTGAGATTCTTCCATATCCCCAGAGCTCCTTATAATTAAAGTTTCTATAGTTTTATGTGCAGGCTGCCCAAAGCTTTCTGCAATGTATGACAGCACAATTTCTCAAACTGAAGTCAGTTTTTTTATTTCTGTGAAAAGAAAATGGGATTTTCAACAAATTTATCAGGACCTTATCATTATATCCTAATTTTATTAGGATATGTTCAACACAGAAAATTCCATGATTAAACACAAAGACACTCTATCCTTCCTTTCTGTAGAAGAGCTGACCATGCTATGAGCTCTTATACTGGAATTATAACGAAGGAGACAGCCTCCCACTTATTGTCTAAAAAGGTACCTTTTTAACATCCGCTATCCTCTCTTTCTTACTCAGTGGTTTGTCCTTGTTCTCTGTGGCAGCTTGTTGCAACTTGGACACAGCCAATTCACTTTCTGATTCAGACTGTGATTCCGAGGATTCCGAACTGCTATTATTGGTTTCGCTTCCCTGCTCACTTTCCGACTGGCTGCCTGATTCTGATCCTGAGGCAGAGTGGTTGGATTCTTCTGAAGCAGAGTTGCTGAGAAACAAAAAGAGAACATGAGCACAGCCTGGCCACTCCACACATACCGTGATTTACAAAATGTCTTGGTTTCTACCTTACACCAACTCCCCCAAGCCTGGCAAATACCCATTGGCAATAGAGAGTCAAACCCAAACTTAATTGAATCACCATAACTACTTAATGCGTTTGCTATCCATTTCAAGGGAAGGTTAACAAGTTGGGCTCAGTAGATATCCTCAGATGATTCTAAGGCAGTCTTGAAGAATATACAGTTTTTGAGGCGGCAGACAACGTCCTATCGTGAGAGGATTACACATCAGGGGACACAAATTTGGAATAAGCAAAGAAGCTACAGTTCCTGCAGCCAAAATTTAATAAGTAAATTACAGGATTGGTGATATAAATCATGATGTCAAGTTGAAAAATTCTGGAAAAAGAATAAGCTAAAGCATATGGTGCAAGGTGGGGTCTTCTATCAAAAAGATAGAAATGTTTAGTCAGTGAAATTATAGCGACTACAAAGATTGTTGGACATCCTGTTATTTCTACCTCAGACTCTTCTGCTTCTGAAATTACTGATCTAGCATTCCACAGGTGCTTTAGGTCCTCAGGAATCTTTGCCAAGTAACCATTCACCGTTAAGAAAGAAGGCACAGCCAAATCCAAACTGGCCTTCGACAGAAACTACGTAACCTTTTTAAATCAGGCCAAGAGTGACAATGAGTAAATTTTCATCCATAGTATGGATCAGGTGCCAACGGTGCCAGATATCATCACGTCAACATGTTAACTAGCACTTAAGTGCTTTACAGCTTCATTTCCTTTTTGACTGGGGTTATACGAAAATATGCATACTTCCACTCCCGATAATTTTCAAGATTTAATATCAGATTTTACCCAGATAACACGACCTTTGTTGCAACTTTATTATTCAAAGTCCAGGCAAATCTCTGATGCGAATGGAGCATTTATCCTCTAATTTCAAGTATAATTTGTTTTACTGAGTTGAGAGGTTAACTTTCCAGGAAAAGGCAGGCTCTCTCACTGCCAAAAGATTTCTAAGAAAGGGAAAGGATTGTTTTCTCACAGGTGTCAAAGCCACATCCTATGAATGAATAATAAAAAGATTCTGGTGAAGAACTTAAGAGATGTACAGCATGGAAACAGACCCTTCGGTTCAACCCGTCAATGCCGACCAGATATCCCAACCCAATCTACTCCCACCTGCCAGCATCCGGCCCATATCCCTCCAAACCGTTCCTATTTATATACCCATCCAAATACCTCTTCAATGTTGCCATTGTACCAGCCTCCACCAAATCCTCTGGCAGCTCATTCCATACACATGCCACCCTCTGCGTGGAAAACGTTGCCCCTTAGGTCTCTTTTATATCTTTCCCCTCTCACACTAAACCTATGCCCTCTAGTTCTGGACTCCTTCACCCCAGAGAAAAGACTTTGTCTATTTATCCTATCCATGCCCCTCATAATTTTGTAGACCGCTATAAGGTCCCCTCAGCCTCCGACGCTCCAGGGAAAACAGCCCCAAGCCTGTTCAGCCTCTCCCTATAGCTCAAATCCTCCAACCCTGGCAACATCCTTGTAAATCTTTTCTGAACCCTTTCAAGTTTCACATCTTTCCGATAAGAAGGAGACCAGAATTACACACAATATTCCAACAGTGGCCTGACCAACGTCCTGTACAGCTACAACATGACCTCCCAACGCCGGTACTCAATACTCTGACCAATAAAGGAAAGCATACCAAACGCCTTCTTCACTATCCTATCTACCTGCAACTCCACTTTTAAGGAGCTATGAACCTGCACTCCAAGGTCTCTTTGTTCAGTAATGAGACACACATGGAGAGCGCATGCAAGAGGCAGCTGAAAAGGACACAGGGAAAGAGATAAGGGTTAGGAGACAAAGAAAAGAAAACCATGGAAATAATAGCCTGAAAGAATAAGGCCAATAGAAGGATAGATTGAGATATACACATGCACAGTTAAGTGGAGGACCTTTACTTTCGTTTTCCACCCAGGTAATGGAAAAGCAAGTAGAACCTGGTTTTAAAATGTATGAACCCTGGAAAGGCATTGTTTTTGTCAATAGCTTCCTGCTGCAGAAAAGAACAGGAAGCAAGTGAAACATTACCAGTTGGGGACAGTAGGAAAAATAGGGAAGCAAAGATTTAAACTTTTATGCGACATGGACTTCACTGCAATCCCAGCATTTATTTCTCATCCCTAACTGCCCCTGAACTGAATAGTGTTCTAACCCATTTCAGAGGATAGCATAGGAGACAGAAGACAGAAAGGTCAATGTGAAAACAGATGCACAGATCACTTGTAATGGCGCAAAAAGGCTATCAAGCACCAGAAAATTACTAGCGTTCATGCCTAGTGGGATTGAACAGAAGAACAGACATGGCATGTGGAGTACTGTTACCAGATGGAGTAAAAATGTTGCAAATCAAGTTGCAGCTGTACAAGAGATTTTACTTCGACCATATTTGGAGATTGTGTGCAATTCTAGTCACCACGCTACAGGAAGAATGTGGCAGCTTTGAAGATGTCAAAAAAGGTTTACCAGCATGTTGCCTAGATTGGAGTGGATTCCCTATAAAGGAAAGGTGGGACAAAGTTGGATTATTTTCGCTACAGCATCAGAGGCTGAGGGGTGACCTGATAGAAATATATCATGAGAGGTACGACAGGGTCAGAGTCTTTCTCTCAGCCCACTGCCCACCAAGAACATAATGTCAAACACTAAGGGACACAGCTTTAAGGTGAGAGGACTAAAGTCTTAAGACATGTGAGGAAAGTTCTTTTAGACAGAGGATGGTAGGTGTCTGGAATTCACTGCCAGGGAAAGTAATAAAAGCTGATATGATAGCAATATTTCAGAGGTAGACATTAGGGGGATACTGACCATGTGCAGGTGGATGAGATCAGTTTGAAATGACATCATGGTCGGCACAGGCACAATAGGCCAAAAGGGCCAGTTCCTATGCTTACTGTTGCACATAGAGGAAGACAAATGGAGTAAAAACACCACGATGGACACATTAGCCTAAACATTTTGTTGGTGATATATCATCCACCCGTAAGCCACAAAGTATAGATTTATCTCTGCTGCTGAGGTGATATCCTTTGCATGTTTGAAACTAATTTTGATACTACGATGATATTATAGTCACCAACACAGTAATGGGATGTTAGCACATGCCATTTCACATCTCATCAGTGCCTCCTTGCCACCAACCTGACTGTGAAGTTGCACAATTATTTTTATCGCTTTATCACTGACTCTGATCAGTGGTTTTGGGTCATAATTCAGAGCTCAATCCACATAATCTTGGTTTATATTATCATGAAACTTTAAAGTAATGACGCATTTGTGGAAGGGAAATCATACCGCTTCTAAAACCAATAGTGCTTATATATTTTCATCTGTTGACCACTTAGGCAGGGCTAAAGACCCCATGGGCTACCTACTGACCCTAGTCATCCCACCACACAAAAAACACAGGTAATGGGAAAAATGACAATGGTTTTGATAATACACCAGTGGGGTGATGTGTAGTTCCAAGCGAATACGTTCGGTATGATGTCAGGCTCTGTGCTCAGTTGATTTCTCTTTAGTTTCATCCTGAAGTGTTGAAAATCCAATTTCACAGTTGCAATTTGTAATTATGACATGATCTTGCTGCACACGATTTATGAAAACATGCACCATCCATGGCACACAGCATGGCTCGATAGGATCAGATGTGGTGTGGATGTGAACTTTGCCCTATTCACTCATACGCCCTCAGCCATACTTATGGATGTCAGCAATGTGCATTGTAGATGCACATGGTGGCTCAGTAGTTAGCATTGCTGCCTCACAGCACCGGAGATCTGGGTTTGATTCCACCCTCGGGCGACTGTCAGTGTGGAGCTCACACATTTTCAGTGTCAAAATGGGTTTCCTCCAGGTGCTCCGCTTTCCTCCCACAGTCCAAAGATATGCAGGTTAGGTGGAGTGGCCATGCTACATTGTCCATAGTATCCAAGCATGTGCAGACTATGTGGATTAGTCATAGGAAATGTAAGGTTACAGGGGTGTGTGTGTGTGTGTGTGTGTGTGTGTGTGTGTGAGTGTGTGAGTGTGTGAGTGTGTGAGTGTGTGAGAGAGAGAGAGAGAGAGAGAGAGAGAGAGAGAGAGAGAGAGAGAGAGAGAGAGAGATATATATATATATATATATGTGCTCGGGAGGATTGGTGTAGATTCAATGGGCCAAATGGCCTGCTTTCCACACTGTAGGAATTCTATAGTGACTACATATATGCACACAGACAATAAGCCCTGAACAACAACAATGTTTCAAACAAACTTCACTCATATGACCCAATAGTTTAGATGGATTGGAGTGTTCCATGGCATCACAATAAGTAAATGCGGGCACTTCCTTCAGTATGGTGATCGACATTCCTTCTTTGATTGCTTCCACAAAATAAAGGTGAATCATTTCTGTATGTGGGATCCTATTGCTGACATAACAGTTGAAAAGAACTGACGAGGGAGGGAGGGAGGGAGGGAAAATGTTTGGGTCTCTCAAGTCCACTGGAGACTTCCAGTATTTCTGTTTTTATTTCAGTTTCAACATCTTTAGCACTATGCTTTCATGCCATCAAGGGAAACTAGTTTGGCCCCTCAAAGTGCCAGTACAGAGTGCTCAGTGCCCTGAAGATGCCGTTACCTATGCTTCCAAACTATGTAAAATGTATTCAGCATAGATAAACCACTGCACGTGTAAGAATTTCTCTTGCAAGTTGCCAACTCCAACTGAAGCTGGGAGCAGAAGCAAGCTATTGCTTAAGATTAGAATTACGCATTGGAAGCAGAGACTGGTAGTTTTTATAAATGCACTCTTAACAAAAATGCTACATTATCTGGTGAAATTATGGACGTTGAGATCCATTTAACTGACTGACTTGGGTTTGAGTCACTTGTTTAGGGACGCGAGCTTCAGTGGGAAGACACACACACACACACACACACACACACACACACACTTGGGATGACAAATAAAGCATGATGCATTGTGAATAAAGCAAATCAGAAACATATGACATGCAACTTAATGAAAAGTGATCAGAAATTGCTTTTCCAAGTCACAGAGAATATTGTAGAAACAGGATCTAAATCCTCCTATTCAGATGCAGCAAGTCAATTTACTGATTAAGAACCCTCTCAAGGGAAAAGGTAATTGATGCTAATTGAACAACACTGATGTGGTGCCTGTCATGTTGAAGCACAAACTAGAGTGTAAGTATCTATGTCAAATACTTACATAATCATGTTGCACAAGACAAAGTTGTGATGCCAAATTAATTATCCAAGTGGTGGTGATGTATCAACATGTGGCCTTTACTTCTGACTTGGCAAAATGCACATCTTCTAAAAGAAAGACAACTTTCCTGTTTGGTCAATGAAATCATTGTTCACCCTTTGAGATGGGGATAAAACTGAGGAGGTTATACCCTCGTGTGATTAACTCCTTTTAAGATCAAGAAATAATTGGAAGCACTTAAAAAAGTATCCTACAAGGGCCCAATTTTGTATTACGTATGTATTTGCTCAAAAATCACTTGTTTTAAACAGTTTCACTAACTTGGGCCACTACTATTACCAGGATTTATCCATTTGCTCGTGACTTTCATTTCCATCATACTTGAGGATCAGAACCAAAATCAATTAAAAATATTAAAGCTAATATTTTAAAAAACAGAATTACAGGAGCAGGGACAGACCTGCAAGATTATACCAGATGGGCCCCATAATATGTGTACATATCAGACAAACTAAATTATAACTCCAGATCATATTTTATTCATTAATATAATATTAGTGAGATTACATTACAATTGTCGCAAATATAAATTATTTGCTACAAATCAATGCAATTACAAGCTTTAAAAATAAAAATCAATAAATCTGAAGAACAGAGTCCAAATCTTGAGATTTTATCCCCTGCAAATAAAGTAGTCATAGAGGAGTGCAAAATAGATTTTTTTGAAATAACAATGCTAAATCACTAATGAAAATTAGGAACAATTAGTTAAAATACTCTGGGCCCTGCCACAGGATGGACAGTCAGCTTTTCTGTTTCCGCTTATTAGGCGTTTTTACTGTAAAGGGAGGTAGCAGCAGTTCGGTCTAATAAATTAAAAATTAATTAACAGCCACTTAAAATAGACATTTTTCTTTGTGCTTTTTAAGAATCACGACAGAGATTCCATTAACTTAGTGGAAAAGTACAAATCTGAACAGTTTTGACCCATAAGTTCAAAACCAAATGAGCTGAACAGATGCACCAGTATCGCTGAAATGGTTAAATATGAAGTCATGTACACAATGTAAATGATATTTCCACAAAGCAACATTTGCTGCAGAGGAGTTTTGGATCGTTACATACAAATCATATCAGAAATGTTCACAATCTAAAAGGAAATATTTAGAAACATTAAATTTCCTTTAAGAAATTCAACATAAATTTGAAATTATTCTCATTAAATTTAAGTAACATCCTGATTTTAGTCCTCACAGTGCAAGGCGCAACAGAAAATATAACAGCTCTCAGCCAACACTGGTGATGACAGTATGCACAGCACAGCACAACACAACATTGCATGGGGCAGCAAATACTTAACCCAGCTTTAAAAAAGGATCAAAGCTTTTAAGAAAAAGATTTTAAAATACTCTTGAAGTACTCAATCTGTCGAGATGCTTTCAGAAACACAGATTTTAATCACTATCCCAAGAAAAAGCCATCAAAATTGATTAAACTACAAGTTCTCAAAAAGAAATTGATATAAACATAATACGATGATTTATTGCCTGAATAAATCTGTTATATTAAGATAACTGAAAACGTTCAGAATCAGGTTTCATTTCTTCATAAATGTAATCCAATGATAAGCCGGATGCTGTGGTTCTGGTAGTTTCTTTCCTTCACTACAAGATGGCAGCACTGGAACTCAAACTGCTACAGTTCCAGAAAGTTCCATAGAGCTTGGTATTTTGCCAACTCCAATCGCCATTTTATAGCATTCTACTTCCACCATTTCAGAACAACTTCAGTACCCAATCAAAAGAGTGAATATTTCCAGTTTCAAACTATGCATAGGATGTTGAAAAAACTCAATAATTCCAACTCCCAGTCCTTCGGCCCAACAATGCATCGATGAATCCTAATGTCCAGCCCTTTTTCTCATGTTGTTTTGTAAATTATGCTGTTTACTTCGTTAACACAGCAAGAGCTTAACTTTATCAGACCGAGCACTCATTTTGGGGAAGGACAAGTGCACTTGGTGATGCTTTTTCTTACAAAGATTAACACTAAGATTAATTCCCAGTGTTCTTTCCTCTCAGCGAGGCGTTGGTTAGCTCAGTTGGCTAGACAGCTGGTAGATGATACAGTGCAATTTGAACAGCTCAGGTTCAATTCTCGCATTAGCTGAGGGCATAAAAGGTCGTACCTTCTCAACCTTGCACCATGCCGGAGGTCTGGTGATCCTTAGGTTAAACTCACCATTAGTCATCTCTCTCTAATGAGAACGCAGCTCGATGGTCCTCTGGAGCTACTGTGATTTCATTCTTTTGTTCCATTCTCAGGTTGTGAGACAACTCATCTTGTAATTCTGGATAACAGTCCATTAGCTAAGAGGACAAAGATCTTTGATCCTGCACCAACAACACAATGGTAGAATTGGATAAGTCTGGGCCAGTGGCAAGATGCTTGATATATTTTCAGTAATTAGTGGCATAAAGCAAAGATACATCGTTGCTCTTGAATTCTGCAATCTGTCACCAGTGACACGGCTGCAAGTATAAATATTTTTCTTCTCAGAAAAACTATTCAATGGCTCCAAGCTGTGTGGCTCCAACGTCTCTCAGTCAGTTGATAGTGTCTAGCTGCCCAAAACATCCAAGACAATGGCAAGTAGACTCTTGAGTGCCAAAATAGTTGGTCTCCGAATCAATATTTACACATCTGAGGTTAGGTTAGCGCCGGTGTCATGCACCAGTTATGAAGCACCATTCCTAACAATTGGTGGCATGACTTGAAAAAAAAAATCAAACCCTACTAAGCAACTGGCCTTGCCAGCCTGTGGCCCATCCTTGATCTGCTATAGGCTGCTTCCACCAAAAAACTTATGAGCTCCATTATGAGAATTCAATAATAACATGGCAGTGGGTTCAACAACATGGAGGCCACTCTACAGTAATTTCAGATTAAATGGGAAGTCACATTCCCAAATGGATGATCACACAATTCCCAAGTAGATTTTCTTATGGGAAGCTGTGCTGCAGCAAACATCAAGCTCGTCACTAAAAGTGATAAAAGGAAACCCTAAAAGACAAGTTACTGCACTGCAGACCACCTCTTTTGGATAAAACTGCAGCTGAATGAACCATGTGGAGGCAAACACTGAAATTTGGTTCAGCCTATTTCCATTATTATTCACACAAAACATACATTATCCAGCATGCCCTGGAGACCTCTGAAGCATCAATTATGACAACAAAAAGTGCCACTGTTGTGATGCCCAAGTCCATCACACATCTGATTCTTCAGTGAGTACATTCTTGACAGAAGACAACAAAGTTATTTATAATTTGGACATATTCAAACAATGTGAAATCCATCACCATTCTTCCCTTTCCATTCCCAATTTGCTTCAGATTTGCCCAAAGTAGCGGCTCTTCCTCAGCAGTGAAAGGTGAGCCAACTCTATGCTGGAATCACAGTAACACAAAAATACACCGCCAAAGTATCAAGATTTAAACCAAAGCAACGCATCAGGCATTGCCAATACAAAAGTGAGCTGCACATATCAGAGATTCCAGGTACAAACTACCACGTTCTGTCGATGGTACAGGCATCACAATTCAGAGGGACATAAAGACTACAAAACAGAAATCCAAAGGTTCCCATTTCTCACCACTGTTCAGCAAACTCTGCGAGACGTGGATTCGGTTGTGAGGCCAATGTGTGAATATCATAATGTGAGTCTAACTTGTGGATTAAGTCTGGTTACTGGGTAAATCAGTGCCTCCTGAAGCATGGAGGAGAAAATATTCAAATTCTATTCATTATGGAGGATCAAGTTCAAATAAGTTTGAGAAAAACGCAACACAGCATAAAACACCAAATATCTACACATGTAGCACTACATTCAACCAATAGGTGACCCGAAGCAGGTTGTAAACAACTCTGTCATACGTAAAGAGTAACTTATGCAAACTAGAAGCAGCAACATAAAGGTCATCCAAACATAGAATAGTACACGCAAGAATTTTGATGTAAAAATACAATGAATGATTCCTCCTCCAAGTCTCTACTAAGTCAGGCAGAATACAGGATTGATGCCTAAATAAATCCAGAAAAAGGTGTTTTCAGGATTTCCAACTCAAAAGTTGCCTACGTTGTGGCTGGGGCCAAAGGGCTATAAACAATGTCCTAACTCAAATAGGGGGGAGCAAAATTCCTAATGAGAATTATGCTGCAAATGGAATTTGAGTCAACAATGAAGGAATTGCTTTCAAATTCTATGTTACCACAAAATGGTATGAGACTTCTTGGCAGTAAAGACTGATTTTTTTCCCCTCATTTTATAGAGGCAGAACTGATATCGATTGCATTAGATAATGAAGTGCAACAAAATCTGGTCACTTAAAATTAAGTCAAAAATCTACAGATATTCAAAAAGACAGTCTTAGAGAACTCATCCTACCAACTTCATCAAACAAAAGTTAGACGGCAGTGATTATAACAGTCTATTATGGAGTCCAAGGTGGAGGGATAAAAAGATTAAAATTCTAAGAGGACACAAAATTATCAGCTGAAGGGTGATGTAACCTTCCAAGGCAGGGTATGAGACTCAGGTGACAACCAAGGCAGCTCAATACATTGCTGAGGACCAAAGCAAATATGATGTTTGGGTGTGAAAGCTGGCCATCATGATTTACAAAAGGTTTGCATTTCAAACTTTCTAAGCTCAAATTTTACAGAGACATGATCATTGCTTTAGATCTATAAGAAAACCTCATTAGTGCAACCTTGCAAATAGTCACCACATTATAGGAAGGATCTGATTGCATTAGAAGGGATGTACAGGAGATTCACCTGGGTCTTGCCTGAGCTGAAGCATTTATTTATGAAGACAGACTACCTTGGCTGGGGTTACTTAGAGCAGAGAAAGCACAAGAGAGATGAGGGGTGAGATATCTATCAGAGATGTACAAAATTATAGGGGCCATAAATAGGGTAGATAGAAAGAAACATGCTCTCTCATTAGAGAGATCAATAATCGGGGTAACAAATTAAGATAAAGGGCAGCAGGTTTAGAGGGCAAGCAAGGAAAGACCTTTTGCACCCAGACAGTGCTGAGTATTTGAAATGCTTCCTCAATGGGTGGTCAAAGCAGAAACCATCGCAACATGCAAAACGTTAGTGATCACGTGAAGTGCCATCGCATACAAGGCTACAGGCCAACTACTAGAAAACAGACTAAAGATACTTGATGGCTGGCCTGACCATGATGGACTGAAAGGCCTCTTTCTGTACTGTTTATAAAAAAAATTATTGCAAGGCTGCATTCAAGTAATTAGTGTGTCCTTATGGACCTCTCTTCAGACCCCTCTTAAACGACACATGATGATTGACGTAATCCGCAGAAATCTTTCCATCTAACTCAGGTTTCCCAATTTGCATACACAAACATTTAAAAACATTTTACGCTTCACTAAAAATCGACTGCACAATTGTTCAAAAAAGGTAAACAAAGGCAGGCTGGTTAATCGCATGAAAGGCTCCCTTTAGTTATTGTACATGCTTTCCTGATTGGTGCTTGATGCAAATCCTCTATTACTTAAGTCTTCATTATAAATCAAGACTATAAATAACCCACAAGGTTTCCTGTATTGGCTTCCATATTAAATCGCATGTTGTTTTGTAATAATTTGCTGTATTTGTACTGTGACTCTCACACCAATTTAGTTGTTAAAGAAAACGGTTCATTTAATTAATAAAAATGTGAAAGCAACTCTTCAAAACAAATAAAAACGTTCTATATATTTTTGCATCTGGATAGAAAAGAGAATAAAATAGTATAAAGGAAAACAGACATCCAAGATAATCCCAGAATTTGGACAGAAATACACTGTGAAACATTAATCGTGGTAAATGAAGTTCAAAGTCAGATTATGCATGGCAAGTAGTATTGACATGCCCTGTCCATGCGCTATTCCCTGTTCCCCTCCCATAAGTGCTTACATTTACCTATCCAATGTTCTTGGCCTTAGTGAATCAATGATATAATTCACAATGAAAATACATTGATAACTTATAAATTCACTTTTCCACTTACACAATCTCACACAACCTAAGTTTTGAACACCAAACACATTCTGAAAACATTTAAGTATAAGGCTGATTTTCAATGACAGGTCATAGAATTACTTAAATACAGAGACATTAGCAATAGCAGATGGGCTTAACCAATAGCACCTACACTGGAATAACTACTCTGGTTGGAAAAAGAGTCATGTAAAAACAGGAGATTTAGGCCCAAATCTAACCTAAAAGCTGATGCAATACAAGTTTCCTGTTTGCTGATGGGAACTACCGCAGAATTCGCCGCTTGTTCCAATAGAAACACAATAATGTGTTTCACCCGCACTCACTCCAGACAACTAGCAGCGGCCAATTACGGTAATGCAACTAAACAAATGAAATGAGTTTGCATAGACTAAATTCAAACCTGTTAGAAGTGGGAGAACAGAACAAATTATCTATTAGCAGCACTTATGGAAAGACAGGATGGATGGTGTGGAACCTGGAAAAATGTCAGTGGGGCAGGGAGAGTTGTTCTTTTAAACCCAGAAGAGATTCACCAGTGGTGAGAACAAAGGAAATGTCCAATGTCAACATCAACCTGAAAATAAATAGCAAGTTACCCATTTCGAGAGCAAAGAGGAGCTGAAAAGAAATGAGTCTGTGAAAAGAACACTTATTGTTCTGTTAACATCTAGTAACATCATGAACAAAGCTACAAATTATCTGCTTATGTCTTGAATAGATAGTAGTTAGCAATGTCAATTTTTTTGTGTGGTTTGACTCCACAACTATGGCAATAATTAAAATATAGGATGGTCACTCACCCATTGAGTGCATTATCCATTTCTGAAAATTACAAAATAAGGTGGTCAGGAGTGTACTGACTGAGGTAACCAAATGTCAACTAATTGCTCAGGTCACTTTTGAATCTCTCTCCTTGGGTGGATTCCATAAAAAGTATCCTCTCAAAAGGGCAGGAAGGCGATGCTTTGTTACTCATTAGTTCTGATCCACGATGTTCACTCAAAATCTTTGCTTTTTGCTTTGTCTTTCAGATGGCTGGTTAGCATCTTGCAGCTATCACTTTTTTAAAAAAAAGTCTAGTGGGGCCAGTTAGTTCAGTTGGCTGGATAGCTAGTTTGTGATTCAGAGTGACACCAATCCTTGGTTCAATCTCACAACCAGCTGAGATTAGCATAAAGGACTCTCCTACTCAATGCCCCACCTCACCAGAGGTATGGTAGCCATCAGGTTAAGTCACCACCACTTGCCTTTCTCTCAGAGTGTGCAGTTTTCTGGTCTAGTAAGACAATGGTGACTTTATACTTTTCTAGAGGACAAAATTTCTGTTGTGACTAAACCAAGTTGCAGACTAATACCGTCACTGCAACATGATGGATCGAGCAACACAAGAACATTTTATTAAAACTCATAACAAATCTGAGCAAAGAATCTCAGTGTACAATTCCAGTCCCTCTCAGACCTTAGGAGATTAATCTTCACGACTGTTTTTCATGGAGTATGACAGAGAGGTGACATACTTCAGTGAGGGGCAGGCCATGTGCTTATGCTGGTGAAGCTCCAAATCAAGAGTTCTCTACTTCATTCCCATTTCACCCATTTCTCCAACTTGGCACAATACATCTTTACTCACTTATTTAATCCTGCAACATGTTGCTCCACTTCAGTAACTCCTTGTGCTTGCTACATTCCAATAAGTCTACAATATGGCAGCCAATTTACCCTCAGCAAATAACTGGGTAAAACGTTCTACGATATTAATAGAGGGATAAATACTGACCAGGATACTTGGGATAAAATAGTGCCTTTGGACATTTTACTCAGCTACCTGAGGGAAAAATAACGAATATTTGGAAACGTGTGGTTGAGCGGTGAATGAGGAGATACATGCTTTTGAAAAACAAGATAGTATTTTAGTTGAAGCTCAAATTCTGATCCAGGATTTTCAACCAAAATCTTTACCTGTTTTTGACTTTCAGATAGCCAAGGAATATCTTGTGGCCATCATTTTCTCTGTCTGAGAAACATATTTTAGACTCCTTAATAACTTAGGGGTGTACTTGATGGAAGAGACTATGTGAATGTACCATACATGAACTACAATTTAATCTATATGACCACATGAATAATGCCAATTAAGGTATAATGACAAGTCCCATGAAGCAAAGAGGGAGAAAATTAGCTTGAAGCATATTCAATGATATTTCAAGTGGCACTGAAAAATGTTGCATTGTTAGAACAGTCGCCTTTCAGCTGAAGTGTTCAACCAAAACATCCCTTGTTCTGGTGAAGGCACAAATCTCCATAACAGTATCTGAAGTGTTGAGGGATTATCGATTGACCAAAGGAGGGAGAAATACCATCAACTAATTCAAATCATATTCGATTTATTTATTCACTGTCACTTGCATTTATTACAAATACAGTGAAAAGTGTTGTTTATTGTCCCCACTTTCCAACACCGTCTTAACACAGATTAAACCAAAACAGAATATAGCCCAAAAAATAATTTAATAAACTTTTGCCATTTGTGGATCTGCTCTACCAACTACATTTCAGAAATATTTAATTAGCTAAAAGGTGTTCGGGATATCCTGTGATTGCGAAAAAATTTGTTACAAGGTGGCCTGTACATATCAAAGTAATTGTATGAAAAATGTTTAAAGAATACAAGCTGCGGTTCAGTGGTAGTACTTTTGCAGTGAGCCACAAAGTTGCCCATTCAAATCTCACTCTAGGACATCAGGACAAGATCGACCCCAACATTCCAGTGCAACATGAATGAATTTGGGATGAAATGCCAATTGAGATCTTTTTATTCCAAGTGGTGATAAAAGATCATAAAGCATTATCTTATTCCCCAGTATCATGATCAATGTTTATCCATCAACATCACAAAAACAGGTTATCATGTTTCTGGCTGTGGACAAATTGGATATCTTGTTTCACCACTATAACCATGACTAACCTCCTAAAGTTCTTTCCTGGTTGAGTGCGCTTTGGGACATTCTATAGTCAAGAAAGGTTCTATGGGAAAAGCAATTCTTTCAAAATCTAAAGATCAAAACGTTATGTAACTAATAAGGTAACCGTATGCAGCCACGGGGTAAATTATTACTAAAGGCAGAACAATTTTTCCAAGGCAAGAGAAAACTGGATTGCCCCAAAGGTAGCAAAAGCTTTTATTGGATAGTTTGTTTCCCCTATTTATTAGCTCTTCAGTAGTACAGATCTTGAGCATTCCTGCAAGAAAAAAACCCAATAAATTTTGTCAAAGCTTTTTGTCTTGCAGTCATCTAGATAATTCACTAGAATACTAACATTTTTACTAAATGAGAGTGGAGTACTGACTGGTTGTCAAGTGGACTCTGGTTGGTAAAGCATTGTCATGAAAATAAACCAGTTAATGACAACTGACTGTTAACTGTTAGGCTTTGCTTTCATTGATTGATTTTGAAATCTATTTGACTCAGATTTTCAGGACAAACTAGCTAATATTAGTCACCTGTTTTGTTAGTGGAGACAGGCACATTGCATGCAGCTGCTTTCAGTCTTTAAAGAATGTGGTCCTGTTGATTCCAAAATGAAAGGCTTCAATAAAAAGCACTTATTATTTGCTTCACATCTGCTAGAAGGGGGTGGGGAGAATTGTTTACCGTTGTATTTTCTGTCACTTAAAGACAGTAACTTATGTTTGAACTTACACTAGCTGTACCTAAATAAAGGACACCAAAAGTTTCATATTTGGAGGTGAAGGTGATCTTGCGGGCTGCTGATTCAAATTTTACTTTCATCCTTCCAGCACAGTAGAAGCATGAACATGTTCTTTGCCACATCCCTCTTCCATAGTCAAAAGGATGCTAAGTCCAAAACTACAAGCAGTTCATCAACAAATGAAAGTAAAACTTGGGCTGCAGGTAGTCTGCTTTATAAGCAAAATTACTTCTGCTCCACAAGTATATTTAAAAAGGTTGAATTTCGAGACTTTGTTTAAAAGACTAGTAAATGATTATCTTCACTAGAGTAAAACGGGACAATAGCAGGTAATTAGAACAGCCAGCCAAGGCTTTCAATTGTGCAGAAATGAAAAATGCAATTGAGAAAATATTAATCAAGTAATTTTAAATAGGTCAGCATTGTCAAATGTAATGCCACATGGGGTACCATCAATCCCCACTTTTAGAGTCATAGAAATGTACAGCATGGAAACAGACCCTTCGGTCCAACCAGTTCATGCCAACCAGATATCCCAACCCAATCTAGTCCCACCTGTCAGCACCCAGCCCATATCCCTCCAAACCCTTCCTATTCATGTAACCATCCAAATGCCTCTTAAATGTTGCAATTGTACCAGCCTCCACCACATCCTCTGGCAGCTCATTGCATACATGTGCCACCCTCTGTTTGAAAACATTGCCCCTTAGGTCTCTTTTATATCTTTCCCCTCTCACACTAAACCTATGCCCTCTAGTTCTGGACTCCCCAACCCCAGGGAAAAGACTCTGTCTATTTATCCCATCTATGCCCCTCAATTTTGTAAACCTCTCTAAGGTCACCCCTCAGTCTCCGACGCTCCAGCGAAAACAGCCCCAGCCTGCTCAGCCTCTCCCTGTAGCTCAGATCCTCCAACCCTGGCAACATCCTTGTAAATCTTTTCTGAACCCTTTCAAGTTTCACAACATCTTTCCGATAGGAAGGAGACCAGAACTGCACGCAATATTCCAACAGTGGCCTGACCAATGTCCTGTACAGCCGCAACATGACCTCCCAACTTCTGTACTCAATACTCTGACCAATAAAGGAAAGCATACCAAACGCCTTCTTCACTATCCTATCTACCTGCGACTCCACTTTCAAGGAGCTATGAACCTGCATTCCAAGGTCTCTCTGTTCAGCAACACTCCCGGACCTTTCCATTAAGTGTATAAGTCCTGCTAAGATTTGCTTTCCCAAAATTCCTGGGGTCATCTCGTTTTTCCACAGCGGCCTCCCCACCCGAGTTTTTTTTAAAAACATACCTGATTTTCAGTTCCAGGTTGACAGAAAATACAGACCAGGTTTCTGTACTTGAAGGTTTACTATTTATTACATGCAAATAGACTCTAGCTACAGATAAACAATGGGTGTTACAGGCAGAGGGACAATTAGGAAAGCAGTTCAGTCGTCTCTTCACAGGATCTGCTCAGATGGTTCCTGTGCTGGTAAGAATGCTACTTATTGGTCCCTCTTCTCTGGAAGCTTTCACTGGCTTGAGGCAGGAGAGGAGGCATAGGGTTCACACTTCATGAATCACAAATTACAGATTACAGCATCTGTTAAAAGGAAAGATGAATTGGTTTTCTTCAGGCTTACTGCAGAGAACAGAGAGGTTCTGACCTGATGAAGATCGTAAGGTTTTTACACTATTTTGTTCAGAGCCCTAAGCTGTTCTGTTACACACAAACCCATTACATAATTTTGAGGAGGGCTTTGTCAGCAGTAACTGGGTCACTAGTCCACAAACCATTTACTTGATGCGAGCTGAACTTCCATATGCTTTTGGCTACAATTCATCTTCAAAAGAAAACTCTTACTACTGCTTCAACAAGCAGATTTCTAAGCAGTGCAGGCAATGCATGTCAAGTTACTTGCTGTTAAAACGGTTTAATAAAGGCTTAAGTATTACTGTCCTTTTCTTCCCCATTTCATTCCACAATTAAAGAGTATAATTAAGTCTCCACACAAGGATATGTTGAAAGGATTCATTCCTGCAGACTAAAAAGAATGTGTTTGTTTAAGTAACCAGAGTACAAAACCACTTAATTTGTGATTTTGCAAATTGCTCTAAACCTTTTACCAACACAATATATATAGAGTTTATTCAGCCAAAGCCAATTTAACTAAGGGCACCAGTCAACCCAACGTCTAATTGACCAAACTGTTCTTGCAATCGTTGAATGATCCAACCTTGATGTGCTGATTAAACTCATACCAGCTTAGTAACCCTGCTACCATATACATAACAATGAGCTCTAAACTAATAATCAACAGAACATGCATTAAATTCTGAAACTGCCACCACAGAATTTAAATTCACTTTAAAGAAAACTTAGGAACAAAACACAGTTATCTGTAAAAATTCAGCTCATTCGTTAGTGTCCTGTAGATAAAGAAACTTGCCATTCTTTCTTGGTCTCACCAGCGACTCCTATATTATACCAATATAATCATCCTGAGTTACCACTTAACAATAACAACAAGCCTCTCAGTTGTACTGAGCACCAGCCAATGCTTTACTGAGGTCTATCTTCATCTCCTCTGCACAAATAAGGACAGTAAATAAAACGCAAGCATCGCTTGAGACTAAGTAGAGAGATGAGGTAACATATATGTATTGTTCCTTTGTCAACAATTTCCCAGTTACTTTCCAAAACATTGTGGCAGAGGTTATAATGGCATCGCCATGATTCGGGCCATTACTGGACCCCAACAAGCCACTTAACTTTACCAATTTTGGTAATGCAAATTAGACGACAAACAACATTCCATTAATTTTGATGCAATTTTAGTTGTAGGTGGTTGACTGGAGAAGCTAAGTGTCTGCCATCATGATTGGAGATGACAAAAAGGGAAAGGTGGAGAGGCTTAGAGGTTGTCCTTTGGGCTCAGGCAGCTGCAAACACAGATACCCATGGTGTAATGACAATATCAAAAAATTCACAACATGCCAGAATTTGAGAGCCCTGTCCTCAAGCAAGGGCTGAAAGTTGTTAGAGGGGCAGAAGAATTTGAATTTGGAATAGGGGTCAGTAATTTTCAAGCAGACGTGATGTCGCAACTAGGACCAGACTTGGTATAAGCTTGTCACAGAAATAGGATGTGAGCACTGATAGCCAATTGCTAATTGACAATGTCGTGGCAGGTGGCTTTCCTAACATCTCACAGTTCATGTTAAATAGGTACATTCAGCGTCGGTGGAGAGGGAGTTCCAGAAATGTGACTTAAAGCTGCAAGTCAGGATACAATATGCTTTGGGGTCAACCTGCAGTTGTCGGTGCTCTCATGCAACTGCTACCCTTGCCCTTCACAAAGCAGAGGTCACAAATTTAGGTGATGGTGTCGAAAGAGGCTGGCAAGTAGCTGTATCTTCTAGCGTACATTGCTGCTAGTTTGCCAGTGACAAAGGGAGTGAGAATGTCAGCTTATGGATAGGGTGCCAATCAAGCAGGTTGTGAGATCCTTGATTGTGTGAAGCATCAAATTCAGTTGGAGCCACTTTCCTCTAATCAAATGGAGAGAAATCCATCAGCCTCTATTATTGTGCTTTTAGAGACAATCTGAGGAGTCAAGCTGCAAGTTACCTGACAGAATTCATATCTTCTCTCTAGCTCTCGAAGCCCTAGTATGCATATAGAGTATGTGACTGATCCGGACGGAGGTGTACTCACCGATGGTAATGGCATTAATCATCAATCCTCTTGATGCAGTTAGTTCTCTATTTGAAGAGATTATCTTTTCCTGGTACTTGTGTACCAAGACAGTTAACACATACCAATCCAAGCTTAGATTTTGTTCCAGTACTTGCTGTATATGGAAATGGAATACTTCATTATCTACGGGTTCATGAATGATACTGAACACTCTCAGTGAACAATCTCCCTTCCCCCACTCGTGAAAGAAACAGCTGAAGATGGTTAAGCCTGGGACATCAAGAAAATCCAGCAGTCACATTTTAGAGCATTTCTTCAGTGTTACAGCACAAATGCTGCCAGGGTCCATAACATTTGGTGCATCCAAAGAGTTCTTGACATCACACAAGAGTGAACTGAATTAGCTGAAGACTGGTAAGAAAGATGCTGAGGACCACTAAACAAGATTGAAATGGATCATCCACTCAGCACTTCTGGCTGAAGATGCTCATAAACACTTTAGTCTGATCTTATGCACCAAGGTACTCGGCTCTTATCACTAAGCATGAGGATATTTATATAGAATCCCGACAGTGTGAAAGCAGGCCATTCAGCCCATCAAGTCCACACCGACCCCATCCACTCCCTTACTCCATCCCTGTAATCCTGCATTTCTCACAGCTAACCCACCAAGCCAAAACATCTTTGAACACTATATGCCAATTTAGCATGGCCAATCCACCTAACTTGCACATCTTTGGACTATGGGAGAAAACCAGAGCACCCAGAGGAAACCCACACAGACATAGAGAGAATGTGCAAACTCCACACACAAATCGCCCAAAGCTAGAATCGAGGTAGCAGTGCTAACCACTGAACTGTCCAGAAGTAATTGTGGAGCCTTGTCCTTTAGTTAATTATTTAGCCATTCAGAACTGGATGTAGTACTGGAAATGGCAACAGTGCAGTGACAAGCTATGTTCTTGCACTGTCCAAGGAAAAAAAAACTGAAAAGATATTAGATTCAATAATGCACTTTGAGAGATGTAACTGTTTTGGATAATCAACATACAAAGCCACAAATAGTTCTAAAATCAAACTACTCAAAGATTCCATATATTAATTCATTATTTCCAATCGTTTGGATCTCAGTAACATATACATATATATTTAAGTAACTTCCTGCAATTAAAGGATACTTCTACTGCAAACGACTGAACATGGTTTTCATTGTAAACTTAGAACACTGATGCTATAATTAATAACAGATTAGCTACTGCAATTTTCAACTTTTTCATATGTTCACTTTTGGGATCCAGAAATATTGTTTCACCATCATTAAGTAGTTTGAAAGATCTGGTGCCCTCAAGACCTCAGTTGGTAAAGATACCACACACGGTGAAACTGAGCCAAAAAAAAAAAATTAGAGGCTCGATTCCCAATCTGTGCCATATGATAATAGGGAGCTGGCCAACTCAGCTATGAAACATTATTCAAAGGACCCGTTCTTCTATATCTTTGTTTTCAACAGATTGTTTATGAAGTACATTAAACTCATTAGCTCATCTCACCCAGGGTGGCATTAAGGGTGATACAATTTGCTCAGCATCACTGGATGATTAGGCCTCTTCCCCAGTCACAATTTAACAACTCCTAGAAAGCGTTTGTATAGAAATAGTAAATAAGTCAGCACAGCAGTTTCCTGTACTGTTGAATACTCTAAGTTGAGTCGCATTGAATCAGCCAGCAGGTGGCTGAAGTTACTGGAACCAGGTCTTAAAAAAGAAAATAACACCTTGAAAAGGAGAGATTCACAATATAGGCAAAAGCAAACTTTGGAATACTGGTAAATGCAACTAATCATTTTTTAAAAAAGTATTTATGCGAACAGATTTATAAACTGCCTTCAAATAATTATTAATTTACTGGATTGTAAACTGGATCTTGCTTGCAATGAGTGGGTTAAAGCATACTATACTCAAACAATAGTCACAGGAGGAGATCTGTGACCTCAAACAGCTGTTGATTACCCTAAAGAGCTGTTACAACAAAGACTACATCTGGATGAATTTGTACTAATCCTGGATCGCTCACTTCAGTCAATAACAAAGGGCAGTGATTTCAATATAGGAACTGAACAGTGAATAGCCAAGGGCCATAACTGAAGGATGGGTTTATTTCAAGGCAATTTTTGTTTACCAGGAAGGTGATAAAATAAGCACAAGCGCTTTTGAAAAAAAAATCCCAATAAAATAAACAGCAAAACAAGATCATCAATTCGGGCACATTTTGAGGATATGCAAATCTCCAAGAATGGACTAAATTTAAACTTAGATTTAAAAAAGCTTATAAAAATACTTAAATGCACGTCATACAGGAAAATAGCTGATTAATCCTAGCCACTTTTGTTTGCTGTGATGTGTAAGCCTAGCAAGAATTCTCACAGCTAAATACAGCGGCTTGCCTGACAAGGGAGGCTTTCACAGGCAGCAGTGACGTCAGTTTTGGGCAGAGCTGTCGAGTGCGCTGCTGCAGGCAGCTCTGTTACTACGCAGAGAACCAATCACATTCCAGAGCACAACCTCTGAACTCAGCTACATCATCACCAGCTTCCTGTACTTCCTAACTACACTATGCAATGCAGTATGTCTGTCTAGTTATGCAGCGTAAAGCAGAGCCATTTTGTCTCTCTGAAGTTGACTGCAGCTGACTAAAAGCTTAAAAAAACAGCTAACCTTCCTCTCTAAAGAAGATACAAATGCCTTCACTTTTCACAAAATAGTCTGACATATGCATACAGACTTTCAGTTAGCACCACAACTTAATTTACTCATAGAAAACTAGCAATAATCCTTCAAAGAAATGTTGAAAACAAGCTTTGTACAAGTCATTTCTACCTTCATAAAATGGCTGCCAAATAGCCGACTAGATTCCAATACAAGAAACACAACTGCATAACTTCTTTGGAGCAAATGCAGGATCTACCACCAACCACACAAGTGAAGTACACTTCCTTGCTGACAAAGTAACTCACTGTGAAACACAATTATATTTGAGTCAGTTTCTCTGAAATAACACTATTCTGAACAACAAAAATGTAACATTCTATTCTCCCTTGAGATTTTTAGATGATACCAGGTGCAACACAAAAAGCTTAACTTGCTTTTGCAAACAGAATCTGAGAGCAAAGTTAGAATGTGTTTTCTAAGAATCATTTTAATCACAACAATATTAGAGCAATCATCCTGAAAAACATTTATTTTCTTTTCCAAATTCTCAATCTGCCCCTCAGCGAATATTTTATGGACAAAGGTGCTCATTGCTAGCCAGGGCATTGTCAGTGCACTGGTCCTTATATCCAAAGCATTCATTCCAAACTTAACATTTAACTACTTCATTCAAAACTCCAGTATTAACATTCAGTAAATCCATATAAATAGCTGCATATTCAGAATGTGTCATCCATGCAACAGCATACAACTCAAAAAGCATGTACACTACTGATTGTGAGAATTTAAAACATGGGACTATGAAATCTCAGCATTTAATTTAAACTAGTAATCCAGTAATACAAGTTCAACTCAGTTTTACCAACACATGCTCCACTTTGGAAGAATGCATTGAAATGGCTTCTAAAACCAAGCAGCTTACTTTATGAACACCATGTTCAGCAAAAACATTTTATCTTGAAAAGAAAATCTTCATGACTTTAGTTGCAAAGCATTCCGCAAAACCAGGTTCAAACCCAAGTTTCTTGAGCAATACTACAGCCATGCTTCCCACTGTACCTACTCAAGGGATCACAACTGAAACCCCCTATTCCAATATAGTGAAACATTACTATAATGCTAAAGTTAGGTCAATGGCTCTAGGCTTTTGGTAGGCTATCCTCTCAATTGTGGAACCCAAATAGCACATACAAGCAGTGCACCTGCAAGACAGGTGGCTGTTTTTTTTGTACTTTTAAGCCCCTTTTTTTCCTACTGAAAATTAAACCATGTTCACAAGTGAACAAAATCTCCGGTGTGCAGAATGAAAGCCCCAGGGAGTGAAGAAGCTGGAAGCTGCTAATTCTTTTCAAATGGCATATGAATATTCAAAGGTTAGTACAGATATTTAGTTTCCAGAGTTTTATTGTTGAGCAAAATAAAAATTACCCTATTGCTTTATATTGTGTAGTGATGAGATCTTTGCATATTTGAACTTTCCTTTTTACTAAAGAAACTTTAAAGGTCATAAAATCTAAGGATAAACAACATTGAAACTTACCAGCAATTTCTAAAAATGCACGCACAAATTAAGTCTTACAAATTGGTCTCTCTCAACTGTAATGACCAAGCTGATTTTCAACCATAAGTGATGCAACATAGTATAACATTCCACAATTGATTGCACATTTCTACACTTACCAAATACAGCAGTATTAGCATCATTTTCATGAAACAGGTAACAAAAATATAGGTTTTTGAATATTGCCAGAACACGACAGAACTTGCTACAACAAATCATTCACCCTAATCAAATAGATGGTGAATCTCAATTTGTCCTGACACAATGTACTAGTGTTGTGTTGTCAATCATTTTCTCAGACTTTGTAATAATGACACCAGAACCCAAGGTATGGTAGGTAACTTTATTTACAAAAGATCATTTTTTAAACAAACCTTGTAAGAAAGAACTCACATCGGTCGCTGTTTGAGTGGCAGAAGTAGATAAAACTGCAACACTTGGAGTTTGAAGGGTCAGGTCTGTGACACCAGAGACTGTTACTGAAATGAACAGGTGGTCTTGTCCATAATGGACCAACATTTGGAGCAACTTTAATATTTCCTTCTTTGTGAAGCAGAAGTATAAAGACAAATTAACTGCCAGTAGAAATTAATATAGTCAGGTAATATTTCAAGGCACCAAAGCATACCAAATGGAATTTGAAGCCTTCCACAGGTGACATGCCAAATTCCATATTATTAGTATATTTTTACAACAGATTGGTAAATCGTAGCAAAGGAATTGTTTTCCATCAAAAAAGCCGTTCCCAACACCCAAAAACTAAAATGGACTGAGGCAGATTGTCCATACTTCATTAGACGTACATCCATAAGAAGCCCACAGCACAACATAGTTAGGTTTCTATGGTGCATTTATGAACAAGCCAATAAGTTGCCTTAGTTTAGCACTGAATTGTTCTCGTCCAGTGAAACCAGCCCTAGAACATACCAAAGATCAATCCTACCATAACTGAGGTTGAAGCTTAAAGTCAGGTGACCAGTCAATGGAAAGGTCCACCTGTGTACCTAGAGCAAACCCCAACAAAAGCTAGAGACTAGTTTCACTGAAATCATCTTCAAGGGAAAAAATGAACATTGCTAGTACTATATACATGTTCTTGAAATAAATTATTAAACAGTTGACCAAGTCCATCCTTACGTAAATTATTGCAATCCCACTTAAAATACTTGCAGTGGAATATGTTGATGTCAGAGAAAAGAAAATAGTCAATGATCATATTTTAAAAACAGCAAGCAATAAATATTTCCACTGTGGAACATCTTTTGAAGATGTCACCATATTACAATGCTTCAATCTTAAATCATAGGTCTAAGCAAATGAAATTCAAATACTGTCAATTTAACTAAGTTAACTGCCAGCAAATTCATATTTTTAAAGGACAATTTTCATAACACCCACAAATTTACAAGTAAACAGAAAATCCTAAATCCAGGTTAACCCCTTTCAATTAAAAGGACCATCTATGGCCAGGTTGTCTGGTAGGCAACAACATCCATTGACCTGTTAAAAGTTCAACAATTATTAAAAGTTATGGAATCTTCCAAGGTAAAGTTTCTACTGTTTAATGCTATCAAGAAATATCTGTAATTTTTGCACCATGACCATGTTATCCAATGCAATGAAATTAACCTAGATACCCACATGCAGAATCTGAAGAGAATGGAATATTGCAAAGTAATTAAAACAGTTATAATAAAGTTTAAAAGGTGTATTTAAGATAATAAACATCCTCAAGAAATACAAAAACATTTCAGAGATACAGGACATAGAAGCATACAAGTAGTAACCCAGGGATATGGTACATACAATATTATTCCAATACAGAAGGTAGGGACATAAGCAGAGTAAACTTTTTGCCAAATTGTGATAAAAATTTACAAAATACCCTAAGACATACACTGAAATGGCATGGTGGTGATTAAAATATAGACCAAGGAGCAACTTTCCAACAGGCACTTCTTAATTTATCTATAAATATGAATTTTTTTTCATTCATACAACTTTTTGTAGTGTATTTACTACAATTTACTTCTATGGGTTTACTATGGACACCAAATCCTCAAATTCTCAAACCAGTCTGCATTGTGAGTAAAATGGTGCATTGCAGCAACAGCAATGACAAGGTCATCTTACTACAGCAACAAGAACGGAAAGAATATATTCGGTATAATATAAAATAAACAATAAAAGTGATCTCGGTAGGTTTACATCGTGTTTCCATTGCTGATTATAGGCCCAAATGGCATATCATAAGTTGGAGAAACTGAGAGAAAAAAACAGGGTGGGGCTTTTTAGGAATCTCAAGGTCATCGATTAAAGATTGGGTAAAAACTGTAAAAAATTGTTTTAGATGCCGAGAATAAGTGATTCTAAAGTAACAATGTGGATCAAAGCCCCCCTCAAAAAATGGGACAGAAAGTCGAGAGCTCGTACCTGGAAGCATTGCTGCGGTCTGATCCGTCGTCTTCGGGGTTTTTATCCTCGTTAGACATCATTTTGGGATCAAGGAAGGTTCGGGGCTCGGTTTTGTTCTTGGGTGCACGTGGATGTGGGGTTCCTAAGTGCAAATTTTCCCTGTCAAAGTTGGTGGAAGGCAGACAGTCCACCAGAGTCAGCTGCTGGCTGGTCGAGTTGCAAAGCCCTGACGCAGCATCGACATTGTTCAAACACTCAATACCATTGTCGGCCTCCGACAAGGTCTACAGAAATACAATTTTTTAAAAAAAGAAAAAAGGGGAACAATTAAATATTTTTTTAAAAAACCCCAATAGACTTGCAACACAGCTTTGTTTCCATCCTCTTAAAAAACGGCTCAGAACACCAGCATAATTTTAATTACGTCATCTCAGACAATCCTAATTTTAAAATAAATACATTGCCTATTTAAAAAGATTTATTTCATAAAAATAAAGGTCAATAAAGACTGTAAACATACCTGTTCCATATATCTCGAGGTTCGAGTTCCAGTCACTGCTCCGTCGACTAAACTTCGCTAAACCGAAAGCTGCTTTCGCTGCTCTTAAAAACCCTAACAATTAGTCTTAAAAACTGCGATTTTTCATCCTGTTCCTTTTGATCGGTGGTTCTCGCGTTTTGGGGAGATGGAGAAAAACAAAACACACAAAAAAAGTCGTTCAAAAATGGAGGTGCGCCATGTCTGCAAAGCTCAAAAACAACGACATCTGGGATCGGTCCGCTTGCCGGAAAAAAAGATTTTTTTTTCTCTCTCTCTACAAACACACACACACACAGAGCAAATTAAAAAAAAAGAGGGGAAAAGCGGCCGGGGTTTCTCCGCAGCCCCGCTTGGAAGGGCACCTCTGCTGGGAGTTTGCACTGAATCGAGGCGCAGTCTGGCTGGAGCAACGCGGTGAAGTTGGGGAAAAGTTGCATTAGGTGTACTGGAAGTGCAGTGAATCTCACCCAGCCACCGCCGCCATAGAGCTTCTTCTCAGCTCTGAGGCTCCCTTCCCTCTCTTTGATTGACAGCAACGACGCTGCGAAATAATTGCAACATTTTCCCCGGACTCAGGTGATGGACCAAGTGAAAAGACCCACCCCTGGCACACAACAACAACAAAAAAAAACACAAGGGCGTAAAAGGTAATGGAGCAGGGTTGCCCCTACCTTGAGCTCCAAGAGGAGCTCTCCCCAACCTAACACATACAGTCTACTTCCCCTGCCCACTTGCAACTTTGGCCTCCCTCCCTAAGCAAATCTATTCTTTGTCACGTCTCCTTTTTTCCCCTCCCCTCGTCCTTTCAACAATTCAAATGCCTCCATGGATGGAAAAATACTTCCTTCTCTGGCCGGAACTGGATTTACAAGGATATTATCTTCATTATATTTGGGGGGGGGGAGGGGATAAGAGATGGAATTAAAACGTGGGGGGGGAGGGAAGTCCACTTTTAGTAATGGTCAATCACATGAATCTCCTCCTTCTGAATTTTTAGCTATTTCTTCAACTATTCATAAATGATGATTAAATATCCTACATGTCACTACCAAAGAATATTCTAGAAATAATTCACACTAGGTCTTAGTTGGCGTCCATTTTCTTTTTCTTTGTGCTATATATTCCAAAAGATCATCATTCGTTCCTTGCATCTCCAACCCAAAAAACCAAACTGCACATCTTTCAGTATTTTCTTGAAATTTCATAAGCCCAATGATTTGAACATAGATGCTCCAACACGAAGGGGACAAAGTCAGATTACTTGTAGTCTCTTGGATTTACAAATGGAAAAGATCCAAAAGATTATACCCAAACTGATCAGACATTGTGTGCCAACTGAAATAAATCAACAATCTACATGGCCACAGATTGAAATGCCAACAGAAATAATGCATCTGCAGCAGTTGCATCCTCAATGACATTGACATCATTCCATTAGGTGCAATTGACAAAGCAGCTGATCCAGTTTCCTTCATGCCAACTGAAGATGTGCCCTTAAAGAAGCTGCACAACTAGTTACTGGCAAGGTAACTCATTTTATATGAGTAAATCCATTGGGCGACCCATGCAGACTAAGTTTAAAAAAGCAAATAGGCAAGAACAGAACATTCAATTAATGTCATTCACTCACTACTGTGGATTCCTCAAAATAGATATCCACTGTTGCAAATTTCCATTTGCATCACTTCTCACAAATGTCACATGGCTCTTCTATCTTAATAAATTTAAGTTCAGGGGCTGTAAAAATTAATCAGCTCATCCTTGGTCTTTCCAACATCTGAAGTACAACTAGTGAAGAGATTAGAAATGTTCTTCATCCATCATTTGTAACTATGAAACTGGATCGAAACAGCTTGTAATAATACATGCCGAAAGACTGATTATCCATTTATTAGTTGCATAGGATTACTATTGCATGGCATCATTTCCTGATCTTCACAGGCATGGTACTTTCATAACAATGGACCATTCATCCCAGTTTGAACATTGCAAACAAGTGGAAGTTCCATCTTCTGGACAGTTCTTCACACAGAGGTAAAGGGTCACCAGATGCTCATTATCTTTCAAGTGTCCTATTTTATCAATTATTATCTTGCTGTCTTCTTCCAGGTTATGAAGAGTGGTAGTTGGTGAACAATTGTCCAAGATTCAACTGTTTGAGAACAGTAACATGTTCTAGCTGTGACAAGTATTTTCCTCTAGATGATCAGGTAGCTTAATAATAAAGCTACAACTGGCAACAAGTTATTTCCATGTGAGAACAAAAGCCATTTCTGAATGCTTTAACAAAACTATTTACATAAGGAAATCCAGAAGGCAAGACTTAGCAGACACAATGTTTTCATTTTCTTCCCATGTACAGATTCTAAACATGTACATTGTATCATTTACAATTACTTTGCTTAGGAGGTAACAACAAGCCTCAAGACATTTTCTTCAACACCAGATTCATTTAGAACCCCAGTTGGTAAACATTGCATCAAATTGAACTAGCAAGATAATTAATTTCCCTCTGGATAGAGTAAAAAAGATATGTGTACTGAACATAGTCACTTTTTGTTTTGTAAAACATACAATCTTCAACCAATTCATTTAACTTCCCTGCATCTCAATTACCATGGACAACTTTCAACTTATTGCCAAACTTAAAGACTGAATAATACTCCAACAAGCTAGGTTATCAATTTCTGCATCAATTATACATTTTTCCACTATAGTAAGACCACTTTGAGAAAAGGAATGGAATTGGCTGGAAGACACTTTGGTACATCCTAGGTTGTGAAAGGTAGTCACACAAAGGGACTGAATTGGATTGGGATATTTGGTCGGCATGGACAATCTCTATGATTCTCTTTTAAGGCATTAATAGACAAAAGTTTTGACCTCACTCTTTTGTCTCTGATAATATAATGCTTATATACTTTTTGAAGAATTTCAAAACAAATTTGACTAATCCTGCTCTGCAATATATCAGTGGTCAACCAGCCAGTATTATTTGATATCATTGTAAAAACTGTTCACGGTTAATATTTTTCATTGTTACATGAAAGAACTTGAGCAGCAAGCCAGCACCTCTGCATAATTACTTCATATTTTCACAATTAACATTGCAAACTATGAACTCATTTGCTGAATACTTGTTCAAAATCAATAATCCTCAAAATTTCAAATATGCTACAATCATGATGAATGACAGTATATTTTACCCAAACAAATCTGATCTAAGGTGGTCCAAACATTATACAGCTTTTCTCAGTTGTATACATTAAATCAGTTAGTTACACTTTTGTCACATTGTTACAATATACAAATCTCAATAAAAAGCCATTTATTCACTGATACACTATTTGTGGCTTGATATAGATGTTAAACTGTCAAAAAATCCTAAAAGATACTGAAGAAAAAAAAGGGGATATTGAGATGTTTGCATGAATTCAAGGTCAATATCAGATAGTTTTTCCCCACTGAAGATGACAATGTCTCACCCAAAATACAGACAGTGTGCCTCTCCAACACTACTTCTATTTGGGAGAGAGTAGTTGCCACACTGCATATTATGGAGCAATGAAACCTTGGGTTACAACACTGCCAAAGTTCACAAGTATTCCACTAAACAAGACAATTCACAGGATAATCAAATCCCTTCTATTCGGATTAGTACACACCAGAAATCCCAGAAATGCAAAGTAAGGAGCACAGCCAAAGATACTTCACTGTTCTAAATGCAAGTTTTTTTTTTACTAGCATTGATCTCAGCACTTTTTTGGATTTGTCAGAAGTCATAGAGAAGGTTACTTCCGAGGACAACGGGATCTTGATCAGACGGGCCAAATGGGCTGAGGAGTGGCAGTTGGAGTTTAGTTTAGGTAAATATGAGGTGCTGCATTTGGAAAGGCAAATCAGGACAGGACTTATACACTTAATGGTAGAGTCCTAGAGTTTTGTTGAACAAAAACATTGAAGTGCAGGTTCATAGTTCCTTGAAAGTGGAATCGCAGTAAGACAATAATGAAGACAGCATTTGGTATGCTTGCCTTTATTGGTCAGTGCATAGAGAATAGGAGTTGAGAGTCACACTGCGACTGTACAGGACATTGGTCAGGCCAAGTTTGCAATGCTGCATGCAATCACGGTCTCCCTATACGAAGGATGTTGTGAAACTTGAAAGAGTTCAGAAAAGATTTACAAGGATGCTGCCAGGGTTGGAAGGTTTGAGGTATAGGGAGAGGCTGAATAGGCTGGCGCTATTTCTCAGAAGCATTGGAGACTGAGCGGTAACCTTATAGGAGTTTTATAAAATCATGAGGGACATGGATAGTGTAAATAGCCATGGGTGGGGGAGTCCAAAGCTAGAAGGCATAGGTATAAAATGAGAGGGGAAAGATTTAAAAGGGTACTAAGGGGCAACTTTTTCATGCAGAGGTGGTCTGTGTACGGAATGAGCTGCCAGACAAGGTGGTGGAGGCTGGTACAATTACAAAATTTAAAAGGCACCTGAATGGATAGGAACAGGAAGGGTTTAAGAGAGGGATATGGACTAAATGCTGACAAATGGGACAAGATTTAGGATATTTGGTTGGCATAGACGAGTTGAACCAAAGGGTCTGTTTCTGTGCTGGACATCGCTATGATTCTGTCTACTGAAGAGAGGGGAAAAATGTTAATTAGTCAAAGATTGAAATTTGAAAAGTACAGACATATCCAGGTCAAATTCAAACAAAGCGCAAATCAAAATTATAATTCTGGAAGTCTGGAACAATTATGCTTGTTATAGTAAGTTAATCCAACACAATTCGATGGCAGCATTTAATGACTTACTTAACTCTAAACTGTAGTATTCTCAAATAGCTCTCAGACAAATTTCATTTCCTGAGAAGGTACCCTTCTACAGTGGTGAGACAATCAACATTTTGGGGTGGGGGTGGGGCTTTTAGATAGTCTAAAATGGGAACCGACAACAAAAAAAGATGTCGGGAAAATTAAAAACAACTAAAAAGTAGTAAAATAGTATTTTGCTACAATTAACTCAATTTTAATAATACTAGGTCAAAGATGACTCTTCCTGACATGATAAAACTTTCACCACCAATCACAATGATTATCCTTGATAGGTTGAGGTGCACATTTATAAAATTATTCCATACAAATCTCATGTACCCATTGTGAAGAGTAATTTAGTGCAACAAGAACAAAGCACACAACCAATTATCTTGAAATAAAATAAATTTATTTTCAAAATAAAGAATTATATACAAATAGAGGTCAAATAATTATACCAAAACAAGTATCTTACAGGCTGAATTACTCCTAATTATTTTAATATAATGAAGTTTATTTTAAAAATATAAATCATAATTTAAAGTATTGCTTTGCAGTGGAATATAGTTAAACGAGTCAGTTTAAAATCAATTTGATAAAAAGGTATTTTTCTCAATAGGCAGTAGTACAACAATTATTTTCACAGCTTGCAATGCTTTTGTAAACATCAGCATCAATTCTCTTGATTCACTTGAGGGATTATTTCTTGTTCTACAGTTGCATAGTTGATGCACTTAAATAACGATACTATTGGATCAGTCTATCATTTGCCAACTGGCAAAGCTTTCGATAATCCACTTCCTTTATGTCCAAACAAGTCAAAGACAAAGCGGGTGTCATCTTGGTCATATATTGGTGGTCTCCACATGAGAATGTCCTCAGTTGAAAGGTTTCTTTTTTAGGAAAGAGAAAATCTTGGTGTTGGTATGATATTGGCATTGCAGAAGAACAACACTTACTTAAACTTTACCTGCAATGTCTAGCTCATCCTGCACTCCATGATAAGTTCTATATTTCTTTGAAAGTATAAGACAAAAAGGTATTTTCTGTTGTGATTGAACCTAAGTTTTTTTTTGTGTCTGCAATCAGCCTATCCAAAAAGGGTGATATGTAGGTTAAGTATTTAGTTTTGTAATATTTTTGAACACCTTACCTTGTGGAGTAAAATTAACACATTGCATCTCCATTTTGGATTTGCATTAACTTCCGGTTACCACAGTGTTACCATATTTTATGGTACTCAAAATTATATCAGAGCAACACAAATGAGTGCATTCATCATTTCCATTCAAGATAACCACATTTCAGAAAACAGTGAAATAAATCATGTAACATCTTAAGTTGCAATATTCTAAATACAAAGAAACCACAATTATTCAAACTTAAATATTTCGGAAGCAAACATATCTACTATATTTCTGTAATGGAAAACAGCATTCAAACTAAACCAAATCAAATTTGAACTCATCTTTAACCTATACCATTGGATCTCTCTACCAGGTCTACATCATACAATAGCATAAACGTATACTGCAACATTTTTGCAAAACATTAACATTTTTGACCTCAGTTGCTCAAAAATTCACCAAACAAGCCAGGACTTTTCAAATATCAATTCTCGATTATCTGTAAATTTGTTGAATTCAGTATTGCTCTATAACAATGTCACAATTTAGACATAATTAACTTTTTATTGAATACTATGATGCAAAATTTACCACAGGTCCTATATACTCTTGCAAAACCTTTGCTACATGACAGCACCAATCCATATAATGTTACGTTTCGCACAGTATTATTACTTGCAAAACAGGTGAACCTGATTACAGCTGTCGTTTCACTAATGTAGTATTTTGTGGTGCTGTTTCTTTAGATGAAGGGAAAGAAATCATAACAGAAGATTTTCCCTTCATGTGAATTCTTTTCCACCACAAATTAAAGCACATACATGTGGAAAATAACCTCCGAGGACTGTGACAATGTTGCTCTGTAAACATGGATAAATAGATGTAGGAATAATCCATAAGCAAAGACATTTAGCAACCCAACACCATCAGGATCTCAGGAATTGAAAAATCACAGACATCAATCCAATCTCCATTTGGATGCTCCAATGTATCACCTTCCAAATCAGTGGCTCTGTACACTGTAAATGATCCTCAAAATATGGATGGAACATGAAATGTATTTGCGGTTTCACAGCACTTGCCCTTGTTCAATGATTTTGATTCTTTAATCTATTTATATTCTTTTAACAATCAATAATTCAGTAGAGAATCTTGCTCTGTAACTACTTCAAATCTTGACTACAATGGAAAAACCATCTTCTACATAATGCAGAAAATGACCAGCATTTTCATCTTATCAAACTAAAAACTCAACAACACTAAATTAAAACGCTCAGTCTGAATGTCAAGTCAACTGCACTTTTGACAAATTCCTACGGAACCAACAATTTTCAATTAAAAAGTGATCAGAAATCATTGGAAAGCTGCTTCCCTATTGGAGAGGGCGAAAATGTACTTAAACCACAGCTGCTGACTACATTCCCATCTATTCAAAACAATCAAAGATAACTACTTATTGTAAAGACTACCCCGAAACAGTACTTAATTCTGTCTCACTAACTGATGTTATTTGAATCACAACTTTATAGCGATTTCAACATGATTCAAAGACAAGCACTTATTCAGAGTAAGTCAATCAGACTAAAAAAAGCTACATTTGACATGTGATCAATACTGAGCAAAACGTCTGATTAGACCCATTTCCTCATCTTAATTCCACCAATTTATATTTTAAAGAAGAACGTCTTTCGCCTTCAACCTTTACAGAATTCATAACTAATGCATCTTTGAATAGTAGTTGCTGGCCGCCAACTACTAATTTACTCTTGTTTGTTTCTTACGGTTTCTTCAGTTACTGTTGGCATTTTAAAATTATGATCTTTTAAACTAATTGTCTGTTTCCTGGTGCATCTTTTAATATGCTCTTACTTAAATCATGGGTTATTTTCACTAGCTTCAACAAGAGGACAGCAAAAAGAACAGCAAATCTGACTAGGTGGTTGCTCTTTCAGATGGGTCTTTGCTCTCTGGCATCTCACTCATCCTTCCCATAACAAGGTCCTCAACTAAAAACGATTACTTTATTTTCCTGTATAATTTCCCTTTCTTTAAAAAAAAAAGCTCTAAAACATACTTGTCTGAAGTTCCTCTTTTAAGGAAAAAGACAGACAAGGAAACTTAAAGCAATGATTAACTTACGTTGTAAAACTAATACGGAGATGTTCTGGCCACTCAAGCAAAGCCATTAAAGCCAAAAAGCTTCCAAGAAACAAGGATAGGAAAAGGACAGGAAACTATATTAGGGGAAAGATTTGAAATAATAGGGCAAATTGCATTGGAGAAGAGAAGATTATGAGGCTTAAGTTGAGGTTTTTAAGATTTTTGTTTTGGTATAATGAATTCAAATAATCTTTTTGGAAAGTGGTAATAAATGAATATTAATTTATAATCAAAACAGTAAGGATGCACTGTTTAATATTACAGAACATGAAATGCTTTATCACAGGCAGTAGTAAAGGCAAAGACCAATGCTTATTTTTAAAAATATTGAATAATTAGCAAAGGTAAAAAGTTATGAATAAACAGCTGGAGAGTGAAAAGAGTTTTAGATTTTTTATTCCCCTCTAACTCTTCCATCAATTAATAACTTCATAAAAAGGGGATAAAAGTGGATTATCGCCAAGTTAAAAGGATCATTGACAATGGGCAATTGCCCCTCAACAGTGGATATGTTAGTTGCATCATAGGAGTTCTAAAGTTTAACAAAAGAAAACTTAAATACCAGATAAGCTTCACTTTCAAGTAATAAAGAGTCAAAGTAAATAACTTAAGCTGTGATTCTAAAAACTTAATAAATTACTAATAACTAAAGGATTCTAATTAAAATAAAAACAGGTTTAACCGAGCCATTTTAAAAGTGCACACCAACAAGGCAATGCTTTTGGATTATAATGCTGCATTGTTACACCAATGGAACTGAATGTACCACTGCTCGAGAAATTTCCACTCATTAAATCAGACTGTCTCAGATTTTTCAGAGGTGGTATGCTTCTAAAATCAGACTAATAATCAATATCTCATTCAAACGGACTTTCGTTTTTTGAACAAATATGGCAATGCAAAATTGAAAAATACTACAATATTACCAAGTTCCTTTTACCAATGCTTTAGAGAAGCAATTAAGAGCATATATCTCGAGTGATTGGAGGATGGAATGTATTTAAAGAGTAAGTAGTAAAGAATGAAAACAGGGTTCAAGAACTTTTTTGTAAAATTAACCAGGCATAAACGAAAGCTGCAAGCATGAGGTAGGTAGAATGAACAAAAGAAAGACGGAGTATTTTTAAAATAGGGGAAAGAGTACAATTTCTTTTTGCTAAAAAGGTGAGACCCAGATCTAAATTATTTGATTGTGTTTGAGTGCCATCCATAGGGATGACATTCAATCTCTATGAACTACCACTGCAGAGATTAAGGGAATATTGGCATCAGAACACTCAGTAGCAAGGTTTTTGTGTTACAAAGGAGCAGAACTCACCCAATTTGAGAGCATTTTTTTAATAAGGTGCTACAGGGGCAAGGTTCAGTATAGAGTCAAGGTACATCCAAGAAAACGTTTCATTGGGAATGCAAACATAAAATAAACGGAGACCTTTCTGAAATTGATAATGTGTTGGCATGACTGTCAGCCACAAAACTTTGGAAGTGGTCACTATTTTGCTGGTAAAACATGGAGAACATAAATGACTCCACTTCATCCCACGAATGGCTGCACCAGTTTGGTGAGGGAAATCATTTATTCACACCAGCCCATTCTAAAACAGCACAACATTATGAAGCGTGCTAACTCAAAACCAACATATCCAACCAATGCCATATAATGCATACACACCTTTTTTAAACAGTTCCTCTCCCTTCTTACTGTCCAACTCATTATGACATAACCGAAGTTGATCAAGGCTAATGGCATCAAGTACACAGGCTGTGCCAACTGACTATGCCCAACAAGCATTTGAGATGACCTCTTCAAAGAGGTCCATCCATTGGATCCAATCTACATGTTTAGCTTTGTTCTCAATCTACATAAACAAGTTATAATGCTCGAATGGAAAGTGCTTCATACTCTCTCTTTTATGTCAGCAAGGAATGTTCTATTATACTTGCCGCAGATACAAACACTGCATTAAGACTATGTTAACAAATTGGATTTGCAATGTTTTGGACTCCCAAAACATTTAATATAGAATGTTGAACGCCAGGAACTAAAAATTTGCAATATCACATGTATGTGGTAAACTGACATCAAAGGGGATGAAACAACTCAGTGTAACCACAATATAGATATAACTAATTTTGAAGCAGCACCAACATATGAAAAGCCAATACAAAACAGATGTCCACACCTCATTATAGTAAGATTTTACTTATATGGATACTGCCTGGGCATGAGGTCATATACATCCTGTTCTTATTACAATTATGCTGAACAGCTTGAAGGAAGTTGAAGTTGTAAATTCTATCCTCTCCCTGCTGTGCTGGTTTTTGGTTATAGAAAAGACACCAATAAGCGCAAAAGAAAAGCAAGAGGAAAAAACCCTAGTTCTTGAATACTAATCAGAAGCTATTACAGAGAAATAACCATACGGATGTCTTAACTGATCATTATGGCAGACCCAAGTTGCAAAATGACAAAGATTGTATCAAGTTTCACTCAGCTCCTCCCCAGCAATGAAAGTTAACACCCAGAATGGCACAATTGAAGTAGGGTAACACCTTCTGGCTTTGACTGTCAGTCTATCGTGCTGATCTGCTCATTAGCAGTAGCCATGCCACCAATCACACTGTAGGTAATAAAGTATGGCAACACTGCCTCTCTATGTCAATACTCTGGGGGCTCTTTTGAAAAATGCACCCATACATAATTTGTGGATAGAATTTAGTGAACTGCCTGCCATCATTCATTATAAGAATGGCTACATGCAAAGGGCTCTCAAATGTCTTCAGATAGAAAACAAAGTCAATTGCTTCAGGACGAGAAGGAAGAAAGAATCTACAATGGGTAAGTCTATTCTCATTTCATTCACTTTTCAAAAAAAGCTGGTATTCAGAAGAGGGATGGTTTATAATCTGGTCATGCAGAAGACCACCAGAACAGAGTGCGTTCATTTAAGCAGATAAAAATCCTTCTGAAGTATTTTATTCTCCTTCCATAAAATCAGACAACACACACATGAATCTGCATGAATATAACTAACAGAAATGCTGTGCATGCGCTGCATATAAATGTTCAAGTAGAGATTTACTACAATGATTAAGACGCAAAGGGAAGAGTGAAGGAGAATGAACAGATAGTTGGACTTTTTGTTTTCCATTTCAGTCCCTGGAATCTCCACTTGAACCCTGTTCTCCCAATCTACAACTGATTTGACACATTGAACTGACAGGAAGAGTACAGGAGAGATTACAAGTGCAGTGACAAGTCAAGAGGCTGGGTAGAGAGGTGGAAAATGCACTTCAGATTTGTTTAATCTGAACTATGTTTTAGAAAGGGAGAAGGTGTAAATATATATATTTAATTGGCAGATTATCAACAGAGAAGAAAGCAGAGAAAACCAGATACAAGTTCTGAAAATAATGGAACAGCAGGTAGAAGTACTGCATCTTTAGAAAATAAAATTTGGGGTTTTGAGATACAATTGAAAGGAAATAATATTACATTACAGATAAAGCATTTAATAATTCTATCATGTAAAATATATTGTACCCATGGAATACATAAATTTACTAGAATGACATGAGGGTGAGCACAATATTAATTAAATTTAGAGAGTCAACTAACTGAACAAAGATCACTATGTGGAAGATCAAACAGAAATTGATTGAACTTATTTCTCTTGTCACAATATTATACTTAATAGTTCAGCAACAAGGGGCTAAAATCCAAAATAAGTCCTATAAGGGAAAAAAAAGTGGAGATTTTGAGAAAAGTTTTATTTCTCCAGACCAAGAACCAACAGAAAGTGATTAAAATCAATATATCAACTTGGCTCAGTTGCAGCACACTTGTTTCTGAGATTGTAAGATCAAGATCCTTTCCAAGATTTGAATGTATAATCTTAAGTTGGATCTTGAGTGCAGGCTTAAGGGAGTGCAGCATTTATCCTATGCATGGCTCATTAAAGCAATGCTCAAACAGACATCAGCATTCCTGTAATGCTATCTGAAAAAGAACAGGGAGATCCCCTAACATCTGAGCCAGGTTTACGACCTCAAAACAACACTTAGATGATTAGTTATTTAAATATTTGTTATAGCTGGTCATGCACAAAATAGATATTGCATGTGCTTACAAAGTGACTGAAATTCATGAGTTATTCTATGAACATTAAGTACCTAGATATGATAAAAGAAAAGATCAGTTTGAGACATCGTTGAAATCAATGTCATTTAAAAGAAAAATTAGAAAATACAAGAATGTTGCATTGAAATGTTAGGAAATTAACAAAAATAAATTAAGAGTAGATCAATCCTGCAGAGATTCTAGCACGAGCATAAAGAGAGAACGGAAGGAGGACTTTCAAGCCAAACTTTCTATAAGTCGATCAAAAGAAACCTGCTCCGGACCGTCTGACTTGCTAAGATGGTGCACAAGATTAGTAATGGAATACCATTTTCTCAGTTTTCCCAGATATACAAATACCTAGTCACCTAATTGGGTGATATTCTCCTACAACATATCCAAAATCTAAATCTGAACAGCACAACCTATACAATATTACATCAAATACTAACATGTCAACTGGTAATTCTATTGCATTGTTATCTCTTGGGTCAGTGGACATGGATTTATTCCTAAAAATATGATTTCCATTCATACAACTTAGTCAGCAGGAATAAATTTGCTTTCTTATCATGGCAACAAAAGCTGCTTCCTGAACCAAAGTGTTAACCTTGACTCATAGGTAGCATAATCCACCTAATTTAATATAATCTACAAAACCAATTTCAATTCATCAAGATCCTTTAGTACAGTAACACATCCCTAAGCTAATCACATGCCATGATCTCACAAAACTTGACAGCAAGTTCCAAAGGAGACTGGATGATAAGCTCAAAGAGGTAGATTTTAAAAAGCAAGCTCAACAAGTGGGGTGCAGATATGAAGAGATTTAAGGGAGGGATTTCAGCACTTCAGACACTGACCACTGGGGAAAGAAGATGGCGTAATGGTTATGTAGGAGACCAGTAATGAGACCCAGGCTAATGGTCTGCGGGCATGATGGGCTCAAACCTACCATGGCAGCTGGAAGTTGAAACAGTGATCATGAAATGATCAATTTTTCTAATCCTCCATCTGATTCACTAATGTCTCTTTAGAGAAGGAAAACTGCCTCAAGTAATTAAATCTTAAATAAAAAGCTAGCCTAATGGCCACCAAGTTGTAGTAAAAACATGTCTTGTTTCCCAATTCCCTTTAGGGTTTCTTGGTCTAACCTACGTGCGATTCCGGACCCACTGCATTGCTATTGACTCCAAACTGCCCCTCTGAAATGCTTTAGGAAGCCCCTTAGTTCAAGGGACAGGAGACAAGCGTTGGCCTCGCCAGCAATACTCACATCTTATGAAGGAATAAAAGCAAGGCACATTCAAGAATAGTGGAGAGAAAAAGGAGATGAGACACAATTTCAGAATGTTATAGGATTGGGAACTGATATATGCAAAGAAAAAGCTATGAAGAGATTTGTTCACAGAACATGAGCACAGGCTGGGTCAGCATTTACAGTATTGTCCATCCCTAATTACCCAAAGGGCATTTAAGAATCAACCACAATGCTGTGGGACTGGAATCACATGGGAATGCCAATTTACTTTCCTAAAGGCAATGGGTGAATGAGATTTTTTTTTAAACAATGATACAGTTGCCATTAGGCTAGCTTTTTACAAAAATTGAAAAAAATCTGAAATTTGAATCCATGTCCCCAAAACATTAGCCTGTAGTTCTGGAATACTCATTGCGTGATATCACAACACTGCCATCTCCCCCAAAATAAACATAGTTGTTCCCCTAAAGCATGATGCAATATAATAAGCCAAATTGATTTTACATGCCACAGAAGGGTAGATTTTTTAAAAACTTCAAAATGACATCTTTCTTTTTCAAGTAAAAAAAAACACAGCTAACGCTGCTCTTAAATAGCCGAGCTTCATGCTTAATTTAAATATTAGCTGGCCATTTCAATAAAGATAGCATCAATAGCCAAGCTGTGTCCACAAACAAGTATGTTGTAACAGGGCTCAGAGGGCATCAATAAAGGAATGTACAGTCATACATTCATACAGCACGGGAACAGACCCGCCCGCCCCCAACCGGATATCCCAATCTGACCATGTTACATTTGCAAGTATTTGGGCTATATCCCTCCAAACATTTCCTATTCATATATCCATCCGGATCCCTTTTAAATTTTCTAATTGTACTCACCTCCACCACTTCCAATGACAGCTCATTTCATACATGCACCTACCTAGTGCAGGGAAAATGTTGTCCCTTAGGTCCCTTTTAAAATCTTTCCCCTCTCACCTGAAACCCATGCCCACCACCCCCCAACCCACAAAGAAAAAGACCTTGGCTATTGATCCTATCCACGCGCCCCCATGATTTTATAAACCTCCAAGGTTACCCCTCAGCCTCCCACACTCCAGGGAAAATGTCCAGACGGCACAACCTCTCCAGTCCCAACAATATCCTTGTAAAGCTTTTCTCCATCCTCTCAAGTTTAACAACATCCTTCCTATAGAAGGCAACATGATATCCCAACACCTATACTCAAATGTTCTGACCAATGAAGGCAATGCACCAAATGCGTTCCTCACCACCCTGTCTACCTGTGACTCGACTTTCAAGGAACTATGCACCTGCATCCCTTTGTTCGGCAACACACCTCACAACCCTACCAATTAACTGTACAAGTCCTGCCCTTGTTTGCCGTACCAAAATGCAACATCTCAAAATTTTCTAAATTAATCTCCTACTGCCACTCCTTGGCCCACCTGATCAAGGTCCCATTGTACTCAGAGATAATCTCCTTCACTGTCCACTACACCACCTATATTGGTATCACCTGCAAACTTACTAACCATGCCTCCTATATTCACATCCAAAATCATTTATATTAAATGACAGAAAGCAATTGATCAGGCAGCACTAATCCATGATACACCGCTGGTCAAAGGCAGTCAGTCCAAAAAGCAACCTACCACCAATTTCTCTCCCCTATCAAGTCAATTTTGTATCCAATTGGCTCATTCACCCAGGTCCTTGTGATCTCACCTTACTAACTAGTCTATCATGAGGAACCTAATCGAAGGCGTTGCTGAAGAAGTCCGTATAAACATCAAATACAAATCTTATTTTTCTCTACTCCCTTGCCACAGTCAAATGAATTTGACAGCAACATATCAGGTTTTAAAAAAAAACTTCTTGTGGATTGAACACAGAAGTTGAGACATCCCCTAGCTGGTACAGCCACAGACTCTTCTGAAGCTGAAAGATAACACCTGCCCAGCAAATGAACTTCTACAGCTCACTTATATCCATGAACGAAAAAGGAAAGCAACAGTAAATCTGAAGTAGTGCACTGCATAATCAAGATTGAAATGCTCAACATATTACCAATTCTAGGATGAAGAGGTCCAAGCTTTGCAATGTAACTTTTGTTATATAATTCATTGACAAATTGCAACAGACTGATAACTCTGGGCTTTACATCCATTTACAAAAAACTAAATGAAATCATTTACATGGAGTTCTGGATGGGTTTGTGAAATAAAACACAGGGCATGCTGTGCAATAATTCACATGGACCCTCGTTAAATGTCCCAAGCATGTTTTATCAGGAGTCAGTGTGAATCTGAGTTGGTCAGCAAGCTGTATTAACACCTCAAAATGATCAGGCAAGTCATATTCAACTGATGATTCTGCTCATTTAAGGCAGTTATAGCCCATTGTATCAACTGACGTGAATTTAAAGGAAAGCTCTAAATTTCTCATTTTTGAACAAGGGGAATACTTGGTGCATTTTTGCAACTTGATCGCACAATACATTTTAACATAAGATATCTTTGCATTGTTAGCTAACAGCTTCACAGGAAGACTCCTTCGGCAGAGTCAGAAGAAAATAAACTAACATTTTTAACTTCAGTTTTACAAAATTATTAGAAGGGTTAGACTCAGCCAAATAGGACAAGTAAACTGAAAACAATTAAAATGCAAAATCAGCAATGCTGGATGTAGGTTTGCTTGCTGAGCTGGTAGGTTCATTTTCAGACATTTCATCACCATACTAGGTAACATGGTGACAAAATGTCTGAAAATGAACCTTCCAGCTCCGTGAGTAACCTACATCCAGAACCTCAACCTGAGCTACAAATCTTCTCAAAACTCATCAGCAATACTGCAAGTATTTGAGATACATGATGAGTTTCTTTTATCAAACCAACAGATGTTTCACCAAGTATTTTTATCTCCTCAATTTTGTATCCAACAAACATATAGATGAATTAGATCAGGGAAACTTACCATTCTGTCCTATTTTGGATTTGCTTCTCGATTCAAATCTGAAAGCAAGCTGAATGGGCCTGCAGACAATGGCGCTAGTACATACAACTCCAAAGTACTGCATTAGGATATCTTCAGTATTCTCTTCATGCTACAATTTAGAGAAAAAAGTAACAAATAAACCTTCATGAACTAGAACATATCATAGCTGATGACAAGCAATTCTTTACTTTCCAAAAATATTTTTATATTAGTTCATGCCTTTCATGGACAAATGACTTTAATGCTGATAAAGCGACAGCTAAAATTGAAATTTTAATAATTATTGACTAATCACACTTCAAGCCACTGATTCACAAAAAACCTCTTGAACACATCACTTATTACCAAAAAGAGCAAGAGACTTATTTGTTGTTGGAAAATTAAAAAAAAAGGAGTTTTGAAACTCATTGTACAGGATGAGCACCAAGGCCAAGACTAAATTGTTACTAACAGTAAGATGTTACTAACAAAACCGATAAAGCAAATTCAATGGATGTAGCATTCTGATTTTTGGAAAGTTTTTGATAAGGAACACGAGAGATTCATTAGCAAAATTAAAGACAAGGAACAGGAAAAATGGACTTGATTCCAGGATGGTAGGAGGAGTGCCTTTTGAAGACAGTTTGGGCCAAGTGGGTCTGTATTTCCTAGAATTTCAAAGAGAAATAGATGATCTAATTGAAATCTAGAAAACACAAACAGATAGGCAGACCTATCCCTTGGTCCAGGAGTCCAGAACCAGGGAACAAAATTTAAACATGTAGGGAGTGCCATTTAGGACTGAGAGTAGAAATTTTTACAATATTTGAGAATCTTTGGAATTCCGTATCCCAGTGGGCAGTGGATGCTACTCAATCTTTCAGAATGCTTAGGGATTAATAGATTTCTGATTATCAATGGCATAAAAGATTATGGGAATAATGTAAATAAAAGACATTCAATTGATCAGCCATGATCGGATTAAACGGTGAAAGAGGCTTGTTGAGCTGACTGGCTTGCTCGATTCACATTTTACTAAAAGAAAAAGGCAAAGCCATAATGTGGAAATAGCAAGTTTAAAAGTATCGACATAACTAATATTGATAGAGGATGGATGGGATAAGAGGAAGAAAGAAGGAAGTCTGTCACAGAGGATTCGTGAAAATTGGAGAAAAGAGTTGATCAGACAACATTTTCTTTTATCAAGTTTTGAAGTAGCAAAGAGTTGTTAGAGAAGACAACTCAGATACTGGAAATCTTAAAAAATAATAGTATTTCTACACCTTTTAAAATCTTCAGAACAAAGTGCTTTAAAACCAAACCAATTAGCTTTTGAATTGCAGTCTCTTTTGGTAAGTCAACAAATTTAAGGGTCACTGAAAAGCTACACCAGGCATAAAAGCAGAAAGATACTTTCTTTGAAGCAGTTTTAGTGAAGGAAAGAAAATGATACGTTTCATTTGAAATACCAGGAGAAAGGCCACACGTGTTTATGAAGTGGAATAAGGACAAAAGATAGAATCGAAGGCAGGAAAGGTGAACAAACGATCAGGGCTGTAAGAAATAAAGAAAATCTTCCTCACTGGAGAAAATAACGAGGAAAATGTCATAGCTGTACTCAAGTTCATGAAGATGATTAATACACAATCACTTAACCTGAGCATTGGGTGATCGGTGCAGATTGCTACCCTTGAGGTTTTATGCTGTTATTGTAAAGTGGAACCATTAGTGAAGAAAAAAAAAAGATGGAGAGGTTGGATGCCAAGAGGAACAAGTCAGCAATGTGAAGAATAACTAAAAAGATGGACAGAAATAAAACTATGGGTTGATTAAAACAAAAAAATCACAAAGTTGAACCATCGATCACAGAAGACCAATATTTGACAGAAAATCAACTATTCATGATTGCAGCTTTGGCAAGAGAGCATGCAATTTTAACCCAAATAAAATCAAGTAATAGTGAAACACAGCAAGAACTTAATCCTGAAAGAAATAATGGTACTCTATATTAATACTTTTTCTTCTCAGATGCTGCCAGACTGGCTGAATTTCTCCGACTGTTTTGATTTAAAATCTGTCATCTGCAGTATTTTGCACTTTAAATTTCAATTTTGCATTTGAGTTATAAATGGTTTAAAATTATATATTTCTTTAATCTGTAACATAGATCTGTAACATACTGTGCTCTAGTTTAAAGTTCTCAAAAATTATAAAGTTGATGAAATGACTACGCTGAAGTCTACATTCAGATTAGGCCAAGAAATACAAAAATTAATTATATTCTAAGAACTAATAATAGCATCCATTAAAATTTTAAACTTAAAATAATGGGACATTTTGAAGAACAAGATGACAAGTTTTCTAGGCACTATTTATTCCCAAAATAAATACTTGATGGTTTCTGGTAAGAAAATTGTACAAGGTGGACATGATTACTCCACAGCAATGCATGTATCAGCCAAGGTCAATTCTTCACCTTTTGGCAAATAAATGCACATTATTTTAAAATATATGTGCCAGCTTTAACGATAAAAAACCTTCTCAACTAAAACTCTAGCCACCACACTGATGCCCGGAACAAGAAATGAATATTTTTGAGGCGAATAAAAGGCCTATTAACGGCACATTATTAGAAACTGTCTACTTTGCAATAAATTGGAACAACATTAGGTGAAACACCAGGACTGTGAAAAATCCATTTTAACCAGAACACATACTGGAATACTGAAAGAGGTATTCTTTTAGAGAAGTATTTCAAAATGTAACCAGAAACTGGAAAGAAATGCTACATTTTTTGTAACAAAAGGACTATAGACAAGTGAACAGTTCTTACTGCCTTAGATATTTTCAGAAAGCTAGAGATGCTCTGTATTTAGGTGGTGACGAATGCATTAAGCTTGCTGAGGATTTTACAACTGTTCTGGTTTTCCTTGCATTGAGAAATGGACTAAAAGTGGCAACACTAATTACGAGGCCTGCTATGGAATAGAGTTTTGGAAGTAAAACAGGAAATTCCTTTATCTTGATAGGTATCTCTCCCATAAAATACTAACATTAGCAAATCATCCATCTTATTTTGGGCCACGCTGCCGAATTATCCAAAACAGCATCAGCATTTGTTTCATGGTATGTTACATCATGGAATCCATTTGAGAAAGGGTGTTTTAGCAATAAAAGTGTTTACTGTAATGAAGTATAATTTTTGAAAATAGACAATGAAAAAGGACATAAATTCTGAATTTGAAGAAACCAAACATTGCTCTAAAACTAAACTTGGAAAGCTTGTCCCACATTAAGGATTCAGTATTAGAAGGGGGGGGAAAAAAGGCTTTCACTCACCAGTTCATATCCAGTGCGACCCTGGCACTGAAAATACACCTCCCCCTGTGGGCCAATATGATGTTGCAGTCTTTCCCAATCTATGGGACCAAGGGCCAGCAGGTCTGCAACCTGTTTATCTTTACAATACACTCGTGCAACTGCAGTTCCATCCTCGACTGTAGCGCTGCAATAAAAGTTTCCAGTATAAGATGGTTACGAAAATTCAAGTCACAGCCTGCTTTGTTACCAAAATGCCCTTTACCAGATTCAAATCTTTATACCCAGAAAGATAATTTATTTGAGAAGGAAAGCAGGAGGCAGAGCAGGAAATACTTAACAGTTTATTTTAGAAGAAACACCCTGCATCAAAATTCAAGAGGCATGTTAAGAGTTTTGCACATCGACATATTCCAATTTCAATTTCTTTTGATTTTGTTCATTTATGATCTGCAACGGGATTTCCAAAAATCACATTTTAATTGGTTGCTTCAGAAATTTAAAGTCATACACTTTCAAGGTTGCAGCACTGGAAAGCAAACTGTCAAACCAACGACACCAGCTAAAAAAGGCGGGGGGGGGGGTGGAGGTGATATTGCAAAGGTGGCGAGTAAAGAATTATGTGGGGGAGTTATTAATGTGGTTTGAAACTCAGTTCACAGTGGAAAAGTTCAACAAGAATTGTGGACTTTCAGGTGAAGCTTCAGCAAGATTTTAATTGAGGCAAAACTGGGGAATCAAGCATAGAGTTTTTAACAGGGAACTGCTAGGATGGCCTAAATCTTACCAACTGGTTTATAAAAAGAACTAACTCATCAACGACTGTGGGTCATACAGTAAACCAAACATCTTAGTCACAAATTGAAATTAGTTAGTGGAGCAGTATTTTTCAGCATACACAAACCTGAACGTAAATACATTTACACACAGCCACACAAACTGAAGTCTTGAGTTAAATGAGATTTGGCTGTATGGATATAGAACAATGACTGATTTCAGGAAATGCCACAGCAACACTGGGACAGGGATCAGTGAATCTGCTCCTGGGATGCTGCCTGACCTGCTGTGCTTTTCCAGCACCATTCTAATCTAGACTCTGGTTTCCAGCATCTGCAGTCCTTGTTTTTACCTCAGTGAAATTACAGGATATCAGTATTTGAGTAAAGAATAGCCAAAAGAGAAAAGACTGTAGCTGCTGATTTCAAAATGCGTAGTTCCAAAACAAAAAGATATCATGCATATGGTCTGTTACACAGACCTTAATCTTGATAACTGATCATTGCACACTCAGTTGTGGGCGCTGCATAAATTCAGTTGATAGAGACATTGATATACAATTGTTTGGATAGTCCAAAATCAGAGAAAGGGAAAGGAGGTTGGAGCTGAGCAACAGTTGGAGGACAAAGTCAGCAATAGGTTTTGAAGGTAGTTGGGTGACCACACCAATTTTTTCTAAGTTCACTTGCAGTGCTTCAACATTGTTGATTGAGCCAACATTTATTGGCCTTCATTAGTTCCCTCGAGCCTCCTTCTTGAAACACTCAAGTTTGCATGCTGCAGACTTCATATTGATTTGTACAATGAGTGGCTCGCTATACCATTTCAGAGGGCAGTTGAGAGGCAAACACACTGTTTTGCCTCTGGAACTACATGGAGGCCAGACCAGGCAAGAATGAGACAAATAAGAGACATTACCAGATGGGTACTTTTGGTCATAATTCAACAGCTCTACTGAATTCAAATTCCACTATCTGCCAAGGCAGGATTTGAACCCAGGTCTCTAAAATGTTAGCTGAGTTTCTGGATTAATAATCTAGCAATAATACCAGTAAGCTGCCGCCTCCCATCATAGCAACTGGAGTAATATCTGATTAGTTAAAAATCATAGATCACTGGGATAAGTATAATTCAAAACATTTTCAATTACTCCTCTGCCTTTGATTATTTTTCAATGTGAAAAGTGTACTAGGACTTACAGAAAATAAGAACAGATAACTGTGTCCCAGACAGAACACATTCAGCTTTGCTTATTTGCTTTGTCAATTCTTTGAAATAAAGTGCTGAATGATTCCTGAAATGACCAATTTCCAACCCTTGATGCTTACCTTGCATTAGCACGAAATATAGCAACTGCAGACTGACATGGCCCAGAACTTCTTGTGCACTTGCCCTGAGCACAGAAATCACAAGTTACTAGAGTTATTTTTTGGAAGTGTTATGTACAAGACTTCTGGTACAGGTTGTTCTGGTATAACACGCGTTTCAATGTGAATTGGCTAGAACTCTATTGACGAATTGTGGACGCTGTTTGGGGGGTATAACAATTTTCTACAGTGAGGTTGCAGAGGAAAGCAACTGTCGCATTATACCAGAAAACACCCTGTAAATAAAATCCCAGTGATACTTTCACTTTATCTAGATATCTCCAAACAGATAGCTCAGGCATTTTGTAACTGACATCTATGTAGAATCACATAGAAGCCCAGCATAATCTAGTTACAGAATATTATTTTTAAAAAGTTTATAGGATCTGCCTAGTACAAGACAAGTTAACATTTTGGCTGGAAATCCTTTATAAATGAGTTAATTTATATCTTTTGACTTAAAAAGATACAGACAGTCCTATTTTCTCCTCCATAGCATATTCTGACCCAAGTAGCAATGTGGATGCATATATGTCTAATTGACATTCCTACCATTTCTCATTTTTAAATCAAAACATACCTGCTTAACAATGCTGCAACAAAGACTGCACACCCACTGCAGTTTCAGCCAGTGAATATTAACCACATGACAGCAAACAATTCCCTGCAGATGATTGCCTTGCACAGAGATTAAATTTCCAA
>NC_057745.1:7651853-7696628 GCF_004010195.1 Chiloscyllium plagiosum | reverse complement strand
TAACATAGATCTGTGATAATTTGAGGAGAAACTAGAAGAGCTTAAAGTACCTGAATCTTTAACAATCCCAGTACTGGATTTACAAGTCACCAAACTTTGAAAACAGGTTAAATTTCTATCCGTTCAAAGAAGAGTTGTTACCCATTATGTCATACCAAGTCACAGAACAAATTGTGAAAAACTAACATTTTGTCAACGCATCACTATATCTTGTAAACTTAAAAAGCAACTACCATACGGTTTTGCAATAAGTAGGAACAGAGTATAGTATGATCATTCCCTTAGCAAGTCTAAAAGAAATGCGAAGTTGATTACAACTATGAATATATAGATTCTCCCATTTTAGTTCGAGTTTTCAGAGAAGTGAAGCAAAATGAGAATTAGAATACACACCTTACTGCCTCTGGTGATGGATTCTCAAGCATAGACACACTGCTTGAAGGCACATATTTGCAGTACACATTATTATGTCTGAAAAGCAAAATTAATAATTTTAATAAATTGATATTTAAAATTCTTGAACTGTACCTTAACTATAAATAACTGCAATAGGATTGGAGGACAAACAAAAAACTAAACATTAGCCAAGATTTAAAAGCAACTAAAATCACACAACCCATCTTTATTATTATTGACTGTTGGGAATATTTAGTAGGTCAGACACGGCATGTAAAGAGAATTGAAGGGTGACAGACCTGAAATAAAACTGCAGGGTCCTACATGAAATTAGTTCAGATTAATGAGTGGCAAAACTATAACAGATAGAATTTTAATGTGAGCAGATATAGCATCATCCACTTTGGACTGAAGCAAGATAAACTTGAGTTCTTTCTAAATGAGGGCCTGGAAAGAACAAATAGATTTTGAAATCCAAACACACAAAAGCTTATCGATGAGTATTATAAAGCAATCAAAAAAGCTAACTGAATATTAGTAATTATTTCAATGTGGGAAAGAAGGGGATTACAAAATGGGAGGAAAACACCCCTCAGTTGCATGCAAAAATAGCTGTATAGTTTATATTTTACATGCATTTTGGAATCATACTTCAGCAGGGCTTTACTGGCTTTCAATTGGGCACAGAACAGATCCAATGGAATGCTCGAGCTCAAAACAACTTATGACAAGTTGCATAAGTTTGTCTCATTTTCTTTGGCGTTTGAAGGACTGAGGGATGATGGCATTCAGATGTTTTACACGTTAAAAAGATTTGATAGAGATAAACTATTTATTCTTCTAACAAGATTGGATGCCAAGCTTAAAATTAAAACTAGGCCAATCAGGAAGCATACTTTCCATGCACAGGATAGAAGAAAATCTGTGACTCAAGAAAACTGCTGGAACACAGTTCCTTATTGCACTGTGGGTGTTCCTATCTCAGGCTCTGTTTTCTCAGTGGCAACTAGGGTTTGGCAATAAATGCAGGTCTAGTCAGTGATGCATATTGTGAACAATTTTTAAAAATCAATTAAAAAGGTTGCAAACTGTAGGACAACTGAATATTCCTGACAAATGAATAGATTTTTGTTATAATGGTATCAAGGGAAATGTACTATTGCAAATAATTGGAGTCAAGCAGACCAAATCATTATATAACTGAATAAGGGGAAAGCAGAATGGCCCACTCTTACAGAATACTAACCTGGATGTTACTCTCTCCAAACTATGAAATGTCACCACAGTACCGGGTAGAATTCCAAGGATGTAAGATAACATCATGAAATCTATATAGATGTGCAGAACTATAGTAGTATTTTGAACATCACCAACAGTTAGCTTCAGGCCCCAGTCACCAGGAACTGAAATACCTATTACAAGCAAGGAGCAAACTAGTTAAACACAGCCAAATGAAGCTGGAATAAGCAAACACATGTCATATTCAACAACTCTGGGAAAATGCCACGAAACGATTGAAGAGAGCTTCTTCATTCAACAAATAACCTATTCCTCAGTCTGTCAGTTTTTAAAAAAATATACATGAGAGCAATTCCCAGTCTCGTGTAAACCCTGCCTTTCTGTAGGTGGAAAAAAAGCCTCTTCTCAGCACTTTCATCGCTTATCTCATTCTAATGCGGAGTTCGCACAGAAGAGTTGAGGCCAGGGTAGATCAGCTATCATTTTGTTGAATGGCCTATTCTTGCTTCTATTTCTTATGTTGAATTTTAGTCAGATTGACATGCTGGGATACAGATTTGAATCATTGTTAGACAACATTCCTCCAGCATATCACAGCATTTCAACCAACTGCTGGACATTCCAACTTTGACAATGCAAAGCATACAATTGAAATACTGCTGTATCTTTACCTTGTGCATTTTTGTCAGTTATAACAGCTGCAAAGTTAGCTCTTATATTGGGGTTATAGCAGATCCTTTCCAATATGATTCCAGTGAAAGAGACAAGTGGTGCTGAGAAACTAGCAAATAACCAGAGCATTAGAAAATTCTAAGCTGTTAAAAACATGGTTGCTTTAAAAAAAAAAGCTTAATTCTCACAACTAAAATTGGCAAAGAATTACACAGAATTTTTGCACATTTCAAACTTTAAACTGTAAAATTAAGTTCATACATTTATTTAAAAGATCATAAATACATCAAACCATCATATCAATGCATAAACCTATTTGTTTCTAATACAATTCATAAACATATTAGAGAGAAGAATCTCAAAACAGAAGTACCAAAAGGACTGGCTTGTTCTTATCAACCAAGTTGTTTTTAAAAAATACTGACTTGGATTTAGAATCCACTGGCTGACAAGTAACCTTGGTCCAAAGTGAACAGGATACAAAGTTTGGACTAGGCACAGGTAGAGTTACAAACGTCCATAGTTCAAAAGCTCAGACTGCAAACATAAATGGGCTTACGTCAAAGAAAGGTTATTTGGATATGGTGATTTGAACTTGTTTAGAACAGTCACCACAGGGAAGAGGACAAAAGAATACTCAAAGGAGGAGATGTTGATTGAGATAGAGACAGACAGCTCTCAATAACTGATGTTCTCGATATATACAAATATATTTCCGTACTTACCTGCAAGAAAGTACTTCTTGAATAGTGCAAAGATGAGTTATTTCTGAAGCCAAGTTTTCAAAATAAGCAGACAGGTTGATCAGATTTTTGAAAAGCTGAAATCAAATTATCAGTTTAAAAAAATTTGATCTAAAACTATATTTTAAAGACACAAGAACAGAATCAATCATTCTATAAAGTCGATATAAAAATACAACTCATGGAATCTTAATGCCATTACTAAGATTATAAACTGGACAGCAGCTCTTATTTCACATTAATTATTTCAAACAGCTGGTTACAAGGGAGTCCATTTTTTGGAAAACTGCATACAATTCTGGTTACCTTCTATAGGAAGTAAGTATGTTGTTAAACTCGAGAGGATGCCATAAAGATTTAAAAGGATATTGTTGGGACTGGAGAGGTTGAGCTATAGGAAGAGGCTGAATAGGCTTAGGCTCCTTTCCCTGGACTATTGGAAGACTGCGGAGTGACCTTGGAGGTTTATAAAATCACAAGGGGGCGTGGATAGGATGATAACCAAGGTCTTTTCTTAGGGTGGTGATGACATTGGGGAAAGAGTCAAAATCTAGATGGCATGGACTTAAGATGAGAGGGAATAGATTTAAAAGGAACCTAAGAGACAACTTTTTCCCTGCACTGGGTGGGTGCATGTTTGGAATGAGCTGTCAGAGGAAGTGGTGGAGGCTAGTACAATTACAACATTTAAAAACATCTGGATGGGTATATGAATAGGAAGGGTTTAAGAGGGATTGGGGTCAAGTGGTGGCAAAAGGAATGTGGTCAGATTGGGATGTCTGGTTGGGTGCAGATGGGTTGGACCAAAGGGTCTGTTTCCATGCTGTAAGAATGTGAGACTCTGTTAACTGTGATCTTCAACTGTCAAGGTAGATCCCACTGCACTCTTATAATGCAGAAATGTTATACATTACAAATTACTGAATCCTCTACTTCCTAAAGCTCCCACTTTCTAATGCTCAAGAAATCAATTCTGCAAGTCCTTGATATGTCTGAATGATAAGATTAATTGAACCCAACTATTTTCCTTGGTTTTGAATTTGCTGTCTTACCTGGGACCGGTGTAAACAAGAAACTGTAGAAATATACTGCAAGTTCCAGCCAGGTTGAAAAGAAAGGAGAAGTGGACAATTCAAACTTTGCAGAACCTTTTCTGGAATGGTAGTAGAGTTACGTTGTTCAAAAGCAGATGTGCCCTAGATAATGAAGGGAAAACTTGTAAATACTGCAAATTAAAATAAAGGTTTTCCATGATAATGAAACATAATCAATTTCCTCATTCATTTATTTCTGAAAAATAGAATCAAATGTATTCTTGCATATTTTGTGTGATTTCTTTATAATCTCATCACCAATTATTAGAATTTTTGCTTCCCATATTCAAATATTCCTTATGAAAGCACCTTCAGATTCACTTACCAGCTGTTTTGATGCAATCAGTCTGTACACTCCCCCTGGGTTTATTAGTTGGTACCATTTCACAGCTTTGCCCATGAAATTTAACAGCACCTGTGGTGACATGGAAAGAATAATCACATTACTAATTCAGACTCGAGTGGGTACTAATGAAGAGCTACGACATTGAACCAATCAATCCAGACGAGAAGTCTGGTTTCAGCAACAGACATTTGAAAATTTTCTTTCATATTACAAAATATGCAAACAAAAAAGTTTATCAATGGCAAAAGATTCCCAGATATCAGACAAATAATAGGAAGAAACAAAAGATCAACACACTGAAATGTGATCAATCAAATATGAATTTGAACAATTCATGCCTTACTTGTTGAGAAATATTGCCAGCTCTTCAAACTGCTAGCAATGGATCAAAGATGTGCTGTTGTTGTTCAACTAGGATCCTTCATTATTGTTGGCTGCCATTATTACCTGTATGTTCAGCCATATGTTAGCATCTCCAGAAAATCAGAACAGAAAAAAAGGGAAAAAACTGGCAGTATCTGGGTAATCCAACAGAAGCATCTGAAGAGTGTCAAGAATTTTAAAATCAGAGGATTCCTTACTTAACAGGAGACAATCACGGTCAGTAAAAATGGGGCAAGAGGCTAAGAGGTCCTGATGCAAGTTAGGTGGAATCAACTTAAACCATTTTTATTTTGAACTTAATTTATTCAGTTTATTTGGGATTGCTGTGGGAATCAAATCTACAGAAATGGGTAACACTATTTTTTACACTTCGGTTTTGCATCTATCCCTCATGAAGAACGCAGCAGTTCATACAACGCAGCTGGAAACGATGAGCCAGCTGCTATTACTTCTATAGTAACAACATTTCCTTTCACAGAAAGGTCTTTTGGCCAACATCAAAAGACATTAACTACTTTCTTGGGAGATGTGGTGGCAGCTACAGTAGTATGGTTGCTGAGACTGGCTCCTTCTGAAATCAATAACTTTAGGGGATTTTAATACTGGAGTGGTGAGTAAATGCCAAATCATTTATATGACGATAGAATGATACAACACTACAAATATAGTTATTAGACTGCAAGAGTATCACCAAAATAATCAAAATCACACAAGTGATTTAAAATATTACATTGGCAGCATTAATTGCTCTCAGATTTACATAAAACAAACTTTTTGTAAATGAAACAACCACATCAAGTGGCTGTAGTACTGAGGCTTAAAAACTAACGCTCATGAAATTAAGCACCCCATTGAGAAAGAAAGAGATTGGTAAAAAGTTGAGCCTGTTCCTGTATTTGAGAAGAAATGAACATCGGGACAGGGATGTGCAGTTCATAAAATTCAATCTTTTCCAGTCAAGAATTTTGGAAGTTATGCAATTCCATAAAAGAATTCCTCAATTTCCCAAATATCAGTTTTGGTTTTTCTTACAGAACCTGCAAACCCACCATTAAAGATATGAGACAAGACCTTCTTTTAAAAAACAAAATCACAAGTAGACAATACATCTTTGAAGACAGAATTGGCAATTATACAAGCATTTAAGGTAGATTGTACATGTAACTTCTGCACTAGAGAGATGAAACCTTCTGATAAGAAACTAGATAATCTTTACAAGGTGAAAACTATTAACAGATACCAAAGCATCACAACCACAACTTGGCACTGGATAATGGTTTCACTACTATCCTATATTTGTTTAGCTGCTCACGTATTCAGATGAGACAGTTTTTACCTTTTCACTAAGCAGGAACTTAGTTTTGGCAATCAAAAAAGAAATTGTTTAACATACTTAGTTAAAAACTTAAAAATATACTCTCTCACATATGAACACCATTTAAAAATGCCAAAGTTATGACAATTAGATTGTGTACCAGGAGCAAGAACTGTATTCTGAGACGTACAAATATTAACCATGTATGCCAGTGAGAACACTGCAGTGGATTTTTCTCTACTTGTCAGAACTCTGACTACACAAACTTGCTATAATAGATACGTTTGTTAACACCAGATTTGTTCATTGTGTCCTCGTTAATGTTTAAGTGTCAACTTGTTAAAATTAATTGACATTTTTAGTCCAAGTTCATATGAAAGGACTACTTGAACAGGACACTGGCGCTCAAAATTTTGCATCACAACATTGTGACCTATTATGCTGCAGATCAATTGCAAAACTCACATTGGCTATAAAGGTAACTATCTGAAAATGTTAAGTTTACAAAAATATTAAAATGCTCAGTGTTAACCCATAGAATATCATTCTAAAATGCGGTGATATTACTGTGTATGTTAAATATGAAAAGCTATACTTAATTAGACACCATTGCCACTAGAAAATCAGAGCCTAACAAACAAGTGACAATATGTTGAGAGCCATTGTTCACTAACATGGTGGAAATGACAGTCTTCTCCCTTCTCAGTGGAAACAACAAGCACCTGAACTTCAAGGAAAATTTGTTATGGGACTCGCGTTAGCAAAAGTACTTGTGCCAACAACTCTGATCTCATTTCAGTTGAGGATTTCAGACGCATTTCTTAAGAATGGAAAAAAAAATGTTGAGTAGAAAGCTCATTTGGAAATGGTGTATGTCTGTTGTGATGTCATATTTATCAAAATAAAAACACCAAACTTGCCTTTCAGTGCACCAAATTCATTGTTTTCTTAAATATTCCTCTGAATACAGGAATATTGACATTATCAACACAAGAGCAAGTTCCCAAAATTAGAAACCTATCATCAGGTATTACAATACTTTCAGGATTATGTGCAAAAGCTGTAACAAATTTATATTGGTTACCCCTTACTCTCATTGCTCCATTATATCCAGAGTTTAACAACAGCCATCCTCCTCAAATCTCTCTTAAGATGGCACCAGGCTGGGCATTTCAAACAAGAAGAAATCAGCAGATATATCCAGTAAAATAAGCTATTGGTTCAAGATTAACTTTCAAAAACTGTACTGGGTGATTAATAATGATCATTTACCAGGACAATTTGTACAAAAAAGTTCATTTGATGCAATTTTCCCCAACATCCATATGTGTAAAATTATGAGTAGAATGTTTTTTCATCCGATTTCCATGAGAACGCAAGGGTTAATTTTGCACCCTTTTACAAGGGGAACCCAAAAGAACACTAATGACACAAATTGGACAAAACAGTTAACATCAGAACTTTATGCATGTTATTTCTAGCAAAAATAAATATTTACAATATTCTGTGAAACAACCAACATTATGTTACAGTAGTTTTCCTCCCACACCTATACAAGTGGAGGCATGAATTTGCAGAAAAATGGCGCTCCCTCAAAGCTTGTCGTCTTCGTTATAAAGACTAAAGTTAAACTGTGCCTACTTCCGGACACCCATAAATTGGCGGGAAATATCGTAAGAAATATTTGAGACTATTTCTCTCAAAAGATGTAAAGCCATCAAACAAATGCCTTGCCTAACACTACTGCTACAATACTCATGATCTACGTATTCAGATTCTAAACTGGAAAAACTGTGTGTTTCAACAATTAATAGCTAAAACCCAATTTATATTTAGAAAATAAGAAACTGGATCATAAAATAAGCACCAGTCAAAGTTTAATTTTAGCTTGCACTTTGTTACAGCTTCGAATTTGAAACAGAATGGTCATAAACTAAAATTAAAATTTAAAAAGATTGGAGTTTATTGATACATGAAACTACGATTAGATTTATAAAATTCAAGCTATTGCAAAATACTTTAGTGCATTTAACTAATTTTAATTTTAGTCTATTCACAAAATACTACAGATCAAAAACATGTTTTAAACATCTGCAGTAGAGTTATTCATCCATGGAAATTTGCACATTTTTGTACTGTAGATCGAGAAAATGCATTTCAATGTTTCAGAATATCAATGTTTCAAGAGGGAAAAAATGCAGTTTTACAGTTGTACAATGACTGGTTTTGGTATTTAACAATGCCCACACTTTGCTTACTAAATTGTGAAGTTGAGAGGTAACTCTCAGACTCAGTGACAATTAATCAGCCCAAAACGACAAGCAAATGGAGTGTTAATCTTTTGAACATAAACTTTCCTGAAAACACAATTGACCAATACAAGTTAAAATTGTGCATCTCTTCCAAAACAAGACGAGTAAATGCAACAGAAGTGACTGCATCCAGTGCACATTCCTCTTAGATTTGACTGAGCATATCTCAAACTCTGAAGAGAATTCTTAAGCAATCAACACTTACACCTTTGGTCATCAACTGCATATTGACAAACACTTGTATTTCGGAATCACAAATACAGACTATTCAAACCTGAAAAAAAACACCAATGACTCTGACATGCTAAACATCACTTTTAATGAACTGCTTTCCTCAATACATATTTGGCTTCCGCTTTAACAATATGCTTGAATATACTTGAGATTCAATTGTAAACCTACTGCTCAGTTAAATTGAGTTGTATAGGCACAATTTCTTCATAAGTAATGTAACAACTAATATGTAGATAAAATTTCTAACTTTTCAGGGTAGTTTCTGAAGTCAATGATTTTGAATTTTTTTTACTGTACCTTCAGTCAGCAACTTCAGCTTGACAAAAATATTACAAGGCAAATCTGAATTTTCACAAGCATGAATTTTTTTTAGGAATAAAGGAAGTACAAATTATATAAAGTAGTCAAGATGGCTTACAAAACATGCCCTCCACGCCAAAATTTTGCATATTGATTGAAAATTTATTACAGCAAAACATATAGGATTGAACTAATCACATGACCTCCTCAGCACAAAGAGTTAACAAAGCCAACACCCAAACAAAGAAAGCTTTTTGATAAGTCATGGGTCACTTCGGTTTTACATGCATTCAGTAAACAACTTAAAATCGATCACAACCTGGCCAATACACGTTCACAATTATAATGTAAACTTACGGTCTGAAGGTCATTGCTTTAAAAGGGAAAAACATTCCTTTTATTATTAGCCTTGTGCAACATAACAGCTATTTGACGTTTGATCAAGATCATTAGCTTTTCAGAGACTTGATTTTTGGCCACAATAATGATGTCATGTCAGACTTTAAAAAAACCAGCTTATTTGGAAAGAGTGTAACTAAAGGGTTAATGTTGCAGATTATTTTTGATTTGGGGTATTTATCTAAATCGGGCTCGTAATCGACCAGAAGTTTGTCAAATTTACTCCCCTTTCAAAGATCAGGACAAGATTCAAGTCATGGCTGCTATAATTAGGGAGCTGGAATTGTACTGCATAGCAGCACTAGTTTTCAAGGACAGAGTTCAATTAAATAGTACTTACTTGTGTACGATTGTTGTGTTCAGAACAAAGAGAGGGGTCTGCTTCCAGCTCTGGCAATCCCTCGATTTTTGATCCATCTTTCCACTCTCTGAGGCTTCCTATATGGACTGCAGACGCCTGGAAAGCCAGGCGCAGCTTCGGCTTAGCTTTCTTCATGAAAGCCTCTCCAGAGCCATTAGTATGCTCACAGCCTTCGTTTCTGCCATATTGACAGTTCCTCAGCATCAAAGCATCTTTGTGAGTTACTACTATGAGCCGGGTAACGCAGCCGACGTTGCAGGTTTCCTTTTTTCTTTGGCTGGTGCATGCTGTCGAACGTCCAGCGGGTGTACCTGTGCCCGGCAGCTGCTTTCCCTGGCCCGGGATGCCCACCGCTTCGTCGCCAGTCCATAATGGGTGTGAACAAACAGTTCTTCTACTTTCACCAACATGGCCTTCTTGCAGCACAACTTCCTCCAGCCGAGGCATTTTGGGAAGGGAAGGGCCATCCTGGTGCTGATTGGATGTGATGCTGTTGAGCTCATCGTTTTTGCATGCCTCATTGCAGCTGCTGCGAGCTGCAGTTCTTGCACTGGTCGACAAGGTGCTAGACAGTGCAGGGATGAGCAGTTTTGGTCTTGTCGAAACAGCACGTCTCTTGAGCACTTGCAAGTCAGCCGCACAGAACTGGACATAGATCCTGTTGAAACACCAGATTTTTTAAAAAAAAAAATATTTTAAAAAAATCCAAAAGTGCGCTCAAAAAAAAAGTGACGTGAATTTCTAATCTGAGTGCTGAAAAAGAGCTGACGGCTGAGGTTAAAATGGAGTAGCCAACAAAAGCGAAGCTGTATTCGAAACCTGAGAGTTTCACTACTGTAACCACAAAAACATCTGCTGCAGTGAGCTACCCCGCCCTCCAACGTTTGCAGTTTAGACCAATCACATTCCCTAGCAAATCCCTAAGGGTTGATAAATGACGTTGCATTGCAGATAATAGCCACTAAATATGTCCTTGTTGTGAAGCGAACGTAGCGAAAGAGCACTCGGATATTTCTCTATATACGAGAGTGTATATTGCGTTAGTTTACAAAGCACTCAAAGAAGGATTTAAACTGAAAAAATACTCTAGAGTTCTAGCTTCAAGTTCAAAATTTTACTGTTCACCTCCAACGACCATTACGCATTCGTTTTCAGCTCAAGACGCTCAATCCCTTCCCAAATCCTCTCCCATCATGCCCGACAAAAAGACAACCCCTGCCACGTCGACAATGGAAAAATACTGCAGAGCCTTTTGAAGAGAAACTAAATCCTGGACAAGTACACTTTGCATGTTTGTGAGGTGAAGACAACTGAACAGTTCCATCTGCACAGGCAAAGCCTCATTTTAATGCTGTTTTATTACAATTTTGCATAAAATGTTATAGCCGCACCCAAACGATCTGTTTTAAGCCAACAACCGGTTTCACTAGTATGCTTTTCACCAAGACATGTAATGCCTACGCATTATTCTATAAATTATTAGGTATTGGAAAAAGTACATACGAATGAAACTCAAATTTTTATCATGCTAATCTTCACTTGAAACCTCGTCTGCTTGACTGCAGTCGATTTTTAAATCACGTCTTAAACTCACATAATCTAGTATTCACGCATGCATTTGCAATATAATTTGAGAATTACACAAGCAAATATTATTTTTTTTTACTGTTTTAGAAAAACAAAGTCCTGCTTCCTCTCCTAAGACGCACTGTTTAAAAATAGCAGCAGGGCAAGTTATCCCTCCGTCCCTCAACACCACAAAAAGATTATCCTGCAATTATTACTTGGTTGTTTCTCGGAGCTGTCGCGTTCCCTACATTACAACAGTTAGCACGTTTTAAACATTTTATTAACTATAAAACGCGCAGGATGTCAATAGGTTATGAAAGGTACTATATATGCAAGTTTTTCTTTGTACTTCATTCTGCAGGATGTGGGTGCCAACGAAGCATCTGCTAAACAATAATTCTTCACGGTGGTGAATGTTGATGGATTATTTGGCAGATATCAGTCTTTACCTACCAAGGGAAAATCAATACTTTGCCCGATTCTGAGCTCAATGGCAACTCCCTTACACACAACATAACTAATGACTCAGGTGTGAACATATCTCAACTCTAATTATGCTTGGCAGAGATTAATTTTTGTAAACTGAGTAAAGGCTACCTTTTAAGGCAACTGGCCTTTTGTAGACTTTGTTTGGCACATGTAGAATTGAATTCTCAACTTATTTTGCCTCTCAGTGCCAGGGATCTGGGTTCAATTCACTCTCAGGTGAGGAGTTTGCACATTCTCCTCATGTAGGCATGGGTTTTCTTTGGGTGCTCATCCCACAATCCAAAAATGTGCAGATTGGATGGATTAACCAAGCTAAATTGCTCATAATGTTTAGAGATGTGTTGGCCAGGTGAACTAGCCTTGGGAAATGCAGGGTTACAGGGATAGGGTCTGGATGGGTTGTTGTTTGGAAGGGGAGTGTGGACTCAATAGGCTGAATAGTCTGCTTCTATAATTCTCAACCTCTGTATGCATGTTGAGGCCAATTTCTCCACCCACGAGAAGTGAACTCTGTCAGTTCAGCTTGAAAACTGGGTCACCTAAATACCACCTGCCTCCTTTCTGATAACAGACCAAGTGAATGCTTCCAGCATTCATGAAAACAAGTAGTCAGTGTCATTTGTGGGAGCTTCGTGTGCACAAATCTATTCTGATGCATTACATTACAACAGCATATTCTAAGTACTTAATTCACTGTCCTACTCTTTGGGATTACAGAAGTGTACTTTTTTTTGTTTCCATTATTTAGGATTTTTCCATTCAACTCCATTCCACAGCATCTAGTTAATAAAGGGAAGCATTATGGACAACAGTGTAGCAGAATCAGATTAGCAGTAGAGGACAAGAAGCATAGATGTTAGTTCATCTGGTGCTCACAAAATTCTAAACCCTGCAACATTTCCACAAACAAATGAAGAAATCCTTCAAAATGAAAGAGCGACTTTGCAGTAACTTGTTCACAGACTACACAATTCCAAAGAAGCTGACTTTCTCCTTTCTTCAAAGGCCATCTCCCCATGCACTGGCTCTGACAAGGAGTGTCACAATAGTCTCTCTCTCCAATCAGGTTTTTCCCCCGCCACAGTACTAACAGCCCTAATTAAAATCACAATTAATAACTTATGTATGACTTTGCATTATTTTCCTCATCTTACATCGTGTGTTTTCAGCCTGATATATTTGACTAACTATCCTCTTTCAAACATTCTTAACTGCCCAGTTGAGAGGGACTACTATCACTCAATTACACGCTTCCCTAAACAGTCATACAGAGAGAATCTCATACAATAGCTTTGCTCCACATCCCTCACCCATTACTTGTGAAACCTCAAAAATTTCCACAATGAGCAAGGTTTCCCCTAAAGTATTCTTCCAAAAACACAGCTGTAGAAGTTGTAATATAAATATGTTTCTGAATATAGATGATACCTAGCTCTACCTCACCATCACCTCATTTGACCTTTTAGATTAGATTACCTACAATATGGAAACAGGCCTTTCAGCCCAACAATCCATACCGACCCTCCGAAGAGTATCCCACCAAGACCCATTCCCATACATACTCTTGACTAATGCAACTAACACTAAGGCAATTTAGCATGGCCAATTCACCTAACCTGCACATCTTTGGATTGTGGGAGGAAACCCACGCAGACACTGGGAGAATGTGGAAACACCACAGACAGTCAACAGAGGCTGGAATCGAACCCGGATCCCTAGCGCTAGGAGGCAGCAGTGCTAACCACTGAGCTGCCCTTCTATTGTTTTATGTTGTCAATCTGTTTGTCTGACATTCAGTTCTGGATGTGGCTTAAAATTTATTACAGTTAAAAAAATTTAGAAAATTGAAGCCATTACTTTCAATTTAAAACACAATCCTTCATTCTGTAGCCAAATGTTTGTGCTTTTCTGTCCAGGCCTCAGGCTGAGATTACTTACAATCTGAGCATTGTAGTTCACTGAGCTGAGCTTTGGATATCATCCCTCCATCATCACAAAAGCTATCAACTACCACCTCTATAACAATATGCATCAACAGCTGAATTTATCATCCCTGTTTCTGCTATCTTCAGACTCAACCCATTTCACAGTTCTTTAGCCAATCCAACGTTTTCCAGTTTTCATTGATACAAGATCATTCAAAACTCCACTCACCACATCCTAACCAAGTACACTTCTTATTTAACTCCTATACATGCTGACTTACATAGGTTCCTGATCCAAGGCATCAGATTTTAAAATCCTGATCCCTGAATTCAAATCTCTCCACAGCATTTTCCTTCCTTTCTCTGCTGCCTTTGAGCCCCAACATTTCCAGTTAACTCAGGCCTCATGCACATCTCCTGGTATCTTCACCTCTCTGTAAGCAGTAGTATTTTCAACATTAGGCCATTAAGCTTTGGAATTCCCTTCAACTTCTCTTTCTGCTCCTTTAAATCTACCTCTTTCACTATTCCTAACACCTGATTTGATTCATTTTTTTTGTTGGATAACATTACTGTGAAGCATCTTGGATTGTTTTACAATGCTACATGCTTTAAATAAATGCATGGTGTTACTCAAGTGCAAGGTCATCACATCCAGTGTTCACTCTCCATTAAAATAACCAAATACATTCTGCATCATAATTCTGGCTTTTAATTTTGAAACACTGGCTGTTTTTTTTCCACCATTGTCAAAAATGTACTAAACAATTCTAACTGCTCAACTGGAAACTGAGCCAAGATCACAGGTACAGAACTGGAAATTTCTTGGACCAGATGGATTAGCCTACTCACTGCTTTAGTCAACTCAGTGAATTTTCACTTGAAGCATTTCAATCTGCAACTAGCTGTTTTGAATTAAGAGGTTTCAATATCAAAGCTAATTTCTCAGTTTTGGCAGTTGTGGGGTAGTGTTGACCTTAAAACATGGCAACTTTGCAAGGCTCTGCAGGCCACTGATCAGTGGCAAGGGAGAAAAAAAATAAACAGAAACAGGAAAGTATCAGGTCATGGAACACTGAACAGCTAGGGATAGCAGGGGGAAAAAAAGAGAGCTGTAGTTTATGACAAATTGGAGGCTAGCTTTTTTTTTTAAATGCAGTGTATCATACTTTATCCAGCAGAGTAATTCAGATTAAAAATCTGATTTGATTCACTCCTCAATTAGAGTATTTATCATGGTTTTTACATTTTCACCTGGAGGGGATTGTGATTAGTTTGTCCCAAGATGTTGATATGAAATTAAACTTGATTCACATAGGCTATTAACTCCCAGAAACAAAAATAAATCAAGACAATGATTTATCTCGGTAAAGTGGTTAACAGGATTGTATACCAACATCACATCAATCCAACACCGTACCAGATGACGATACATTAAGGTATTTCCTGCAAAATATTGGTTACGTTTAATCTTATAAAACATTTCAGGGAGGTGTAGGATAAGCAGGCAATGTATTGCCATAGCCCCTACACAAAGTGATGGTTACTTTATTTCAGGTACTAATTTGTTTGGCAGTCCCTGAATCTGATGTTCAACACAATGTGGATGAAGGACAGAGATTAAGCTTTTTGCCATTCTATCTCAGCTCAACTATTCCAAGCTGCCTCCCTTAAGCAAGCCAGGAAAACAACTGAAAATCCTACAGCATTTACAAGTCTTCCAATGAAGTCCATGCCAGTCTATAGCAGAATTTCGCCAATAACCAGATAATAAATAAATGTTTTTTGAAATAAGATAAAAGTACAGTTATCTCCAATTGAAATTCAACGGTACCTCCACTGCCAAGTCTCAAACAATTAACCAGGAATGAACTGCACCGAACAAGCAAAATCAACTTTATGGCTACTTGATCTGTACAGACTGACATACTGATGAATGGTTCAGCACCTTGCCATAAACTAAATTCCAAGGATCACATCAGGAAATTGATGGACTTCTCCACTTGCCTGGATGGGTACTGCTGCAAAGTGATGTTTTGTATCACATCACAAAATGCTAAATTTCTTTTTTAAATATCTGATTTTGATTTTCATGAAGAATTTAAAGCGACACAAACACATGAAATCAAATCCACACTTCCTTAAATGGTAATTATCAAGACATACATTGTCACAGATATCATTTAAAAAGAATGATTTGAAATGAATACAGATGAAATTTAGAAAGGGATTTTGTAGTAGTGGGGGCTGGTTTTTGCAAAATTGGGCACATCACACTCAAAAGGTAGACCAGTGTTAGGAGACACTAAGATACTTCAATAGTTGTAAGACATCTCATATGACAATATTTACATCATCTTTAAGCTTTATGGAATTGTTTTCACAATAACAGGTTTTCTAATTAATTGACATTTTTCTTATATTTAATCAAAAACTGACTTTTCCAACAGAGTAGAATGATTAACTGTAGCAGAGTCAAATTGTTCACAATTTGTTTCCACTGCAATAGCATGCAACATACTACTAGCAGCTTTTACTGACTTGATCCCCAATAGCAGTTATGTATCAAAGTGTTGAGACAACATCAATATATTCACATTTGAGCAGATTGCTCTTTAGAAACTAATTCATGACCACATTCCTTATGTATTGGATAGCAAAATTGTTAAGACTGTACTTGGTAGATGGCACTTACTCATTGTGACTCATTTAGCACCGTTTATTTCAAAAATTGATAGTCTTATAGTCTTATTAGTACTGTAACAATACATTCAGTTGAATATTATGAATGGGTTATTTCTCAAGGCTTGACATTAAACACAGAATGTAAACTTTAGATTCACTAAGGTAACACGATAGTTGGGAAACAAGTTACAAAGATGGAGATGAGAGACCGAGTCTATTTCTACTTGCACAGATGAAGGCCAGGTATGAATTAATAGAGACATCATTCAAGTTGTAGTTTGATAGGGAAATATTTTCTATCGGAAATCAGTGACAAATTGTTACCAATGCAAAATGGAGTTCAACATTTCTTTTGCAAAGGATGTGCTAAGGCAAATACTATTTCACTTTTTAGGGCAAAGTAAACAAATATTTGAAGTAGAGGAAGATACAAAGATATAAAGACAGGGGCAAGGCAGTGGTATGGAGTCTGGATTCATCCAAACAGATTGATTTTTTTTAAATCAATCATTAGGGATTGTTGGGGAAGAATCAGGAGTAGGCTCCCTTGTTAACACTCCTTCTGGAGGTCAGGACCACGAAGCCCAATTCTGAGTTAAAGATCTTTCAGCATGTGAAGGGAGCATATCAAATTCCTATAAGATCTAAGCACTCTCCCTTCACATGCTAAGATCTGTAAATTCAGAATTGACTCCACAATCCTGAAAGGAAATGGATATGGGCCTGGTGTAATGATCTCTGGACACTACGCACACTGCAAAATTATTTATTTACAGTAGCTTTAATCTCAATACTTTCAAGACAGTTTGTTCTAACATTGAACATATTAAAATTGTGCCCACAGTTGCCCAGGTAATGTATTCTATACAGAGCAGGACAATATCAAGGTGAAACTCCAACTCATTTTAATAGCGTAAGTATTTTCAGATGGTACAATCCAGACTGTTCCTCACCCTGACTACACACTTGCAGGAAGGTATTGGTCTGTAAGAACCAGTAGTACATCTCCTCCCCTTGTTCACTCCTTGGTAATGCATATAGATTAAAATAAAGATATAAATAATTGTTCAACCACCAATGTTTGATAAATTGCAAACTTCATAACCATAGAGTTCTTGACAGGTTTTCCTACTCAGTCCATTTCTATTCTTGATGGTTACAGTGCAGTATAACTCATGAATACAGGGAATTTAAAATCATCTCTATAGAAGACTAGGAGCTTTAAAATTGACATTAATTTTCTGAACTTTTCTAAAGCACTTCACAACACACTTACCTGGTGTGTTTCTCTTTGATAAACCTTGGATCATCAAGTTGTTTTGATGAAGGGAACTCACTATGAATGAATCGTTCTATAACCAGCTGGTATTTCTGCAGCTGCACCAAACAGTCTGAAATGAAAAACAGAAACTCTCATTCTGAGCATAAAGTGAAGGCGGATAATACAGACAACACCAACATTACAGAAATAATTTTGAGCATGGGAAAGAAGCCGTCACTCTAATGAAATTTCCAACTGTTCTTTTTCTTAACATTGACAGATTTGCTGTATGTCTCTACTGTTATTTCATGTACATATTTCCAATTTGTGTTATATAGGGTTGGATTCTTGTTATTTTATTGTAGATGTAAGAATATATGAGACATATGGATTGATTTGCTTATTAATTATAACATAGGATATTGATCAGCTCAGTTGGCTCAACAGTTGGTTTGCAATGCAGAGTGATGCAAATTCAGTTCCTAAAAGGGATGAGGTTACCAAGAAGTTGATAAGGTTACCTTATCAACTTCTTCCCTCACTTGAGGTGTGGTGATGCTCATGTTAAATCACCACCAATTACCTCTCTAATGAGAAAGCAGTCTGTGACTTTACCATTACCTTCATGTTATAGGTTTTTTTTTTTGCTGAGTGTTTCCTTCAGAAATATTCAGTCTATTAAGTTGAATCTGTGTAGTCTAAACCTGTACATACATTGTTGGTTTAGAAGATCATGAGGGGCATGCTTAGGGTAAATAGACAAGAGCTTTTCCCTGGGTTTGGGGGAGTCCAGATATGGAGGGCATAGGTTTGGGATGAGAGAGGAAAGATTTTAAAAAAAAGGGACTGAAGGGGCAATTTCTTCACACTGAAGGTGGTGCGTGCATGGTATGAGCTGCCAGAGGAAGTGGAGGAGACTGGTACAATCCCAACATTTAAAAAGGACCTGGAAGGGTATATGAATAGGAAAGGTTTAGAGGAATATAGACTAAGTGCTGGCAAATGGGACTAGATTAGATTAGGATATCTGGTCGGCACGGATGAGTTGGACTGAAGGGTCTGTTTCCGTACTGTATATCTGTATGACTCTCAGTGTCCCATATGAAGGAATGATCTGAATAGGGATACCTTGTTGTTTGGAAACTGCTGATATCCTTAAGACAATCATATTTGATCAAACAGTAAATCTCAACTCCCATTTTCCCACTTTTGACACTTGGAACATGCAGGTTGAATATTCAGTATATTTCCAAAATAAAAGAAATTAGAGATATTTCAGTGTAACAATTTTTTTAAAAATGACTCCCCAGTGCATTCCAATAAATAAAACCGGACTGTAATTGCAAAGTTCTTACCCAAATATGAAGTGTCACTAAAAGCAATTTGGTTCACTTCATTAGAGGCAAGTACAACACAGTCCAATGTACCCGATGTGTCTAGAAGCTGCAAACGACCAGTTCTGTAATTTGCCTGGAAGATACCATGCAGTATCTGAAACAAATAAACATTAGTAAGTTGAACATTCTTCTTTCTGCAAGGATTCATTGAAAAGAGATAATGGAAACACAAAAGTCAGTTTGACACTGACCTATTTTCCTTTGAAATAACAAAAAGGGATTCAACACCTTTTTCAGCAGTATTAGTTAACATCCTTGGATAATAACTGTGCACCAAAGTATGATAACGTGATTAACCGGGAAGGTCTTATTTTGAAAGCTATGTCACCAAAAGATTATTCAGCAGAGATCACATCACCTTGCTTATAGGTGTCCAAAAGAAATGCCTTCTATACACCAGGAAACAGGAGATGAATCCAATTAATATGGTTAAATTAGATGGTCCAACAGTGGGAGAAGAACAGGTGATATTTCCGATTGGAGTGTTGTGCAATTTTTCTTACTTTAAATGCTCCATTGGAATTTTAGTGAAATCCACAAGTGAGCTGAGTGACACTGCTACACACAATCATTTCTTCCACTAGGATTCTCACAGTATATCAGGGCAATAGCCTTATAAAAATTGCAATATTTTGTCTCAGAGTGAGGAATGATACAACAAGAAATTATGCAAGGTTTGTAGCTCAAGTTGAGGTTTAGGGTGTAGGTTTGCTCACTGAGCTGTAGGTTTGATATCCAAACGTTTCATTACATGGCTAGGAACATCATCAGTGGCGACCTCCAAGTGAAGCGAAGCTGTTGTCTCTTGCTTTCTATTTATATGTTTGTCCTGGATGGGGTTCCTGGGGTTTGTGGTGATGTCATTTCCTGTTCGTTTTCTGAGGGGTTGATAGATGGTATCTAGGTCTGTGTTTGTTTATGGCATTGTGGTTGGAATGCCAGGCCTCGAGGAATTCTCTGGCATGTCTTTGCTTAGCCTGTCCCAGGATAGATGTGTTGTCCCAGTCTAAATGGGTTTTTTCCCTCCGTGTGTAGGGCTACGAGGGAGAGAGGGTCGTGTCTTTTCGTGGCTAGCTGGTGTTTGTGTATCCTGGTGGCTAACTTTCTTCCTGTTTGTCCTATGTAGTGTTTGTGGCAGTCTTTGCATGGAATTTTGCAGATGACGTTGGTTTTGTCCATGGGACGTACTGGGTCTTTTACGTTTGTTAGTTTTTGTTTGACAGTGTTGGTGAGTTTGTGTGCTACTAGGATTCCGAGGGGTCTTAGTAGTCTGGCTGTCATTTCTGAAACTTCTCTGATGTATAGTAAGGTGGTTAGGGTTTCTCGCTGTGTTTGGTCTGCTTGTCGTGGTTTGTTCTCGAGGAATCTGCGCACTGTATTTTTTGAGTATCCGTTCTTCTTGAATATGTTGCATAGGTGGTTCTCCTCTGTTTTCCGAAGTTCGTCTGTGCTGCAGTGTGTGGTGGCTCATTGGAATAGTGTTCTGATACAGCTTAGTTTGTGTGTTGAGATGGTTGCTGGTGTAGTTAAGTATTTGGTCAGTGTTTGTCAGTTTTCTGTATACGCAGGTTTGTAGTTCCCCATTGTCCGTTCTTTTGACTGTGACATCCAGGAATGCGAGTTTGTTGTTGGTTTCTTCCTCCTTGGTGAACTTTATGCCTGTGAGGGTGTTGCTGATGATGTTAAATGTCTCTTCTATCTTGTTCTGTCTACAAAAATTCCATGCAAGGACTGCCACAAACACTACGTAGGACAAACAGGAAGAAAGTTAGCCACCAGGATACACGAACACCAGCTAGCCACAAAAATACATGACCATCTCTCCCTCGTAGCCCTACACATGGAGAAAAAAAAACACCATTTCGACTGGGTCAACACATCTATCCTGGGACAGGCTAAGCAAAGACATGCCAGAGAATTCCTAGAGGCCTGGCACTCCAACCACAACGCCATAAAAACACAGATCTAGATACCATCTATCAACCCCTCAGAAAACGAACAGGAAATGACATCACCACAAACCCCAGGAACCCCATCCAGGACAAACATATAAATAGAAAGCAGGAGTCAACAGCTTCACTTCACTTGGAGGTCGCCACTGATGATGTTACCTAACCAGGTAATGAAATGCCTAGATATCAAACCTACAGCTCAGCGAGCAAACCTGAACCCTAAACAAGAAATGTCTGCCTGTCTTTCTGGATCTGGATTGAACTGGATTGGAAATGGAGAACAATTGACACTATGTCCTGGACTTCTAACATGCAAATGCTGAGTTAAACAAAGGAAGGGACTCCAATGTATAGCAGACACCTAATGGGTTAAACTAGATTGACAGCAAGAGCTGGAAATCATAAATAAAATGGTAATGACTAGCAAAGCTCCCAGGTTCAGTTCTAAGGAGGTTAATTCATAATCATAATGTCAAACTACTTGTTCCATTTAAAGATGCTGACAGTCTCTGTGCAATTCTTGATTCTAACTTCAGATCCTTAACTGTTTTTCTTTATTGTTCAATTAGTTAGAACAGTAAACACAAATATTTAAGAATATAAAATACATAATTCAAGGCAGGTTATTATCCATTGAGGTGAGAGCAAAACATCTTGAGGTTAAGGTTCAAAATGTTTAATCAACCATATGTGAAGTCAAATGCAATGACTTCACATATTCTCCAATCTGTTGTATTTAGCCTACCAAATACAGGCATTTTGAGGCAGTTTTATTCAGTCTTCAAAGCTGATCTCATTTGGTTGAAGGTTTGCATAAGCAAATCAAAATTTCATATCATGTCTTATTTTATCTTATAATTCAGATGGCAAGTTTTCCATAATTGCAGTTACAGTGCAATGCATTTTTTTAATGCATTTTAATTTGAACAACAAATGTTATTATGGCCATACAGTCAGGGAATTTGACAATGTCACAAATCTCTATTTGGTTGTGGAATAACCAGAGCCTTAAAATGAAGTTATGTTGTAATGGCACGTTACAAGTTGATTTTTAAAATTGGGATATACAGTATTAAAGAGTCACGGTTTACAATAAAAGGGCAAAAGCAGGAGAAATGATAACAAGTCAACCTTGTGGACTATTGGAAAAAGGCGAAGAGAAGCACCATGATTTGTCAATGTCTCCTACAGCAAACTGCAGTGGCAAGTCCTAGCTTCGATACAGAAAGGCTCAAGGAACAGGGCTCATGCCAATACCCAACCCTGGCTATTTTGTTTGAGAACTAAATGGTCCATAACCAGTATTTAGTGGAAGGTATTAAGTCCAGCAATCAAAGGGACATTTTTAATATCATTTTGAGCCACTTTTTTCTCCCTACGACCTTTTTTTTCCAAACCAGATAATCATTGCATATTATCACAACACATGAGGCAGCCAATAGGCACAGTATGCCATCTCTTCAGTGATGCTGGAAAATAAAGATTTTATTTGCATAAACTGTTATTTCCACCAAAAGAAAATATGTTTTTGCTGAGGATGAAATTGTTGCACGCCGGCCAGCCAGTATAGCTAGTCGTCATAGCTACAATTTTTAGAACATCCACTGAACATTAATATTGCAATACCTATTTCAAGCATTGGATGGCATTACACCATAAATAAGTACACCTTAAATTTTCAGTTAACCAAGCATTAAAACAAATTCAGTACAGCTCATCATAGAGCCATCTTGTGGCAAGAGTAGATTACTTCAATAAGTTTTGTTTTCCTGTTTTCTCTTGCACTATTAATGCAATGGTCATGGAACAAACACAGCAGCTTACAAAAGCTTATCCAACTGACCATCCTTTACATTCACAAGTACCAGCATACTAATCCACAGTGTTGAAAGATGTGGGGGTTGCAGGCACCAAACTCATCCATGTCCTAAACAACATCAAGGTGTACATACTTAACAAAAAAGGATGCATTAACAGTAATTAGGAATAGACGTTTTAAGCCTATATCCAACTCTCCCAAACTCAGCGATATGGAAGCTAAATTATAGCATTTCACCCACTGCCCTACTGGCATAGCAAAGACCTACAATAAAAACTGGGCCTTCAGACCCAAATGGCTCAGTGCTAACTGCACACAGTAACTTTCCTGCTCACAAAGCACCATTTGATGTCTCCTATCTTTGGACCAAAGAAGTCACACTCACATCAGTACATCACATCATAACGACTTACACTATTAATCAAAGATATGACATTATTGATGTTGAAAAGTAAGTGTTATTAACAATAAAGTACCATTTGAGGCTGAAAATCTTCAGGTTTTGAAACTTCAAATGACCAAGCAAGCTTACTGTTAACCTGCTGAGCTATCAAGTATTTGATCTCGTCATCTGGCAACAAGGAGGACATGTGGAGAGATTTCCAGGCTCTTTCTTCAGTAAGAGACAGCAATTCTGATAATGAAATACTCTGACATGGAAAATTTGGTTGAGAGATCTAAAGAAAAACAAATATTAGATTAGATTCCCTAAATTGTGGAAACAGACCCTTTGGCCCAACAAGTCCACACCGACCCTCCGAAGAGTAACCCACCCAGACCCATTTCCCTCTGACTAATGCACCTAACACTATGGGAAATTTAACATGGTCAATTCACCTAAGCTGCACTTCTTTGGACTGTGGGAGGAAACCGGAGCACCCGGAGGAAACCCACGCAGACACAGGGAGAATATGCAAACTCCACACAGACAGACAGTCACCCGAGGCTGGAATCTAACCTGGGACCCTGGTGCTGTGAGGCAGCAGTGGTAACCACTGAACCACAGTGCCACCGATGAAATCACATTAGTGGTTGGTAAAATAACAAATAAAAAGAAAAAAGAGTCAGGTTGGTTCAAGAGGTAGCAGTCCTCCCTCAAAGTCAAACGATTGGAATTTCAGATTCCACGTCAGAGATCAGAGTGCAAAATTTCAGGCAGCATTGAAGGATTGCTGCATTATCAGAGCTATAATTTATAGGATTGTTAAAACTGAGATGCTAGTTGTTCTCTTAGAAAGGTAGTTTTCAATTAACATATTTAGAAACAGATTATTGATTAATTATCACATTGCTGTTATCAAGGTTTACTGGTCATGTTTCCTACATCACATCAGTGACAAATCATGAAGTACTTAGTTTGCTCTAAAGCTAGGACTGAATTAATGCAATTGTTGGATTAAAACATCTTTTTATTTGCGCAAAAATAATTACATTTTTGTTTGCAGTTAGCATTAAAATAAAACCTAGAGTTTAAATTCTATTGCTGACAGTTTTAAATGGGAGTTCAAGGCGGCTTGCAATGAAACATCAGCACAATCTGGACCTGCATGAAGTGACTGCAATTTTGGAGAAGATTTGTAGCTCAGGTTGTGGATCAGGTTTAGGTTTGCTCACTGAACCGGTAGATTTCTCAGATGTTTCGTCACCATGCTAGATAACAACACCAGCGCTTCATCGGAGGTTCACTGATGATATGTCCCGCTTGCTATTTGTGTGTCTTGGTCTGCTGATATCGCTTCTGGTTCTTAAGTGAGTCAGATGGGCCTTCTGTGTTTGTAGATTATAAACTGGACAAAGGGCTTTTGTGGTGCAGTGGTAGTGTCCCTACCTCTGAGTCAGGAGGCCTGGGTTCAAGTCCCACCTCAGATGTGTAACAACATCTCTGGACAGGTTAACTTAAAAATATATGTAAAACTAGACAGTTAAATACAGTCAAGCATTTGAGGGCAACTTACAATAAAGTGCAGGATTAACTGATTAAGGGAATGAAGGGGAAGAGGTATTCTGTTGCTTTTCCAAAATATTTTCAGCCTCAGCAATTTATTCTTACTCTGCTACAGGAAAATCAACTAGTTATTTATGAGTTTCTGGTAAATGACTACGGTTCAAACTTGTGTAACTAGTAGTAAGGCTAAACCAATATAAACATAACAAAATTTAAAACTGATTAAGTGAGAATGCCCTCCTGAAATGTAAAAATACAAATAGCAAGACTTTCTATATATATTTGAAGAAAAGGATTAATAAAGTGACCATTGGTCATATTGAAAATGAGATTGAGTTTTACAAAGGAAAATAAGGAAGTGATAGATGAAAGTAAATTCCCAGAAGCAGTGATAAATCATGAATGTAAGGGAGGGAGGAATTCGGGAAGATCATAACTACCAGAGAAGTGGCACTGAATACATTGTTGGGGTTGTGAGCTGACATGTCTCAGGTCCTGATGGATTTCATAGTAGGATATTAATTTAAAAAGTGAGCATGGAGATAGTAATATTGGTCTTAACTTTGTCAAAATTCCTTGATTCAAAAACAGTTTCATTAGATTGGAGGATAGCAAATGTAGCAGATTTATTCAGAGAAAAAGAGACAGAAAGAAGGAAATTATATGCCACTAGCTTAGCATCTGTCATAGGGAAAAGTTTAGAAGCAATTATTAAACAAGTTATAGCAGGTCACACAGATAAAAACACAATAATTTGGAAAAGGTCAACATGGTTTTATGAAAGTGAAATCATATTAGACCAATCTAATGGAATACTTTGGAGGTGATAATACATGCTATGTATAAAGGAGAACCAAAGGATATACTGTACATAGATTTTCAGAAAGAATTTGATAAAGTGCCACATCAAAGGTCATTATGGACAATAAAAGCTCATGGTGTCGGGGTAGCATATTAACATAAAAACAAGATTGCTGGTTAACAGAAAGTGGAGAGTAGGCATAAATGGTCTTTTTCAAGGTGACAAGATATAATGAGTGGTGTGCGACAGCAACTGGTATTGGGACCTCAATTGTTGGCGACTTTTATAAATAAAATGGATGAAGGAACAGGAGAAATGATTGCCCAATTTGCTGATGATACAAAGATTGGTATGAAATTAGGTTTTGCAGAGGACACAAGGAGGCTACAAAAAGATACACGTTCCAAAGGGTCACTGGACTCAAAATATCAACTCTATTTTCTCTCCAAAGATGCCGCCTGTGCAATTTTCTCCAGCAATTTATGTTTTTGCTAGTTTCACATTTCCAACATCCACAGTTTTTTGTATTATAAAAAGATATGATATCACCAAAAATGTGACAAATGGAATATAATGTGGAAAGACTTGAATTTGTCCATTTTGACAGGATGAAAGAAAAAACATTATCAAAACGGTGAGAGCTGTAGATCTCCAAGGTGTAGAAGAATCTTGGTACACTGAATGAACTACAAAGGTCAACATGCAGGTACAGTAAATAATTAGGAAAGCAACAGAATGTTATCAATTATTAAAAGGGAACTGAATACAAAAGTAACAAGGTCATGCTTCAGTTATACAGGGCATTGGTACGACCTTAACTAAAGCATTGTGTACAGTATTAATCATCTTCTATAAGGAGGGATATAAATACTTTAGAACAGTTCAGAGGTGGTTTACTGGTTTAATATATGGAATGGGCAGAATTTTTTGTGAGGAAAGACTGGACAGGCTAGATTCGTATCCAATGGAATTTAGAAGAGTAAAAGGTGGCTTGATTGAAACATAAAAGATTGCAAAGGGTTTTGACAGTGTAGATGTCGAGAGGATGTTTCTTCTTATGGAAGAATCAAGAACTGTTAAAAAGATTTGGGGCTATTCATTTAAAACAACTGAGGTGAAAGATATTCTCTTAGATCGTCAAATCGTTTGGAATTTTCAATGAAAAGCTTGTGGAAGCAGATGCCTTAAACATTTTTGAGGCAGCAGTAGATAGATTCTTATCAAACTCCATGCTTAAAGGTTCTGGGGTACATGTGAACGTGGATTTGACATCACAATTGACCCAAACATGATCACATGGAGCAGGTGAGAGGCTCTGAATGGCCTACCTGTACCTTTTATTCATATGTCATGCACTTTAAGATGCCTTGAGGCTTTGAAAGTCACCATATAAATGCAATTCCTTCATTCTTTAAATCACAAAAGTAAAATGTGTTTATTTCAACCAACAATAATTGCTGAAGAAATAGAGCACCGAAAGCTTACAAGACATATAAGAAACAATACTGAACATAAAGACTTACAGCAAAAGCAGGTTAAGAACAGCAGATACATTCTCAACTTTCAAAATGTACTGTCTTGAGTCAAATAACTTAAAAACAACAAATATTATTTGCATTTAAACACGTCTTAAACTCAAAAATCTGACAAAGTATTTCAGGGGTGAAATCAAAAATCAGCTGCTAAGCTGAGAAGATATTGATCCACTTTTGTCACATATCCCAGAGAGTTGGGTTCTAAGGAGAGCCTTTAAAACAAAGGGTTTGAGGAGGCGTGTGGTGCGTGACCGGGTTGAAATGCCCAGGATAAAATTCATGAAAGTAAATCCAGGAAGTAAAAAGGTGCATCTGTAATGGTATTAAAATTAGCCTCGCTTCTGCATGCTAGAGGAGATAAAAATCAGCCAACATTCTTGTTTCAAATTTGTAGCTCATGTTATTTGGTCTTGAAAGGACTCCATGATTTCAGTGGTCTCCTGAAGAGCATTCCTGGACAAGGTAATAAATAGCTACTGAAACTCCAAAAAAGTTATGTACTCTTATTAAAGAATAAATAAAGAAAGAAAGTTGGAAAGCAACCGAGTCTGGGAAAATAATTTGGGCCATCATTTCTTCAAAACTGTCTTAATTGGTATTTAAGTCTTGTACTTTCTGTACATGACCTGACAAAATTGAATATATACATACCTCTTTAAGAGGACACTGATGTGACTGAGCCAATATCTCCTGGTAGATGTTTCGCGCTGATTTAGCTACCAATTTCCAACTGGTATATTTCAGAACAGAGTTGAGAAACATCCCAATAATTCCAGATTCAGTATCACACATTAGGATGTGCTGCTTTCGAAGGAAACGAGGGCAAAACCTGCAATATAAAGGAAAACAGAAATGACAATGATTTCTTATAAAACCATAGTAATAAGTTTGTTTAAGTGTTCCTCATTTAATAATTGTCCCAACCTTGTACAAACAGTATAACTAAATAAATAGAATGAAGTAATACTAAAATTTCCATTATGTTTTATCCCTCTTTGCCAAATCTGTACATGACAAACTTTGAAGTATGGTTATTCAGATTGGACTCTATTGATGAATTTATAAATTATCCTTTTGTTAGGACACAGGATAAACCCTTCTGGTAATTTAAGCCAGACACACAGAAAAGCACACCTCAAACTGTAATCTGCTAAATTGAGTGGCAAAAAACTATCCTAAATATTTCTATTTAAAGAAAAGAATAACATTGTTAATTTTTTAAGTCCATTAGAGAACATGAAACAACAACTATTTACAACTCCTTTCTCTTAAATCTATTTTTACCTCCCACTCTACAATACTGGTCCAATAAATTCCCTCTTAAAATTTACCGCAAAACAATTTTCAAAATCAGTCAACTTTGGATGTCAAACGTCCTCTGTAGGCTCCTCTAGGTCATCTTTGGTCTTCTGCGACACAACTTTCTTTCAGAGAGCTATTCTGCTTGCTGGCTGTTGGTGCTTGGCTGTTCTTTGCTTTTCTATTCAAAATATTCAAAATACCCGATTTTATCTACTCCAAAACATCAGATCCGCTCATTGGTTTGATGTCATCCAAAACAGTAAAATTCAAATTTGATTGGATTTGGTATCTGGGACATAATTTAAACAGATTGGCTGAATCTGAATTTGTTGTGCACCATGGCAATGCAGCTCTAGCTATTTGTTTCACAACCAGATGTTAAATTTTTTAATTTTTCAGCACACCGTACCAGCCAGAACTTTCAGCTCCCTTAAAAGGTACAGGACATCTCTACAACTTCATAACACTTTCTCTGCACAAGTTATTCTGAAAAGCCTGCTTCTTGGGCATTATTTATGTAAAATGCATATCAAACTTATAGCTAACTTTGACAGTTACTTTTGAAAATTTACAGCAAACTCTGAACAAGTGTTGACTTTGCTAATCTTTCTATTTCTTTAGTTATTTTGCCCCCAATTAAGAAAACTGCATTTTATGGCAGATGACCATATTTTATGGCTTAATCATATACAGATGTTGCAAAGAGGGATAAAACATCATAGAAAATTATTAAGAAATGCAAATAAAAATTCACACTTGTATTTATACATGGCAATAACAACAGCAATATTCATCTGTTAGGAGGAAACATCAAAAGGAATCAGACAAAACCCTAGCCAGAGAAACAATAGCCAACCTGCTGGACATTCAGAACAGACAACAAGACGGGGAACCTATCAACAAAGACGGCATACTCAAACTACTGGACCTGTGCCTCACAACACACTTCACATTCAACAACCAAATAGATGAACAAATCAACGGCACATCCATGGGCTCACCCATCTCTGGACTCATAGCAGAAACTGTAATGCAAAGATGAGAGCAAAAGGTCTTACCGCAAATTCAACCCAAACTCTGGGTCAGATATGTAGATGACACCTTTGTAATCATTAAAAACACAGAAATAGAAAACACACACCAGATCATCAACGCCACACTCTCAGGAATCAGATTCACTCGAGAGGAAGAAAAGGACAACCAACTCCCATTCCTAGACATGATGATACAGAGAATACTGAACGGAGAATTCACCACAAAGGTATACAGGAAAGCCACACACACAGATCAAGTCCTGAACTACGAAAGCAACCACCCCAACACACACAAAAGAAATTGCATCAAGACACTATTCAAAAAAGCCACAACACACTGCAGCACACCAGAACTGTAACAAGAGGAAGAACACTACCTCTACAATGTATTCGCCAAAAACGGATACCCTTGCAATTTCATCAACAGATACTTAAGGGAAAGACAACGGAATGAGGACATGCCGCAATCCAAAAGACTAGCCACGTTACCATACATCAAGAACATTTCTGAACTGACAGCCAGACCACTGCGACCACTAGGACTCATAACAGCACACAAACCAACAGCCACTCTCAGACAACAACTCACCAGGACAAAGGACCTGATACCCAGCATGAGCAAAACCAATGTAGTGTACAAAATCCCATGAAGGACTGCACAAAACACCACATAGGACAAACAGGAAGACAGCTAACGATCCGTATCCATGAACACCAACTAGCCACGAAACAACACGACCAGCTATCCTTAGTAGCCACACACGCGAATGACAAGCAACGCAAGTTCGACTGGGACAACACTACTATTATAGGACAAGCCAAACAGGACAGCCAGGGAATCCACAGATTCTATCAACAAACACATCGATCTGGACCCAATATACCGGCCACTGCAGCGGACAACTGGAACTGACAACCGGAAGCAGCAGAGACAAACCACTATAAATGCCGGAGGAAACATCACGGAAGCACTTCACAGGAGGCTCCCAAGCACCGAGGATGTCACCTAGACGTGGACGAAACGTCTGCAACACAAATTCCCAGCTCGGCGAACAGAACCACAACAACGAGCACCCAAGCTACAAATCTTCTCACAAACTTTGATCTTTCCCTTCTCACCCTAAACCTATGCCCTCTAGTTCTGGACTCCCCAACCTCAGGGAAAAGACTTTGCCTATTTACCTTATCCATGCCCCTCATAATTTTGTAAACCTGTATAAGGACACCCGTCAGCCTCCGACGCACCAGGGAAGACAGCTCCAGCCTATTCAACCTCTTCCTATAGCTCAGATTTGCTTTCTCAAAATGCAGCACCTTGCATTTATCGGAATTAAACTCCATCTGCCACTTCTCAGCCCACACTCCACCTCCAATTTTGGTGTCATCTGCATCTAGTAATGATTTTAGAGGGAGTCATTTGACTTCATGCCTGACATTGTGATAAGAGCCAGAAACCTTAAAAAATTGAGAGCTGGAAGGTGAGTTAAGAATGATAGTATTTTCAAATACTATGTGCACACAACAGGCAAAGCGTCCTTGTTTAACATTGCAAAGCACACATTTGTCTTTAAAGAGACCACTGGCGCTACTGGTATTTTTTAAATACCGTAAAAAGTACCCGTTTCATATATTGACCCTCTCATCCTAAAAAAAGGAAGAGGAGCTAATAAGACACAGAGATTATTCTGAGAGGAGGAGAGCATTATTCTGAGATTATGTTGTATAGCCATTGATGCAGTCAATCATATAAACTAAAGGACATCAGTGCATTCACATATATCATTACTTGAATATTTATTCTTGTAATAAAATTAGATTAAATGGTCTCTCATAAAATATTGTAGTTTATATCCAAAGAAAAAATACCTAAAACAAAAAAAGTGTAAAAGGTACTCTGACCCTGTACAATCCTTTGCAGACATTCAGTAGATTTCAATGACTTAAAACATTTCAGTTTGCAACATGGTAATAAAGCTATCAATGTACAGGTGCATGTCACATCCTAGTCAACTCATTTTTATAAATATCCATTGCATCTTCCTTTGCTTTGGTCTTCAAAGCTGAGTTGGTTATACAGTTCAGAAGACAATGATGGAAATAATAAAGAAATTGTGCAGCACTGTGGCTCAGTGGTTAGCACTGCTGCCTCGCAGAGCCAGGGACCCCGGTTCAATTCCAGCCTCGGGCGACTGTCTGTGTGGAGTTTGCACATTCTCCCAGTGTCTGCGTGGGTTTCCTCCGGGTGCTTCGGTTTCCTCCCACAATCCAAAGATGTGCAGGTTAGGTGAATTGGCCATACTAAATTGCCCATTGGTACATTAGTCAGAGGGAAATGGGTCTGGGTGGGTTACTCTTCGGAGGGTCGGTGTGAACTTGTTTCCACACTGTAGAGAATCTAATCAAATCTAATCTAAAATGTGGGCAGCTTTTCAAGGTAAGGAAATTACATTAAATTAAGATAATGGTACATTTGCATGCTGTATGTACATAAAGATATATATAGATACCTTTGTGTAAATGTTTCTATAATGTGAACCACCCACAAATAATTGGGCAGATCCAGATTATACTTGAACAGCAAACTGATGTAGAGATTGCCACTGGAAGAGAAGGGCTGAAATTCTGTACTAAGCCCAGAAAATTCTGTGATCACCAAAGTACTCCTCAGGCAGCAGCAAAGCATGATGTGTGGGAAATGTTCATATACCTTCTGGTGCACATGGGCATCATGAATCTACAAAAACAAAATTACAAGTTTTCACGTACAATGAGAGCACTGATACTTTCATGACATATTTACATTCAACTCTTCGACAGAACTCTTCAGCTTTACTGTCCATTAAAGTTCCAAGTGTATTCTGCACCAAACATCCTGCAGATGTGAAGAAATTAATTCTCTCCGACATTGTGCTTCCAGAATTGATTATATAGGTGATGCTATTAATATCCAAAGATTAAAAAAAAGTGAATGTATTTGAATGCATTACCCAGTTTACTGCTTCCAACATAGTTATCATTAAAGCTACAGCACCAGCACTTTGCCCTTGTGTTATACAGCTTAAAATGTTATTTTGTTTTAAAAAAAAAGTTTATGAAAAACAAGGGTCACTAGCAATGCACAAGATGCAAGCACTAATGATAAGACCAGCATCTATTGCTCAACCCAACTTAAAAAAGGTGGTAGTGAGCCACTGCAAAGCTCATGCTAGAGGCACCCTCACTGAGGTGTTAGGGATAACGCACATGGTTGTTGTGCAGTGGGGAAAGATCACCATGTTACATCTGCCTGCCTAAGCACAGGGGTCCGACGCAGTAAGGGGGCTCCGCTGACCCCCCCTGCTAAATATGTAATCGTACAAACCTGTATATATGAAGATTTCTCTGTCTCTGTATACCAAGAAGTGGAATGTTTACGGATGTATGTCTTGACCAATTGTACAGATCATCAAAATATTTTATGAATAAAGTATATTTTTGAAATTAAAAAAATGATTGATTAAATGAGTGAGCATTTAAGATAGTAAACAGGATATTGATCAGAGGTTCTTTGACTCAGACATTGTGGAGTTTTCTTGAATCTATTTATGGATGTACTCAAAAAGGCAAAGGGAAAGTATTCAATCATGCTCCTTATTCAGTATCCTGTAGCTTAACATTGAGAAGTCAGGAGGTGAGTTATTTGCTGCAAATTTACCATCCTCTGGTCTTCTGTAAAGCTGCAGAATTTATATGGTAGTCCAGTTAAACTTCTGATCAATGGTAACTCCAGGATAATATTCATGGGAGTTGGGTTTGGGGTGTTCCTTAATTTTTCTAACTCTTCCACCCTCTCAGAATTGGTTCTATCTCATTAGAAGGGAAGAAGCTGCGTAGTAGATATCTGGTAAGTGGTTAAGATCTATTCTATTCTTAAGGTTTTAACAGTATTGGAACGGATGGTAAGGAGCACTAAGACAAAGGAAATTAAACGAGCAAAATAACTTAGTTAATTAAAACACTTTCAAAGGTGGCAGAACAGCTGATGTTTCGCAGCTGTAGCGTATGGGAGCCCTTGCATGCAACTTGATTCAGGACAAAATATATTGGCAATAAGCATTTGCTCCTCGTCAGAAGCTTTGGTTTATAGTTTACCAGATGGAGGCCAAGCTGCAGATACAACAAAACATGGATGGAGGACAAAGTTAAAAATCATTTTTCAATTTATAATTTCAGTTACATCACACTGTAAATTCTGTGTGTTAGGATTGAGCCCTCCACTACCACCTGATGAAGGAGCGACGCTCCGAAAGCTAGTGTGCTTCCAATTAAATCTGTTGAACTATAACCTAGTGTTGTGTGATTTTTAACTTTGTACACCCCAGTCCAACACCGGCATCTCCAAATCATGGATGGAGAAGTTACTGGAGGTTTTTACCAGAACGCGGTCACCCCCTTAGGAGAAGGTTTTCTGATTTGGACATAGTCAGGGACAGGTGAATATGACTGCAAATGAGGCTACTAAAGGGGCAGAGGGAAAGAGAGCAGGAACCCCAGCTTTTGCGATTATTCAATAGTTTTGAGGTTCCTTCAACTTGTTTAGATAAGTGTGGGCGGGGGGGGTGGGAATGCAGAACGCATGAGGGAAAACAGATAAAAACTGCAAAGCAAAGGACTTTGGAGGAAGTAGTGCACAGAACTCAAAGCTAGCACGCAGATGTAGGAGGTAATCAGGTAAGCAAATGGATGTTGGTCCTTATTTCAAGTGGGTTGGAGTACAAAAGCAAAGAAGTCTTACTGCAACCATACAAAGGACAGCTGAACGTATGTACATTGGAGTAATGAGAGCAATTTTAGTCCTCTTATTTAAGAAAGCATATCACTTCAGTGGAGATAGCTCACAGAAGGTTCACTGGAATGGAGGGATCATCTTGAGAGAAAAAGCTAAACAAATGGGACCATACTCACTGGCATTTAGAAGAATAAGAGCTGATCTCATTGAAATGCAGGATTCTTAAGGGGCTTGGCAGGGTAATTGTAGAGACAATGTTTCCCTTCATGGGAGAATCCAGGGCCAGAGGGCAAAGGCTCAGAGGAAAGGGGTGCTAAATTTAAGACTGTAATGTGAATTAATTTCTTCTCTCAGAAGAAGATTGCGCATCTTCAGATCTCCCTACCACAGATAACTGTAGCAGCAGAGTTCTTGTCTACTGCTAATATAGATAGATTCTTGATAAGTAGAAGAGTCAAGAGTAAAGGTGAAAAGGTAGGAGAGTGAAGTGTTGAATGGAGAGTGCTGGATCAGTCATGATCTCTTTAATAATGAAGCCGGTTTGAAGGCCGAATAGCCTCCTGCTGTTCCTATTTCTTATGGAGCCAACTAATGGCAGCATGTTATTGAAGCCATTCTAGTAGGGGAATGTTATGGCAGAACCCAGAATGTTATGGCAACTCCTGACAGTATAATGAGGGGCAGTGAGTGTTCTTTGCAAATAAGAGAGAGTATCTAGAATGTTCTGTTGCTTTCCCAGTGTAGGGGTCAGGACATCTCTTCAGGGCTGGAGAGGAACTTATCATCAAGGGGAGGGATCCAATCATTGTTATTGATAGCTGCAATGGACCACAAAAGGTAAAATGAAGAGAGAGAGATTTGGCATAATTGGTTTGAGGAGCTCGGCATCAAATTACACAGATTAAAAATAGTCTAGATTATCACCGAGCCATATGCAAATTTGCATTGGACAAATCAGAACCAAGGAACAAATGTGTGCTTCAAAGACTGGTGGGGGAGAAGTGAGTTTTAATTCATGAGCACTTTGACCAATAAGAGGTAAAGTGAACCATGCTCAGACTGGTGCTCTCGCGAGCTGCATACTTGGGATACTCAGCAGAAATTAAACTAAATAGTTGGGTAAAAGAGAATAAATCTTTGAGGAGAAAGTGAGGTCTGCAGATGCTGGAGATCAGAGCTGGAAATGTGTTGCTGGAAAAGCGCAGCAGGTCAGGCAGCATCCAGGGAACAGGAGAATCGACGTTTCGGGCAGAAGGGCTTATGCCCGAAACGTCGATTCTCCTGTTCCCTGGATGCTGCCTGACCTGCTGCGCTTTTCCAGCAACACATTTCCAGTAAAAGAGAATAAAGTTTAGAAAGATGTAGTCAAAGAGTACAGACAAGGCAATAGCTGAAGATATCAATATGGGAACTGATAAACTGTGACAACGGGCAAAGTGTAGAAATCTACAAGTAAATCAACAGCTCGGACCAGAACCAGAATATTCAAGCTGCAGGGATAATGAGTGCAGGACAGATGTGTTAATTAACAGTGGTTTTATCACAATAGAGAGAGGGATGACTCAAGTTCAAAAATACTAGATGTCGAAGTGGTTTGGTTAGAGATGAGAAATGAGAAATGCAAGAAGTTACTTGAAGGAGTGATGTACAAGCCCTTAAAAAATCACATGGTAGGGTGGAGTCCAAAAAGGGAGAAATAATGTGAGTTCATCTAAAAGCTGCAACAATAATCAGGAGGGTTTCAATCAGCATATGCAGTGTACAAATTAAATGGACAAAGGTCACCCAGATGAGCAGCTCACAGAATGTTTCAAGAATAATTTCATAGAACAACACATTACGAAGTCAACCAATTACTCGATTTGGTGTTGTGTAAGAATCGAGGATTAATTAATGACCTCACAGTGAAGGTGCCCTAGGTAGCAGTGATCGTAAGATGATTTACTTTTACTTTCAGTTTGAGAAAAAGAGTGAGTAGTATTTTTTTAAATTTAAATAAGGACAATTACGAGTGCACGAAAGCAGAGATGACTAAAGTGAATGTGCAAATTAGTTTAAGGGATGGATCAACAGTTACAGTGGCAGATATCTAAGGAGATATTCCATAATGCAAAATATTGATACATATCCAAAGAAAAGCCATCGACACCATCCACAAAGTAAACAAAAAGCTATAAGTAACATCAAACGTTAAAAAAGGTAAGATGAAGTTTGGACAAAATAATATTTTTCATTCTTTGCTGGTTTTTATAAGTTTAAAAAAAAAGTACAAGAGGAAGCTACCGAGAAGTATGAAACCAGTGAAAAGTTTCTACGGATAGCTGAAGATGATTAACACTGCCTGTACAGTATAAAGAGATTCTGGGGAATTAATAATGGAAAGTAAGATTGCAGATTAATCAAACAGGTATTCTGCATTGGTATTTCCAAGTAACATCTCAGAAAGAACTGTAAATCAGGAATTGGAAGGGAAGGAGGAACTCAGGAAAATTACAATCAGGAAAATGGTGAGCAAATTTTTGAAGTGTAAGCTGACTGGTCCTGATGGACTTCATTCTACAGTATTAAAGAAATGGCCTTTGAGATAGTTGTGGCATTGGTTTTAAAAGTTTCCAAACTCACTAGATATGGGGAAGGTCTCAATAGACTGGAAAATAAATAATGTAATTCTTTTACGCAAAAAGGATGGGGAGACAGAAAGCAGAAAATTACAAGCCAGTTAGCGTAACTGTCATAGGGAAGATATTCAAAGCTGTTCCTAAGGAAGTTACAGCAGAGCACTTAGATAAGTTCAAGATAAACACACAAATCCAGCATGATTTTGTGAAAGAGAAATCAAATTTAATCAATTCATTTAAGTTATTTAAAAGAAGCAACACACTGCTTCATTGTTAGCTCAGTTGATAGCACACTCACCTCTCAATCAAAGGCTGTACATTCAAGTTCCACGCCAAAATTTGAAATATTGTGTTGTGGATAAAAGGGGCGTCAGTGGATGTCCTGTACTGTACTTAGATTTCCACAAGGCATTTGATAAAGGTGCCATGTCAAAGAAAACAAAGGGCTCATGCTACAGGGACTAATGTATTGGCATGAATAGATCATGGGCCAGCCAAAAGGAAACTGAGAAGACATAAAGAAGTCTTTTTCAGGTTGGTACGGTGAAATAAGTAATTGCCACAGGGATCAGAGACAGTGCCTCAACTCTTTGCAATTTATGTAAATGTCTGATGAAGGGACCAAAAGTATGATTGCTAAATTTGCTGATGACACAAAGATAGGTAGGAAAGTAAGTTGAGGCTGCAAAGGAACATAAACATCAAGTGGCAAGTAATATTCATGCCACACAAGTGCTGGGCAACGAACATCTCCAACATGAGAGAACCTAACCATTGTCCCTTGACAGTTAATGGTAGCATCATCACTGAATCCCTCAATGTTGATTACCATTGATCAGAAACAGAACTGGACTAGTTACACAAGTATGGTGATACAAGAGCATGTCAGAAGCTAGGGATCTTGTAGTGAATAACTCACCTTCTCTGCAAAAATGCCCATGATCTATAAGACACAGGTCAAGGCAAATGCCCACATCCCATGTGTGAACTTAAAGGTCAAGTGAGTGGCATTGATTTGGCACATTAAGTACAATGTGAGAAAGTGTGAAAATTGTCCATTTTGGCAGAATAAAATAATGAGAGATTGCAGAGCTCCAAAATGGAGAAGGATCTCCATGTTATTAAGTATGGCTTTTAAAAGGCCCATTTGAAGGTACGGCAAATAATTCAGAAACCTAATAGAATGTTAACCTTTACTGAGAGGGAAATTGAATACCCAAGTAGGGAGGTTATACTTTCAGTTATACAGGGCACTGGAGTAATGTGTACTTTATTTGTCTCCTTATTTAAAAAGAAACACAACTCAAATGTATAGGCAGCAATTCAGAAGGTTTGTGTGACTGAGGCAGGTTGTCTTATGAGGGTAGGTTGGATAGGCTATGTTTGTATCCACTGGAATTCATAAGGTTAAGAGGCAACTGGACTTGAATGTACAAGATTCTGAGAGGGCTTGATAGGGTGAAAATGAAAAGGACGTTTCCTCTTGCAGGAAAATCTGAAACTCAGGGATCACTGTTTTAAAATACGATATTGCCCAGTTAAGACAAAGGTGAGGCAAAATGTTCTCTCTCAGATGATTGTAAGTCTTCGAAACTCTCCCTGAACAGAAGGCCTCAAAATATTTTTAAGGTAGTGGCAATTAGGTGCTGGCTAAGCAAGACATGTGAAAGGTTATTAGGAATAGGGAGGAATTTTGATTTGCGTTTAAAAATCAAATCAGCCATGACCTTATTGAATGGTAGGCACGCCTTGTGGACTACACCAATTCCTACCTTTTAAGTTCATATGTTGTGGCAAAATCTAGTAAGAAAGAAAAAGAATGGAATTTTCCATATGGAAACTACATTTGGTGGCAGGCAATCTGAGTGCATTCAGGATTGGTTAGCTTTTCTATCATAATTGTGCAGTTCTCAGCTCATCTCTGGCTATGTCGCTATGCTCGCAATCTGTTGATAGGAGATGCAGGAAATTGTTGTTAGTGAGGGATTGAAGGGCCTGGCAGGATGTTTAAAAGACACCCAGAGGCTAAACACATTAGCCTTTCCATTTTTCCCAGTCAGCATGCGTCCTTTCCTCAGGCAGAGTTCCACCTTTGCCCAGCCTCTTTGTGCATTACATTCAGAACATCCCACTGTACATCATCCTCCAACCTCAATGTATCTTAGGCTATCGCCACCAATGTCAATATTGACAAGCAGAGATAAAGGCTCAAGGGCAAAGCAGAGGCTTCTCACTCTCTAAACCAACAAGGACAGTACCTTGCCTTTTGTACATCATTTCTGTGCAGTTGGAAATTAGAGGGCGAATGTAATTGACTTGAGGAGAACTTGATTGAGAAGATGAAATTAATTTTAGCAACTTTTAATAATCATCCATGCAATGCTTGCAGTTGGAAAGCTTAACCTGTCTTTAAAGTTCAAGAATTAATCTCACTATTGAGAGACAGATATTTGGCCTCTTACACAATTACATTCCCCTGCCGACCTGGTTTCCTGATCTTGGGACAGCACAAGATTTTGCCCGATCTGAGTGTACTAAAATATTAAACATGTACTATTAAGCTTTACCGTAAGAGATCATAGAGTCAAGAATGGAACAGTCATCTGCTTCACTGACAATATTCATTGAAATTTTCCAACATCACACTATTAAAATGGGAGATGTATGCTAGCTATTCTTAGCTAGCTTAGCAGCTCCTAACTTGCCTGTCATTAAATGCTTTGCTCTGGAAACTCCAGATTGGGCCACAAGATGGCACATTTTGCAGTCTTTGGTAGAATACAAAACTGGTAAGATTGGGTTAAATCAACATCAAGAACATCTATGGAGAAATGTTAACGAAGCATGGTAAGGAAATGATTACCTGCTTATTAGTGATTAGTTCTTGAAAAGCAACTTCGTGAAAAATTGTTCTTCTTTAGTACATAAACCAGACAAACAATATAGAGTCAATGTTTTGGGTCCAGGAACCCTTCTTCATAACTGCTGCCAGATCTGCTGAGTTTCTCCAGCAATTTAGGTTGTTATTTCTAATTTCTAGCACCCGCATTTCTTTGTTTTGTTTAAATCAATGTAGAGCTTCGTATCACTGATAAATAGTACTGAACTACCAAATGCTCAAAACTATATAGGAGTTATAAAATATGACCCAACTTCAGTATATAGAAATTATAGAATACTTACAGTGTGGAAACAGGCCCTTCAACCCAAAAAGGTCGACCCACTGACCTTATGAAGAGTAACGCACCCTGACCCATTCTCCTACCCTATTACCCTATATTTACCCCTGAATAATGCAACTAACCTACACATCCCTGAACACTATGGGCAATTTAGTGTGGCCAATTCACCTAACCTGCACATCTTTGGATTGTGGGGAGGAAACAGGAGGACCTGGAGGAAACTCTCACAGACACGGAAAGAATGTGCAAATTCCACACAGTTGCCCGCGCCTGGAATCAAACCTGGGTCCCTGGCGCTGAGAGGCTGAAGTGCTAACCACTGAGCCACCATGCCACCCATATGGCTAATCTTTCAGCAGCCAAACACACTCAAGTATGAAATTCGTAATGCGCCATTGTACAATGTCACTTTTATATATAAAAAGGTGTACCTGTAAGCTAGGAGATTTTAGTTCAGCACTATCAGATACAGATGACAGCCTTCCTTTACCCTAACTGTACAGATCTTGGATAACCAGCAGATACAATGAAACTACCACCACAGTGCAGGTCATCTATCCAATTTACCTTTCCAGATGAAAGAGAATATACAGTCATTATAAAGTGCACAGGGAAGAGACAAATATTAACTGGAAAGAAAATACATTTGAATCATCAAATATTCATACCTCCACTTGTGCTCCAGGCCGCAAACCACGTCCATAATTTACTAGCTGTTGATAAGCCACACAAAGACCAAATTTACCATCCAGCTCATAAAGGCCTGCTGCAACGTTTAATACCTTACTTATCATACCCTAAAACAATGAAAAAGAAGAGAAAAATGAATAGACTAGTCAAACCTCAGGCAGATGGACAGTAGTACCTGATACAGCCAGTGATACCCACATTGCATAAATAAAAGAAAGTCACCTACTTTGGTGTCAAAAGACCAAAACTTCGTCAAAACAGTTGTCAAAGAGAACATCTCACTTCAAGAAACAGATTATCTCCCTCATCTGTACACATATGTTGCACTCTTAATTAAATAATAATATTTAACAGGGTTTTCCTGCTGTGTCAAGTAGTTAAATCTTCAGCATTTGAGCCCACATAACATACAGAGAGAAAAACTGCCACAACTTTAATTTTGAACAGCTGCCTAGCACCAATTGCTGGAAAGTTCTTGCATAGGGATATCCGAATAAGGTAGCATTGGACTCAGGTATGCTATCTTATATGGCTGAACAGCCTCAAACACCCACGGCCAAGTCTCATGGAATAATCGGTAACTACTTGTGGGAGGTCTTTGAAGATAGTAAACACAACTGCTTCAGCAGATAAATGCAGGAGAGAAAAAGTGTTATTTACAAAAACCAAGACACCTTCCATCAGCTTCTATTCACTCTCCACATTGAGAATGCCGAATGGCACTGTAAAGCTACAGTGTAAAGTTAAAAGTCAATGTAACTCAACCATTCAAAATAAGGCACAACAACCCAAAGACTCAGTCTTATAGCATGCAATTACATAGTCAAACACCCAGTATGAAGTTTCCATTCAAAAACATTTCCTCCAGTCGATTGACTTTGTGAAGCAATCATCACGTCAAAAGAATACTCAAAGTTTATCTTACAACCCAGTGCATATCCAAGCCTACATTCATAACCAATGCAAAACACCAAGTACTTACACGATAAGAACATATTTTGGACTCTCTGCTCTTAAACATTTCTTCTACGGTGTGTTGTGTTGACCAGTCCACAGAAGACCTATTCTGAAAAGATTCTTCCTTACAAGCAAGTGATGTTAGCTCACTTTTAGAAGTCTGCTTCATATGTGAAATATTCATAAATTCTGCCAGTGTTTGTTCTTTCACAGACCCCACATCATATTGGTAGAAGTCAGAAGACGATGACACTACAAACACCTTATAATTGGTGCCCTGCAGACTGGAAATGAAGACCTTAGTTATGACATATTGCTTTGAAACTTCTAAGCAGTGATGCCACATTAATTTGGCAGGAACCTAAAATGAGAACATAAGAACACAATGAGATATTCAGAATGAAAATATCCAAGATTTTTCATTTTAAACACAGACAACTTTACAATAATTCTGAAGAGCAGAGTAGTGCACTAAGCAACTGATTAGGAAAACTGACATACAAGAGCTATCTTTTTAAAAAAAGACAGACAGTAAAGTTGGGCGAATGCTTGCGTGCATAAAAAACAGAACATGTTGCATTCTATTCTTTCTCCGTGCACCTCAATATATTTAGTTTATTTTAAAGGATTATTTGAGTCCTCAGTTGTAAAGTTAGGAGGTACAGTAATTCCAGCAGGTGGTGCTGTGAGACAAATATTGTCACAAAGTGAGGCTGCCTGAATGCTATTTTACTCAGTAGTCACTGGAATCATGTTGAATAAACAGGAAAATCAAATTCAAGTCAACAGAAGAACAAAGATACACAAAATAGAGTCAGCAATTGCTCAGTTATGTTGAAGACATTACAGAAATATTGCAAACAGATGAGTTCAAATAGAAAGTGCACAATCATTTACAGTAGTTTATTCAGAGGTTCAAAGTTAACAAGTTGTTAGACACAATTTAGACAATGATTCTCAGAAAAATTAAGTGTGTAGTGAAACCAAAGATAATTTAGTAAAAGGTGCTGAATAAGTTGATGTATTTGAGATGAAATCTGCCCAAGTGATACCTGAAATAAAATAGAAAGTTGTATAAAAGTCCTAGGTCATAGTTTTTTAAATGTCTTAGCCATTTTAGCCAAAATGGATTAATGCCTTCATTAACAATTTCAGTAAAGCAAATAACTCCTTAATGTGACAATTTAGAGAAACACTTATTTTTACCCGTCCTACTTGCACAGTTAATAATGTGCCTTGCTCCACAGACGGTATGGCCTTCAGGCAACTCATAACAGTTACCGAATGAAGAACTAAACCCACGTGCTGTAATGCTTATAACCATGTGTTGTCCTGTGACTTATACCAATGTAGTGGATTATAACAGTTGTTTCACAGTAGAGACAAATGCCTAAACAAAGGCCACTGTTGCTGCCAACAGACATTCCCTATAAAATGAATTGGGCCTAAGAGATTAGAGCAGTGGCTTCCAAATGTTTGTTTACAGCAAATATTCAACTCAGCCTACTAACATAGTGAGCATCTGCTACTTAAGGAGGTAATTATTGCCAATGCAAAAACTTATTTAGTAACACATTCAGAAGTCAACTACAGAAATTTGATGACAAATTAATAGAAATCTGATCAAGTTTGAAGGGCCCTGACATTCCTTCGAAAACTTGCTACTTTGAAAAACGACAGTCAAAGCAAATCACTGCACAAATTGATAAAGTTATGACCTATCAACTGAAGAATTGGATTTTACGATACACAAAGCTTATTACAGGTTCAAGGCCAGTAAAATTTCTATTTAAATGTAGGTCATTTTTGTTTGAAAACACACCTGAACTAAAACTGGAAGAGAATCTTCAGTTTCAAAGGAATTAAGGAAGAAGAAAAAAAATGTTTTCCCTCGGATATGTATAAGCGAACACAGACAGCCAAGTTCTCCAGCTATGTTCATCTTCACTTTAGGGCAATAAAACCTTGACAAAAATCAGAATAGAATTACTGTCACATATCATCTATAACAAAGGATTCCAATACTTCAAGAGACAATCAATATCTTCCCAAGAGATGGTAAGAAGCGACAAGGTCAACCATCTGTCACATAGTTCCATGTGTGAAGATATTGATCATTTCACACTACAGCATGTTATACATATAATTTATTCACTGCAAGTCTCAAGACAAAAATTTCCCCAGTACTCAAAGCACAGCTGGAGTCAAAATAGTATTCGTTAAATCCTTTAAAACAAGGTAAGAAGTTGTTGTGGTTCTGTTCGCTGAGCTGGGAATTTGTGTTGCAGACGTTTCGTCCCCTGTATAGGTGACATCCTTAGTGCTTGGGAGCCTCCTGTGAAGCGCTTCTGTGGTGTTTCCTCCGGCATTTATAATGGTTTGTCTTTGCCACTTCCAGTTGTCAGTTACGGCTGTCCGCTGCAGTGGCCGGTATATTGGGTCCAGGTCGATGTGCTTATTGATAGAATCTGTGGATGAGTGCCATGCCTCTAGGAATTCCCTGGTTGTTCTCTGTTTGACTTGTCCTATAATAGTAGTGTTGTCCCAGTCGAATTCACGTTGCTTGTCATCTGTGTGTGTGGCTACTAAGGATAGCTGGTCGTGTCGTTTCGTGGCTAGTTGGTGTTCATGGATGCGGATTGTTAGCTGTCTTCCTCTTTGTCCTATGTAGTGTTTTGTGCAGTCCTTGCATGGGATTTTGTACACTACATTGGTTTTGCTCATGCTGGGTATTGGGTCCTCCATCCTGGTGAGTTGTTGTCTGAGAGTGGCTGTTGGTTTGTGTGCTGTTATGAGTCCTAGTGGTCGCAGTAGTCTGGCTGTCAGTTTGGAAGTGCTCTTGGTATATGGTAGTGTGGCTAGTCCTTTGGGTTGCGGCATGTCCTCGTTCCATTGTCTTTCCCTTAGGTATCTGTTGATTAAATTGCGCAGGTATCTGTTTTTGGCGAATACATTGTATAGGTATTCTTCTTCCTCTTTCTGCAGTTCTGGTGTACTGCAGTGTATTGTGGCCCTTTTGAATAGTGTCTTGATGCAACTTCTTTTGTGTG
>NC_057745.1:7638628-7651434 GCF_004010195.1 Chiloscyllium plagiosum | reverse complement strand
TCCCATGCAAGGACTGCACAAAACACTACATAGGATAAACAGGAAGACAGCTAACGATCCGCATCCATAAACACCAACTAGGCACGAAACGACACGACCAGCTATCCTTAGTAGCCACACATGCAGATGAGAAGCAACATGAATTCAACTGGGACAACACTACGATTATAGGACAAGCCAAACAATTCCTAAAGGCATGGCATTCATCCACAGATTCTATCAACAAACACATCGACCTGGACCCAATATACCGGCCACTGCAGCGGACAACTGGAACTGACAACCGGAAGCAGCAGAGACAAACCACTATAAATGCCGGAGGAAACATCACAGAAGCGCTTCACAGGAGGCTCCCAAGCACTGAGGATGTCACCTAGACAGGGGACGAAACGTCTGCAACACAAATTCCCAGCTCGGCGAACAGAACCACAACAACGAGCACCCGAGCTACAAATCTTCTCACAAACTTTGAACAAGGTAAGAAGCTCATAATATTAATTATCATTGCTTTTGTCCATCTAGCCTATAATTCACCTCATGTTTCTTCAGACAATGATGAACAGAAGTTAAAACTCAAGAGCTACTATTTTAGTTTATTGGAATGATTATTATTGCACATACTATTCCTCATTATCCAGAGGTTCCAATGAAGCTTATCCCTACCAATGAAAGGTGAGATATTTCATAGAGTGGGATGGAAACTTGTGTATGTACAAATGCAGCTGGAAGCAAACCCTCTTGTTTCCCTGTCACTAGCTATAGTTATATATGCGCCACTCTCTTGTTCATCTTACTTTAGTGAATGCCTATGGATCTGAGAGTGGGACCAGGATGATCTCGCAAATCGGAAAACAGATTGTAAAACATACAAGATCTGGGTGAATTGACCCTCAAGCAGAATATCTATATCAGATTAATTGAAAGCTGCAAAACAACCTGTTTGTTGTGCCTTTAGTATTGGGAATGCAATGAGTCAAAATTGTCCAAACCAAAAGAACGAGATATTAAGAGGACTAATTAAAAGCTAAATCAGAGATACGCTTCAACACATCCCTTAAAATGGAATGCAAGTTTAAATAGCATTGTAACACAAGAATTGTAAACATTGAAGGACTGTCAATTGTGAACCATGGATCAGTGCTAGAGTGGGAGCAATGCAGGAGTTGAATTCAGTGCCAGTTAGAATAATGGAGCAATGTTTAGAAGCATTTGAGTTTCAGCTTTGTGAAGGATTAAATAAAAACATCAGGTTGGAGAGCATTCTTAATTGTCATCTGGCGATGACAAAGATCAGGACTGGTGACTTCAGTAGATGGCCTGTTGCTGTGGCAAAGAAAGGAAATGATTCATTGGGAGAAATAGGAAATCTCTGTGAAGAGGAGGATATGGTGACGATGAGTTGGGATTGGAGAATGAGTCGGGATTGAAGAAGGAGTCAGTGATGTAGACATATCAGAAAGTCAGTGAACTCATATGAACACACTTAAGTTCTCAAAAGTCTAGTTCAGCTCAAGACAGTGGCTGAGGAGAGAGAACAGAATCAGAGGTGAGGAACTAGAGTTTGTGGAATTGACAAAATATCTCCTCTCCATCCACAGGTGGCATTTCTTCAAAATGGTGGCAGATAACATGGACTGAATCCAAGGCTTCATATTGAGCAAAAAAAGTTCAGAATTTAGATATCAATTTGATAAACCTACTAGTGCATTTTCAATGCAGTTGCCGAATCATTATTTCATTCTTTAAGCTTCTCAGAATAATCTACACAAGAACCACTGTGGTACAATCACTTAAATGCAATTGCCTTTTTGATTAAAACGTAAAGTTCATCCCATTTAAGCAACAAGATTTTTCATTTTTAATAGACTCAGATCTTCATCCAACAAGGTAAGCAGTTAATTTGAAGTCCAATGCCTAGTAAACCAGAATATTATTGCAGTTCTATAGATCAACAGGGAAAAAAAAAGTAAGGACTGCAAATGCTGGAAATCAGAGGAAAGTGTGTGTTGCTGGGCAAGCACAGCAGGTCAGGCAACATCCGAGAAGCAGGAGAATCGACGTTTCAGGTATAAACAATCAACTCTCCTGCTCCTCAGACGCTGGCTGACCTGCTGTGCTTGCCCAGCAACACACTCGAGTTCTGACTGATCCCAGACCTCAGCTTCATGTCAGGTTTTATTCGGAAATTGGGTTTCTGACTTGTGTTTTGAAAAAGTTTTCCACCTATTTTGGGGGAAAAGAAAACGTGTGGATCTTTTCAACACCAATGTAAAGATTTTCAAAAACAAAAAAATCACACTTGCACATCACACTAGGTGCACATAATCACTTCACCCTTGTACAGAAATACTAAGTAGTGCTAATTATTAGTTGCTCTGACTGCATTAACTTAAAACAAGTCTTTGCAGACAAAAGAAAAAATTTAAGGACAACCACATGGTATTAATACCCAGGGACACATGCAAGAAGCCACTATTGCCTAAATTAAGGGAAAAAGAGCTTGCACATTGCTTGACTATTAAAATTACATGTTGAAAATTATATGTCCTACCCTTTGTCCAGGAGACGAATTGCTGACTCTGGTAGTAAAACATTCAGTGTGTTTGATGCCAAAAGGCTTCCAACTAACAGTTTTGGAAACACAAGAAATGGTGCTTCGATTATCTCAAGATAGCCAGCTTCAGTCCCACCAAGTCTCCGAACTGCAGTCAATGGAATGTAACTCCAGCTTGGAAGCAGTACTAATTGCCCCAACCACCGAGCATCTAATTTGATAACCTGGTCAAGAATTTCACCATAAAAGAAGAGACAAAAATTTAAATAAATCTGTTTGGAATTTACATATCACAAAAGTTTTGGACTAAATGTTACACATACATTATTTCACTTTGGAGTACACTCAGTGAGAAAGGCAATATTCCCACAAAATTAGTTGCAAATATAGTTGCAGGAAAATTGGCTTAGAGAGAGATTATCTAAAATAGAAATGAGAGCTCTTAATTTTTCAGACAGCAATTTACTGATTCTGCAGATAAGTAGATAGTGGACTTCAATGAAAGTGCGTAAGACTGAACATTCATGCTGAATTTAGATCCAGGAAACCAGCAGGAATTTGTTTGCTAATGTTTTATTTTTAAGCTGGGATTGATCAACATATAAATACAACACATACAAAAACTAAAATCCCTAATTTAAGTGGTCTTCATTTTTTGCTACTTTTCACTGAGATAATCACTCAGTTTCCTCCCTTATATCATAGGCATTAATAGACTGCTGAGTTTGTTCGATAGTGGAATTCACAACAATAATCAACTCATGCAGTGATCTGCTTGAGTGTTCCACTACTACTAAATAGGTACATTCATTAAGTATGTACCAGACTTCCCATAAAGAACACTTCATTCTCTGTTGAGCAAACTAACAAAGAAGCATAGAAAATAGGTGAAGTCGGCTACTTGACCCTTCAAGCCTGCACCACTATTCCATAAGATCATGGCTAATCATGCAATTTCATTATCCCACTCCTGCTTTCTCTCCATACACCTTGGTCCCAATAGCCACAACGGCCACGTTCTGCTCCCTCTTGAATGTATCTAACAATTAGCAAACAGTTGAGAAACTCTTAAAATCCTGGCTCATTGAATGGCAATTTCAGGCAGCTGATCATAAGCTAACAGAGTTTTCAAACTATTGTTAAGTTTCACAGTCTATCTCGTATAGATAATTCTGAATCAACCTCTTCTACACAATGTGGGAGTCTCTGGCTGGGCCAGCATTTAATGCCCTTCCGCAATACCTTTAAGAAGATGGCAGTACAGCTGCCTTCTTGAACCATTGCAGTCAAAGTGCTGTAGAAAGGGAGGGAATTCCAGCATTTTTAGCCTAGAGGACTATGTCGCAAGAGCATCCCGTCCATCTGGTATGTCAGCAGTACTATAGATGTATAGTAGCTGGCTAAACAGCACAGACATTTGCTGTTAGTTTGTAATTCAAATTGCAGAGCAAAATTCTGGTTGTATCAGTAGTTTCAGCATAAGAACTGTCCCTTAAGGAATTGTGGAATTACCATCTTCTGCTCGAGTGTTCATTTGAGGACATATCCAAATCAAATACTATGTAACCAGATTCCACCACTTAACAAAATTGCATTTTTTTACAAAGAAAACATAACATAGTTTTATATCAAAGTGGATTCTGAAGAAACTGTCTTCCATGTTCACTTCATCCATCTGTTAAAGAACAAATTATTTTAATTTGAACCATTCCCCACTCGTCAGTAAATAACATTGTCACCTTCCATCCTCATGCCACGTAACAAAATAAACTAGTTAAGGCATCAAAACTAGTCAGGATCAAAAGCTTATGTTTGTAAGATTAGAAATTTCTGTTTACCTCACAAGGTATGAATCCACTCTTGTCCTGCAAGTACAGGATCCCTCCATTGTGTTGTTCTTGTCTCTCTTCAGCACTTGGAGTAATCAAGGTCTTATCTGTCAGGATACCACATAGCAGCAAGTTTGTCCGACTAAGTGCCTTATGATTTATCAGTAAACTCTCTTTATGTACTGTCCACTGCTTGAACTGACTGGTGCTCCATGTTAGTTGACTACAGCAAGGGGTCTTCTGCTGAGACTGTAGTTCCTCAAGGGATATAAATCTGCAATTAAATCATCTTTAATTAATCAGATACAGTCTATTGAACTCTTGAATGAACACTTTAAATCAACATGACAGTGATAGGCAATGCCTGATCAATGACATATAGTTAGTGATCAAATGAAATCCAAAACATTGTGGAAATACAAGGTACTTCTCTCAGCATCTAATAGAGGAAAATCAAATGTCATTTTGATCAGATTTAGACAGATTTCAACATTCTCAAATTTCTTTCAAAAACTGAATTAACCAGCAAGTCTTGAATATACACAAAGATAATTACATCTAATTCATCTTCATGCATGTATCTATATTAATCTCACTATCAAATTTCACTGCCCCTTGAATGGTTTCACAGATTTTGCCTCAACTTTACCCTGGAAGATCCACCGACATTATGAAAATAAGTTAGAATAGGGTTTTTAAAATGTAATTAAATATCCCAAGTCACTCATAGGACTAATTTTCAAGCATCACTAGTGAATTGGTGCACGTTACTGAAAACTTGGTCAAACCTTGGAAAACCTTAACGGAGAGATGGAGGGAGGTTTAAGAAGGGAGTTCCACAGGTCATGCCATTACTAATTAATATAAAGTTTGAGAAGGACTGCAATAGTAGCAAGCAATACACTGCTTCCAAAGCAGAATAATTGTGTTTCTAAGTGTATTTGTTGGTATAATTCCGAGAAACATTACATTCAATTGCAAGAAATGTACAGATAGTGCTCTAAATATAATTCAGGAGCAGATATTTACATCATCATATTTCATACAAATTAAAAAATTTGTGGTTTGCATTAACTGTCCAGCTTTGCTTCACCACAAAATGTAATCCATGCTCCAACAGAATATTTGCACCCAAGATAGCTAAGAAAGATGAAGCTTTGGAGTCAAGCAACTACTTAAGTCTCTCTGCCACGATGTAATCATTTTGCTCAAGACTTACACTCCATCCAAAGAGTCAGCCAAGAGAGAGGGCAAAGAAAAATAATGACTAATATCTACAAGTTAAAGTTCTGCGTGGGTTTCCTCCAGGTGCTTAGGTTTCCTCCCACAGTCCAAAGATGTGCAGGTCAGGTGAATTGGCCATGCTAAATTGCCCATAGTGTTAGGTTCATTAGTCAGAGGGAAATGGGTCTGTGTGGATTACTGTTCGGACGGTCGGTGCAGACTGGTTTGGCCAAATGGCCTGTTTCTACACTGTAGGTAATCTAATCTAATCCTAAAATTCAAACCTTTAAAACATATTTCAAAGCAAGTGTCCTTAATGTTAGCAGCTCATGACTGAAACTATAACATTATAAAAGGTTTTAGATACTAAAAATTTGAAACCTGGGGAAAAGAAAATGCCACAAATACACAATTAGTAACTAAAAGTACAGATTAAATGTAAAGTAGTACCTTTCATCAGAAATAACAATGCAAGTAATGAATATAATCAGATTTTTCAGTACCTATAACTTAAAGGTAGAATAAGTCCATCTTTTCTTCGATAGCAACAAGTATTACTGTGATTGTGACAAATTCTGCATAAGCATTGAAAGAGACAGCTGCTCAACTCCTTACAAGTAACTTCACAATCTACAGCAACAGGAAGGATGTTCTCTTCTGTAAATCTGTACAAATTCTGGAGCCACTCAACATCCTGTAAATTGGAAGGCATGGATGAAATATTAGCTGTGATATTCTGTGTAAAGTTATTCAAAACAGTACATCAAAGAAACTACAGATCCTGACAAATGCAGCAACATAGGGCATAAACAGATTTGTTCTAACATACATTTCACAAGATAACCTTTTATATATTAGTGTAGCTGGGAATATACAGTAGTAAAGAACAGATTACACATGATTACATACTTTGGAAGCTACAATCCCATCCTCTGTCCCTAAACATGCAGTTTTGGAAGGCTACCATTAATAACTTCATTACCATATTATCCTTATGGGCAGAGAGGAGGGTGCATTATTCAGCAGCTGAATATGAATATTGACTTGGCTGTCCTTAATGGAAGGGCATAAACACAGCTTTGAATTGGTCAACAGCTGGTTAGTTCTACAATTGTATCAGGGTTATTATTCAAGCCGGAGTCAATAATGGACAAGTTGGATCCCAGAATGAAACCTGATTTGATAGAAAAATAACACATATGGCCTTTTCATTTACCATGAAGGTCAGTCACTGAATATATTCACAAGAGAGTTTGTCAATGTATTGTTAACAAAAGAATATAAAAATTTATTGCATTAAAATACAGTATATTACACTAACCAAGAATGAATAGTGATCTCATTACAACATCAGAAAGAAAGATTTATCCCTTTTATATCAATATCCTTACTCAAATCTCTGAGTCCCACTGTCTCCACACTGGACATTTTCACTCAGCTACTAAAGTTTTGGCAAATTTCTGCACATTCACTGGATGCTATTGTCAATTGCTGTTTAATAGTACAGAAATTGAGTTTGCTGAAAAAAAAGTACATTTTTCCAAAACTTTTGCCTTGCAGTCATCAGGTTAATTAAGGAAAATAAATATTTTTACTGTACAGGAGAAGAGTTCTGATTGGCTGGCAAGCGAATTCTGACGAATTACACTAGCAGCCAATTTAGGATTGCCAGTTAGGATCATTGTGACATATGTGCTTGTACCAGAAGCTGCATCTATTAATATACAGGGTCTTGTGTTTTTGCAGACAGGAAGACCATGTACAGAAGCTGCACCTGTTTCAACTCAACAGAATAGGTAACAGTCATTAGCTAGTTCATTTTCAGGGCAATGCCCTGAACAAAAAGAGTAAATCTGCTGGAGTTAAAATATAAACAAACTCCGGCAGTGAATTGGCAAACATTAATTGATGGTTTTACCATGCAATATCTCCCCACAGTCTAATTGCCAACCAATCAGCAGTTCCCTCTCATACAGTATAAATGTTGGTTTAAGGCTGCTGTGATGTGGTGGTAGTATCCCTGCCTCTGAGCCAGAAATCTCAGGTTCAAGTCTCAACTGCTTCAGACGTATGTCATAAAACATTTGAACAGTCTGATTATGAAATGTATGCAAGTCCTGGTTTTCTCGAACTGTTTCATGCAAATTGTCCTGAAGGGTGCAAGACAAAGAGGATTTTTTTCATCAATTAACGTCTCTCCCACGACCCTTTAAACAAAGTGCTAATGCAGTTCATTATTACTGAGCAGGAATTCCATAATTCTTTGCCTTGTTGGATGTCTTCCTCTCAAACTACCACAGCATTCTGTTGTGAGTTTTCTTCACACTGAATTCTAAGGTTCTATGGACTTCTGCCAGCCTTGACTCCTTGGAGACTGCTAATAACAGCAGCTCTGCTATTATGGACCTATTCTCACTGCATGATCTGCTTATAACACCGTTTCCCATTCACCAGTGGTTATAAAACTTCAGTAATTCTCTCTTCAGGTGGCTTGCTGATCATTTTGCGAAAAACACAAAGACTTCTGTCAAATGCAGTTTTGAACTGAATGACTGACTTTCCAAAAGATCAAGTCAGGTCCTTACAGAATTGAAAACTAAAATTCACTATTCCTCTATTTTAGAATCGAAGCTCCCAAATTACAACAATACATTATAAAACTTCATTTCAAAAAGTTCAAGTAACACGACTTATTCCAGAAGATTCCCCATGCTGGGGCCATCTTCAAATCCTGAGAGATCAAATAAAAAAGAAAGGGGAAGAAAAAGTAATCTCAATCATGAGAAACAGGCCAAGCAGGAACCCTAGTAAGTACAGTGGAAAGACTTTAATTGCTGGTGTTAAAAATTCAGAAAACACATGCTCCTTCTCCTCACACCCCCTTCCCTGAGCAACAACAAATAGTGAAATTTACAATCTAACCATCTACCTTTAGCATTCCTTGACTATTATCAGGAAGAGGACAGGGAACAGGGAGATGTCAGTGAACATTGACCAGAAACTTAACAGGACCAGATGTACAAAATGCTGCAGGAGCACGAGAATGTCAGAGCAAGTACCTCATCTCCTGCACCCCCAAATTCAGTTCACAATCTATAAGACACAAGTTAAGAGTTTGATGGGATATTCTCCACTTGCCTGGATGAGTGCAACTAGAGCAACACAAAAAAAACTCAAAACAAAAACAGATGCCCATCCACTCCCTCTAGCACTAGTTCATCAAGGCATCAAAAGATGCAACCTTTTCATGCAGAGGGTGGTACGTGTAAGGAACGAGCTGCCAGAGGAAGTGGTGGAGGTTGGTACAATTGCAATATTTAAAAGGCATCTGGAGGGGTATATGAATAGGAAGGGTTTGGAGGGATATGGGCCTGGTGCTGGCAAATCGGACGAGATTGGGTTGGGACAGCCAGTCAGCATGGACGAGTTGAACCGAAGGGTCTGTTTTTGTGCTGTACATCTCTCTGACTCTATGCAACGCACCACAGTCTTTTAGAGTCATAGAGATGTGCAGCACGGAAACAGACCTTGCGGTCCAACTCGTCCATGCCAACCAGATATCCCAACCCAATCTAGTCCCACCTGCCAGCACTTTGCCCATATCCCTCCAAACCCTTCCTATTCATCAACCCATCCAGATGCCTTTTAAATGTTGCAATTGTACTAGCCTCAACCACTTCCTCTGGCAGCTCATTCCATATACGTACCACCCTCTGCGTGAAAAAGTTGCCCCTTTGGTCTCTTTTATATCTTTTCCTTCTCTCCCTAAACCTATGCCCTCTTGTTCTGGACTCGCCCATTCCCAGGGAAAAGACTTTGTCCTATTTATCCTACCCGTGCCACTCTGATTTTGTAAATCTCTATAAGGTCACCCCTCAGTCTCCGATGCTCCAGGGAAAAGAGCCCTGCCTATTCAATCTCTCCATATAGCTCAAATCCTCCAACACTGGCAAATTCCTTGTAAATCTTTTCTGAACCCTTTAAAGTTTCACAACATCTTTCCGACAGGAAGGAGATCAAAACTGCACACAATATTCCAACAGTGACCTAACCAATGACCTGTACAGCCACAACACGACCTCTCAACTCCTGTACTCAATACTCTGACCAATAAAGGAAAGCATACCAAATGCCTTCTTCACTGTCCTATCTACCTGTGACTCCACTTTCAAGGTGCTATTAACCTGCACTCCAAGGTCTCTTTGTTCAGCAACACTCCCGAGGACCTTACTATTGCTTTCCCAAAATGCAGCACCTCGCATTTATCCAAATTAAACTCCATCTTTCACTTCTCAGCCCAATGGCTCATCTGATCAAGATCCTGTTGTAATCTGAGGTAACCTTCTTCGCTGTCTATGACACCTCCAATTTTGGTGTCATCTGCAAACTTACTAACTATACCGCTTGTGCTCACATCCAAATCATTTATATAAATGAAGAAAAGTAGTGGACCCAGCATCGATCTTTGTGGCACTCCACTGGTCACAGGCCTCCAGTCTGAAAAACAAACCTTCACCACTACCCTCTGTCTTCTAGCTTTGAGCCAGTTCTATATCCAAATTGCCACTTCTCCCTGTATACCATGAGATCTGACCTTGCTAACCAGTCTCCTATGGGGAACCTTGTCAAATGCCTTACTGAAGTCCATATAAATCACGTCCACGTTCTGCCCTCACCAATCCTCTTTGAATTTTTTGAAGAAGTAACAATTAAGTTTGTGAGACATGATTTCCCACACACAAAGCCATGTTGACTATCTCTAATTAGTCCTTGCCTTTCCAAATACATTTACATCCTGTCCCTCAGGATTCCCTCCAACAACTTGCCCACCACCGACGTCAGGCTCATTGGTCTATAGTTCCCTGGCTTGTCCTTACCACCTTTCTTAAATAGTGGCACCACACTGGCCAACCTCCAGTCTTCCGGCACCTCACCTGTAACTATTTTTGACACTAATATCTCAGTAAGAGGCCCATAACGTCTTGACAGCACATAGAAGAGCAAACTTAGCCCACGCATAGGGCACCACCACCCCTCTAATCCCCCATCTAATTTGAAACAATTTCCCCCACCGTCACTCGACTGGAAATCCTTCGAACAGCACCGTGAGCACACGTAGACTGTAGGAGTTGAGGAGGGTGGTTCATCAACCACCTTTCCATGGGGGGGGGAAATGGGCCATAAATGTGAAGATAATACATCACCATCTCAGCAGACCCTGAGTCACTCACTCTCACCAGGGCATCATCAGCACAACTGAGAAGGAGCCTGCTCCTTGTTATTATAACAATGGGACTTTTACATCTGAACCCTAACCACCTCTTGATTCAGAGTTCCTGCTGATGGAACCCAAGCTGCAGACCAGGGGAAGAAGGGCCTCACGCTATCGCGTGCGGCCACCCAGTGACTTCATTGGCAGGACAACTGTGTTATCCGTGTCCAAAAACAAAGAGGGATTATTGCGGACTCGTTCTTAAATCAATGCAGTTCAAGCCGTTACACAGGAGGGTCACACTCACAGCGTTGCCCAGCTCCCCAAACTCCGACACAAACTCTTCCATTTCCGTCAATGCACCCACGGCCACCTCCACACTTTTCCGAGGCGCACACAAGTCTCGGTGAAGTCTCGCTCGGATTGAATATTTAAAGTCGCGCTCCAAACGCCGCCAACCAACTGTCACCAACGGGCTCTCCCACTTCCGGTCCACTCGGTCCGTGTGCCCCGCTGCCGCTGTGGGTACGGACCGCAATTTCTTCTCCACCTGCCCCGCAACTGTGCCTACATCCGGTCCCTCCGACCGGCAGGCAGGTCTATTTCCAGCTGATATGCCCCGTAGTCGATCCTATTTACAGTCCCTGTGCCCCGCAGTCGATTCTATTTCCTGTCCCAGTGCCCCGCAGATGATTCTATTTCCTGTCCCAGTGCCCCGCAGATGATTCTCTTTCCTGTCCCAGTGCCCCGCAGATGATTCTATTTCCTGTCCCCGAACCCCGCTGTTGATTGTTATCTGTCCCTATGCCTCTCAGTCGATTCTATTTCCGGTCCTCTGTCCCGCAGTTGATTCTGTTACCAGTCCCGTGCCCCGCAGTCGATTCTATTTCCTGTCCGTGTGCCCCGCAGTTGATTCTATTTCCTGTCGCTGTGCCCCGCAGAGTCTCGTTGTGGCGTAGCGCTGACTGGACTTGAGAACCGAACATAGGAGCTGCAGCGGTGGGAGACGCTCAACTTCGCACCGGCCGAGAGAGAGAGAGAAAAGGGAGCGCTCCCTGTGACCGTTGCCGTTGAGGCTAAAGCGGAGTGGGGAAAGCGGAGGCTCCGCCGATGTGTGGCTGGCGGTTGTGGGTGTTGGCGGCGCTGCTGCCGCTGGCGGCCGCGATGCTGCCCAAGGCCTTGCGAGGCCCCGGCCCCGGCCCCGGCCCCGGCCCGTCCGACTCACACAACCAGACCGGCTCGCCCGCTTCCCTCAGTAACGGCACGGCCACCGCCATGGACAGTGTGGTGCCCATCCTGCGCCACTTCCTCACCCTCAGGAACCTGGTGTTGGCGGCGTCTGCCGGGGCCTTCCTCCTCATCGTGTGCCTCCTCGCCCGGGTGGTCAGGTACACTACAGGGGCCTTGTTGTTGGGGGGAGAGTGGGGTGGGGAGTTCACCCACACATCGCCCACTTCCCCACACTGCAGACGTGGGGGGAACCAACTCTTCCACGGACGCAGTAACTCGCCCTTGCTTTGGGAAAGAGTGAAGAAAGTGGTGAAACTCTGTCACACCATAATTTAGGGACCAACAGTTCACTCAAGGTCTGATTAAGGGAAGTTGACACGCAGATAAACAAAATACCAGGGCTGTTTTGTGCAGTCTCCTAAGCTCTGAACCGAGAGGTCCAGATTCAAGTCTCACTTGCTCTGGATATGTCTGAACAAGTTGATTGGCAAATATTAAAAAGAACAAGCACGTACAGAGATAATGTCCCCAACTCTGAACTTGGGTTCAAGTCCAGATCTCTTGAACAGGTTGATTGGAAGATATAAAAACAAAATATTGCAGTTGCTGGAAATCTGAAATGATGACAAAGTGCTGTATGTTCTTAGATTTGCTGAGTTGCTCCAGCTCTTTGTTTTTAGATCTTTTTAGTTCTATTCAGATGTGGTACACATCTGGGGCAGATGGGGCTTTGAACCTGGGGCTTCTGGGCACTGCT
>NC_057745.1:7613998-7638128 GCF_004010195.1 Chiloscyllium plagiosum | reverse complement strand
TGTTTCAAGTTGGTGAGAAAAAAGGTGTGCTGGGAGCACATGTATGGAAGGTGAGGTCACCAGAACTGAATTGACCGAGAAACTGGGAGGGGAGCAAAGTCCTTGTAAAAACAAAGATGGGTGTCAGTGGCTTCTAGTAATGAGGTAAATGATCTCCCTAGAAATAAAAGCAGGGAAGGGAAAAGTCAGAGGAGTTGTGTAAAGTTGAGTGAAGAGTGGAAATTGAAATCATAGTGTGTTCCAGTTCAACACCTATATCATCAGAGCATTTAAGAAAAGATGTAAGGGAGATCACAGTGGGATAGGAACTAATGTAGTCAAGATAATTCCAAGAATTGGAATTTTTACGTTGAAGGATTTAAGAAACTCAAGTGTTCTTATTGGTGATGTCAACTTCAGGAACCTAATCCAAATCTCAATGCTTTATACAAGTAGAATACGTGTACATCACTTGTTTTAACTCAGTGTTGAGGCAGGTACGGGGAGGTGAAAGTGAGGACTGCGGATGCTGGAGATCAGAGTCCAGATTAGAGTGGTACTGGAAAAGCGCAGCAGGTCAGGCAGCATCCGAGGAGCAGGAAAATCAACATTTTGGGCAAAGGCCCTTCATCAGAAATGAATGATATGGGGAGGTGACAGCATGGTACTGTTATTGCTGGACTGTTAGTCCAAAGACCCAGGTAATGTTCTGGGGACCCAGTTCAGTGATAAGTCTAATTTCTAATGAAGAACATGAAGTTATTACCGTTTGTTGGAAATCTCATTCACTAACTCCCTTTAGGGAAGGAAACTGCCAACCTTACCTGGTCTAGCCTACATGTGACTACAGACCCGCAGAAATGTGGTTGACTCTTAACTGCCCTCTGGCAATTGGGGGATAGGCCATAAATGCTGGCCCAGCAAGTGACGCCCTCGTTCCATGAACAAATTAACTTTGACGTTTATATATTTTTTAATGAGCTTCAATTCAAACTAGGGATCAGGAGAATTCTGGTCTCCCCCTCTCGGTCTCCCCCTCTCGGTCTCCCCCTCTCGGTCTCCCCCTCTCGGTCTCCCCCGGTCTCCCCCTCTCGGTCTCCCCCTCTCGGTCTCCCCCTCTCGAAGTCCAGTAGCTCCTTCAGAAAAAATGTTGCCCCTAACATGGGATTGAAAGTTAAAGGAAACTGTTAATCCAGTATTATTGCAGCAGTATAGTACTTGTTTCGTTCTGTGGGAGGATCCTTAAACATTTAAAATGCAACTATTCATATACTTTTTGGAAGTCTAAGAGACATTTCATGCTACTTTTGAGTGTTTCTGTGCAGTTTTATAGCCTTTGGTCTGTCAGGAGATTAGTAATATAAATTGCCTTTGGCTTTCACGGAGTGTGTTACTAAGTCGGTCAAGCAATTTGTATTTTTCTTTGCCCATTTCTGTTTACATCCTCTTGTGTTTCTCAGGCTTTTATTTGAAGAGATTATTACCAAACAAAAAGTAATTTATCTATAGCCAAATTTATTCCTAAGTGGTGTCACAATGAACATTGCGATTTACTACATGGCTGAGGCTCAGTGCTAAGCAGATGTGTTGTTTAGTGTCACTTCCATTATCATGTACTGCTGCTTTGTAAACAACGGTCAAGCAGCTGTTTTCATGGAGGATTTCTGCTGGCTTAATATTCAATTGCCAGTACTTTATCAGACTTCAATGTTAAGTGGTCCTCTCATCAGTTGCAGTGGAAACTGTATTAACCATCATGTCTTTCTTGTAATAAATAAATGCTTTTGCCCTTAGGTCTGGAAGAAAAATCAAGAAAACGAGAAAGTATGATATCATTACAACTCCAGCAGAAAAGGTGGAAATGACACCACTCAATGAAGATGATGACGATGACGAAGATGCAACAGTGTTTGATGTAAAATACAGCAGGTACTCATGGAATCTTTCTGATTTCACTAAATCTGTGCCACTGATGTTTTATAGTACAGCAAAGCTTTTATTAATCAACGCTAATGGGACCAAAAGAGGTCCACGTTATCAAAGCCAGCTGGGAAGCATTCATGGTCAAGCAGGACTGTCCAATCACTTTGAATAAAAACAAAAGAACTGCATTAATTCAAAATTTGACTATAGGTCTGTATTCCTTATTGCACCCATTAAGACTAACCTTTCATTTAGCCAGGATGAGAGACTTTGGTGAATGTAATGATGAGGTACACAGAGGTAAAGCATGTTGTGACCTCTTTTTAACTTTGGACTAACAGCAGTGACGTTGTCTGCCCCGATCATTTCTATTTTATATATTAAATGGGAAATATACTGATGTGGCATAATATTTATTAAAATACTTTCAGATAGTTCTAAACAGCACTTATCTCTTGGAAATTAAACAGAGAAATGTTTTTCAGTCTTTGGAATGTTAATGGGGAATAAATTAGTGCCTAATGAACCATATTTGAGGTGCAATTAATAAAGTAATTCCACTGATTATTTCTACAATAACTTCTTTCATGACTTTCAGATTTCAATGTGGAGAAGCAGCATGTCTGTGATATGATGCTGTTTGTGATAATATTTAATGGATTATAGCAGTTAGATGAATAACATGGCGAAAAGCTGCCTTATGTACTTTTTAATTTGCATATTGAAGCTATTAACTCCAACTTCCAACATGCTAATTATATTTGTTATTAGCTGCTAATTTCATAGTCAATGACCACTCAAACACCAGCTGCTGTAAGCTTTCTGACTATTTCTGGTGGGGCATTTATGTTTCCTCTTGCATGATTTCATGAAAGTTTATAAATAACATTTTTATTTCAGCATTCATGAGTGGAAAATAATTTCTTCTCTAGCAAACAAAATATGTTGGGGTTAGTTGTAATGCCAGTCTCAAGTGACATTTTGCCACCAATACAAATAGTTATTCCAGTTTAGGCTATTTTCCATGACATTAATTCATGTTGACAGTCGAACACTCCATAATCAGACAAAAACTCTTATGAGCTAAAATGTGTCTTTATTCTCTGGTAAATAGATGAATTCCAAAATTGCTGTGAAAACTAACTGGAAAACCCCATCATATTTTTCAATTTTATAAGTTAAACCAAACGTCAGCAAGAGGAGAATCAGAATAAAATTATTTGAGCAATTTTTTCAGAAATATGAAATCAATGTATAAATGCAAAAATATGTTCCTACGTACCAAACGAGTACAACAACTAAAACTTGAGTGCATGATAGAATACAGCCATAACGTTGGTCCAGTAAAACTTCCCCATTTTCATGAACAGCAGCAGTTGGGAGTGTACTTGTTGGGACTAAGCTGGCATACTCTCACTTTGTTTCTCATATTTGGTTAGGAGACTACTTTTTTTAGAAGCATATAATTAACAAAATAGAGACAAAAAAAACCTAGCTGATATTTTGTCTTTCTGAAAAAGTGAAAATAAATAACATTTTAGAGTTGTGAAGACATGTCCGGAAGTACATATTGATACAGCATGAGCAAATAGTTGGAAAGTTTTGAAATGAAGGATGATGACTGCAAGACACTAGACTTATTTTAGAAGTACTGTGTCTGCAATAGAAAAGCAGAATCTGATTAAGGAAACTTATCTTGAGCTGTTACTATATGTCAGGGGAGTGGTGATCTCAGTAAATATTTGGTAAGCCTTTATCCCACCCAATCATTCAGACAGTGTGGTGCAAAAGCATAGCTCTAACCGTTTATATTGGACTCCATAGCTTGTGTGAATGTCTTGCACACATTCCCTATTATTTATAATTCTGTATTACAGGGAAATCATCCTTTCTAGGAAGTGGTATTTCCTACACTGGATTAGCTCTCTGCAATGCCTTTCTACAGACACCTAAAGAGCAAAGTTTTAGAGTCATAGAGATGTACAGCATGAAAATGGACCCTTTGGTGCAACTCGTCCATGCTAACCAGATATCCAAAATTAATCCAGTCAGTTTGCCAGCACTTGGCCCATATCCCCCTAAAACCTTCCTATTCATATACCCATCCAGATGTCTTTTAAATATTGCAATTATACCAACCTCCTCCCCTTCCTGTGGCAGCCTATTCCATACACATACCATTCTCTGTGCGTAAAAGTTGTACCTCAGGTCCCTTTATAAGTCTTTCCCCCCTCACCCTAAACCTATGCCCTCTAGTTATGGACTCCCCCACTCCAGGGAAAAGACACTGTCCATTCACCCTATTCCTGCTCATGATTTTATAAACCTCTATAAGGTCACCTCCACCTCCAGCCCTGGCAATTTTCGAGATCTTCATAGTCTCACAAAACCTCACTTTCAGAGGATAACAGTTTTGTTTTGATATCATGCAAAAACAGAGCCTTCCACTGGAAATGAATCCATTGTGCATTTTATAGAAAATTCAAAGGTTATTAATTTTAAAGTCAAACTTTGCAGTTGTAGTCAGTTTTTACAATATAGGGAATGTGATGAAAATTGGTGAACGCATTGATAATAGTGCATCTGATTGTACTGATGCATTAAAAGGAAGTAAAATTGATGGTGTAAAGGGGAATATTGCTTGTTTTTAAACATTCAGTGCTCTGTGGTGGGGAGAAAAAAGGAAAATGCAGGGAAGAATGATTGTGGGGAATTGTCGAGAGAGGCTTAATTCAGGGTGTTATTCATTGTTAATGTAATGAATGTAAAATGAACGTCATTCTTCCAGTCTGCTAGACTAAAAATATCTGAAAACTGTAAGGCATGTTTCTCAGTTGCTTGTTCCCAACTTACTTCATTAACCTAGCCTTTTGTTCAAGAATATCGTTAGGCGAATTGAAGTCATGCTCATTATAAAGATAGAAGTATGGGTGGAATATAGCACCTGGAGTAAGCCTTTTAATCTCTTGCGAGTGTCTGTCATTTAATTAGATCTTGACTGATCTGCACCTCAACTCCAATTACCTACTTTTGCTCCATATCCCCTGATACCTTTCTGGAGCAAGCAGTTTGCTAATGAGTCATCTCTGATACAGTAGCAATACTGTAGAAAAATCATTTGACTAATGAATAGACTGTGTTTAACACAAGGGGGTGCTACTCCTGAGAAGGGTGGGTATGTATGTATTATATTAATTGTACCAAATGTTCCTGATATAGTAATCATATTAACCATATATATGTTGTAGGTGACACAAATTTGCAAATTCCTCTTTCATCCAAAATTTAAGTAAGATTTTGATTAAAGGCAGTTTCTCTTTCTGCAGCAATTTTCATTCTGATTTTGCTTCTGATGCCAGTTTTATTTAGTTTTCTTTTTGCTTCTGAACATTGGTAATGCTCTGTTGCAAATCTCCTTAAACCTGATGCAATGGGAACAGAGACACGACAGGGAGGGAAAGGAAGCAGGAATTTTAAGTAATGATTCAAAGATTACCCCTTTTTTATTGAAACTAGGTATTCTACCATCTATGCATATTCTCCAGGATTGAGGCTTAACCAAATGAAGATATAAAAATGAATAGGTTAGAAATAAGGTTCACTTTACAAAATTAATAGATAAATCATAAAATAGTTACAGAATGGGAAGAAGCTCTTTGGCCTGTTGTATCTGTGCTGGCTTTTTGCGAGAGAATTTTCCCCTTAGTCAGGTATTTTCTTTTCTTCAGGTGCCTGTCCAATTAGTTTTAAAAGGCCTTGTTAGAGTATACCCCTGCTCCTTTTCAGGTAATGAATTCCAGATTGTAATTACAATTGACCAGCATACTTGGGTAATTTCAAACTGAGAGATAAGAACATAGAACAGCACAGTACAGGCCCTTTGGCCCTCGGTGTTGTGCCAATCTTTTATCCTACTCTAAGATCAATCTAACCAACATACCCTACATTTTACTATCATCCATGAGCCTATCCAAGAGTCGCTTAAATGTCCCTAATGTATCTGCCTCTACTACCACTGCTGGCAGTGCATTCTACGCATCCACCTTTCTCTGTGTAAAGAACCGGCCTGTGACATTTCCCCAAAACCTTCCTCCAAGCACTTTAAAATTATGCCCCCTCTTGATCGCTATTTCCACCCTGGGAAAAAGTCTTTAGCTATCTACGCTTCCTGTGCCTCTCATCACCTTGTACGCTCCTGTCAAGTCACGTCTCATCCTTCTTTGCTCCAATGAGAAAGGCCCTGGCTTCATCAATCTTTCTTGATAAGACATGCCCTCCAGTTCAGGCAACATCCTAATAAATCTCCTCTGCACCCTTTCTAGCGCTTCCACATCCTTCGTATAATGAAGCAATCAGAAATGAACACAATATTCAAGAGTGGTCTAACAAGGGCTTTATATAGCTTCATGGGTTTTAAATTCAATCATCCTGCTGATGAAAGCTAACATGCATCCTTAAAGACTCTGTCAAATTGGGTGTCAAATTTAAGGGATCCATGGATGTGGACTCCAAGATCCCTTTGTTCCTCTGCACTGCCAAGAATCCTGTATTCTACATTCAAATTTGGCCTTCCAAAATGAATCACTTCACACTTTTCCATCTGCCATTTCTCAGCTCAGTTCTGCATCCTGTCAATGTCCTGTTGCAACGTACAACAGCCCGCCACACTATCCATTAGTCCACCAACTTTTGTGTCATTGGCAAACTTAATCACCCACCCTTCCACTTCCTCATCCAAATCATTTATAAAAATCACAAAGGGCAGAGGTCCCAGAACAGATCGCTGCAGAACACCACTGGTGACTGAGCCTCCAGGCTGAGTACTTTCCATCTGCTACCACCCGTCTTCTATGTGCCAGCCAATTCTATATCCAGACAGCCAATTTTCCCTGTATCCCATGCTGCCTTACTTTCTAAATGTGCCAACCATGGGAAACTTCATCAAACGCCTTGCTAAGATCCATGTACACCACATCCACTGCTCTAACTTCATCATGTTTTGTTGCATCCTCAAAGAATTCAACAAGATTGGTGAGGCATGACTTGTCCCCTCAAAGCCATGCTAACTATCTCTAATCAAGCTATGATTTTCCAAATACTTATAAATCCCTTCTCTGAGTCCTCTCCAATAATTTGCCCACCACTGACGTAAGACTGACTAATCTATAACTCCAAGGGTTGTCCCTATTCCATTTCTTGAACAAGAGAATAACATTTGCCACACTCCAATCATCTGGTGGTACTACAGTGGACAGTGAGGACGCAAAGATCATCGCCAAAGATGCAGCAATCTCCTCCCTCACTTCCCATAGTAACTTTGGGTATATCCTGTCTGACCCTGGAGATTTATCTACCCTCATGTTTTTTCAAAATTTCCAACACATTCTCCTCCTCAACATCCACCTGTTCAAGCTTATCAGCTTGTTTCACACTATCCTCACAAACAAGAAGGTTCCTCTCACTAGTGAATACTGAAACAAAGTATTAATTAAGGACATCCCCTACCTCCTCTGACTGTCCACTGTTCCCTCTACTATCCCTGATCGGCTGTACCAGCACTCTGGCCATCTTCTTGTTCCTCACATAAGTGTAGAACATCTTGGGGTTTTCCTTAGTCCTTGGAACCTCCCACATCACCTATCACCCACCTCTTCTCTCTCCCAATAGCAATGGGATACTATTTGTCCTCGCCCTACTATCCCACCAGCATCCACATCATCACTAGCCACCATTTACATCACCTCATGCAGGATACCACTACCAGGATGAGACAGGAAAAGTAATTAGTTCCCTAACTATGGTAATGAAAGATTTTTTAAATTGCTAAAGGTTGTTGGAGTGATGATGCTTGTATTGGGCAAACAAGGAAGGAATTACAATTATTGAAAAGTGTTTTATGACTCAGTTTTTAAACGAAACAACAAGGTGATCAAGCAACCCGGATTTAAATTGTGACTTATACGGATATTCAAGAAAACCACAACACAATGCTGGGTGAGGTTTTAAATACTTGTGATCATGTGAATTGAAAAGGTCAAAAAAATCCAAACAAGATTGTCAGGTTTTAATAACACCAGCCTTCATTGCTTCAGCAGTTTTGCTAGAGTAGGCTGGAATGTCTGAAACGTTTTTGAAAATGATTTTGAAGTAGAAGCAATTCTTTTAAAGGTAATGGTGTTCAATGTGTACCCATGTGAGAGAAAAGTACAAAGACATTCCAAACTCCTCAACGAAGGCATTGAATTAAGAATTAGGAACAATTCTTACTTGAACTGTTAAAAGGGTATCAATAGTACACTTTGAATTGAATATAGCAGTAGGAACTGAATATTAACAACTTGTTTTTTGGTTCTGTAAAAACAAAACCAGGGTTAAGATGGAAGCTCTAAAAGGGTCCTCAGGTTAAAGGAGCAGCCATGGATGCATGCATAGACCCCAGTTGTGCCTGTCTCTTTCCATGTTCCAGTCCTACACCAGCCCCCACCAACTACTCTTTTCCAAGTATATCGGTGCTGCTTCCTTCTCCTGCCCAGAATTGGAAGAGTTCAGTAATTTTGCTTCTGGTTTCCACCCTGCTCTGCCTTCAGCTGGTCCATCTGTGACTCCTCCCTTCTCTTCCTTGACATCTGTTTCCATTTCTGGGGATAGGCTTACCACCAATATCCACTACAAAGCAACCGACTCCACAGTTACCATGACTTTCCGCCTTTGCACCCTATTTCCTATAAAGACTATTCCATTCTCCCAGTTTCTCTATCACATCTGTTCTGATAATGCGAGCTTCAACAAGGGCCTCTCTGAAGTGTCCACCATCTTCCTCAACCAATGACCCCCTAGCACAGTGTGGTTGACAGAGCCCTCAGTTATGTCTGACCCATCTCCCACACCACCTGTAACGCCTCTCTTTCCTCCCACAGTAACACTGTCCTCACCTACTATCCCACCTGCATCCACATCCACGTCTACAGAATCACTAGCCCCCATTTGCGCCACCTCCAGCGGGATGTCATTACCACACTTTCCTTTCCCCTCCCCTTATCAGCATTCCACCAGGACCATTCCCTCAGGGTCACCGTGCTCCACTCCTCCTCCTCCTCACAACACTCTACTACAGCCCCTTGGAACTGTAGAAGGTGTAACACCTGCCCTTTTACCACTCCACACAATCTAGTCTACTGTATCCACTGCGCACAGCATGGTTCTCCTCTACATTGGGGAAATGGAGCATAGACAGGGTAATTACTTTGCAGAACACCTATGTTCTGTCTGCAAAAAAGATCCTGAGCTTTCAGTTGCCTGTCACTTCAACACACCACCTTGTTCCATGGCTAACATCTCTGTCTCAGGTTTGCTGCAGTGTTCCAGTGAAGCTCAGCGCAAGCAGAAGAACAGCACCTCATTCGCCGCTTGGGGACTGTATATCTTTCTGGATTGAATATTGAGTTCAACAGTTTTATGGTTTGAGGCACCTTCTCCCAAGTTGCTACCCACAACCCCCAGCTGGTCAAACTTGAGGTGAATAAATCCCTGGGTTTGAATAAGCTTCAGCACAGTCTTTTTAACAAATGAGTGCGGAAGATAAATGAGCTTTGGCATAAACTTTGCAATGTTACAGAGATAGCTGAAGTCTGGGGGAAGGTGGATGCTTACTTTTTTTAAAAAAGAAATGGGATTCTGTAAAACTACAGACAAACATATTAGATGTACATAATTCCTTAAAGTTCTAGAAATCTTTATTAAAAATGAGCATCTAAATAAAAAAAACTGTAAATGATAGCCAATGTGGTTTAGTGAAGAAGAGATTTTGCCAATCTAACTTGCTCGTATTTGTTTGAAAACGTGACTTGGGTTCAAAGTCAGTAAATGTTCTGGGGTTTCAGGGAGCATCCCCTGGTAAGGTTAATCTTTAAAAGAAAGAGCAAGAATTAAAGGAATTTACAATGATGATGTAAAGGATACATCTATCCATTACGCCAATGCTATCCTGGCCGGTTTCCCACCTTCCCCCCACTGTACTGTGGAACTGATCATGGTAAAAAGCAAATTTGATAAACCTTGGCCTCCTGTCATCTCTTCCAGGGTCTGTCTGAAACCCTCTTACGAACAGAATTTTTATTCAAGACTTCTGACAGAAGTGCTGGTGACAACAAATATAAACAACTTGCACTAAGGCATTTCTCACTGACTGCAATTGGCCTAATGATGCAAGTCAGCCTTGTACTATTGCACTGCTTCCTATACTGCTTACCCTCTTGATGTCAGGAGGCTTACAATCAGGTTTCCAAAGTCACTTTTGCAATTTCATTGCATTTACCTGCACACAGATGCAAATTTCACGCACACACTTTCCTGCTATCACCGAGTTCATGTAAATTGGTCCAATAAGCACAAGGGCAAGCAACAGACTCAAAAATGTTTAGAAAAAGGAAATGTTTTATAAGCCAAGTTCAGTTTTTATGGTTAGTAATCTCTTAAATGAGAGAATTTTATTGCTATAATTACTGATCTTTTGAAAACACACAGTTCAGTTCTTTAACCAAATATTTCTTAACATATTGCATGAAATAGTATTTGCAATTAACCTAAACTTAACCAGTGAGAAGTTTAGACTCTTAGGATTTAATTCTTTATAATACTGAGCTTTAGTGTTTTATATCTTATAGTGATGAATAATTGGTGCTTGAGGTCCCTGTTTTGTGTACTCCACTTTGTGATATTGATCTCTTTACTGGATCAGTAGACCCTGGATATTTGATACTTAAAACACATAGAGGACAAAAGTTTGCATTTTGATTCATGATCCTGAGGTGGATGTGTAAAGTAGCATTTTGGATTGCTGTTTGTCTTTGCATTGCTCTGAGGGCATAGAATGTTATATAAGTGTCAGTTTATTCATAACTCGTGACTGCATTTGCTGAGCGAATTGGCTTTGCAGTCATTGTGAAGTCCTTAAATATAACAGATTTGTCTACATTATTAAATTGATGTAATTGTTAGTTTTTGAGTTTGTTAATTTGATGTTTCTCATTGGGTCAGCATTTATTACCCAGTCCTACTTGCTCTGGAGAAGGTGGTGGTGCTCTACTTTCTTGAAACTTTGTAGTCCTTGTAGTATAGGGAAATACTGCTGTTAAGAAGACAGTTCCAGGATGTTGCTTAATAATAGCCATATCTTCCACAAACTTGACTCTATGACCAAAATTGGGTATTCTTTTCTAATTTTGATTCAGATCAATTCCAGGGACTAACCAGTTTATTTTAAAATAAATAGCAATTGTTCAGATTTCTGCTCCAGGTCTAGTTCAACCTATAATTACAAGCTAATTAACTGAATTATTCAAGCTTAACCAATAATGCATGGTGATTTGTTTTTCGAATTCGATGAGCTCAGGTATTCAAAATCCAGGGAATCCTATTTACGTTTTAGCATAAAAAATAATTTGTGAAACTTAATTGAAGGAAAGGACCAGGGCAGTTTAACGTAAGCTTCTACAAAGCCATTAGATGATTTATCGGCTGGATTCTGTGATTGATTTTGTTTTTCCTTTTTTTTTCATTCTGTCCCCAGGTGAAGATTTGTATGAAGTGAGTATGACATGGACAGCCAATCACACTGTATCAACCACCAGCCACAACAATCTTCTGGATGAAAACCGGGTTTGACTTATCATCTGCATATCAGCTTCTTGCATCTCACTGATAGCAACATTTAAATGATCTCCATCCAGTTTATCGCAAGAGCAATATTCCTGTCTGTTTCCTGTGGACATTTTAGAAAAGCTTTTTTTTTAAAAAACACTATGATGTAATTGTCTTGAAGTGCATAATATTTTATTTGTAAGTATGACATTGTGTGTTTGTCCTTTGTCCAAAGTAGCTTATTTATATTACAAGATTTGTGGTGAAGTGGAATGTAGTTTAGCACTTAAGTGGGATTTCTGGCTGAAGTTCAGTGTTAAATCTTTTGTTTTAATTTAACATGCACACTGGTTGCTTTGTAAAATGTCTGATTTCTTAGCGATCTCTAAATTGACCTAATCTTAAGTGTGACCAGGTATGCAAGCTCAGATTGAGCCTTTTCTATATTGAACTGTGAGCATTCCTAGCGATATTTGAAACCCAAGTTGAGATATTCTTGGGTGGTGGAGCAAATACATCTATTAGTTGATCATCAGTACATGTTTGTAGGAAAATTTAGTTCTTCATTGTTAACGTAGTCTAATCATAATGATCAGTGTTTACGTTGGGTAGGACTAATCCTGAAGGTTATCTGAGGAATTTGTGGTACAGTACATGCAACTTGTTGGTCAAATACATTAACTTGGTCGTACAGGACTCTTGCACATTAAAAATGTTGGAGCAAATTCACTGGCTGAGCTGAAGACAGTCACTAAAATATGGGTCAAGTGGTATTGTGCACTGAAGTAGCATTGGTGATTTGTTGGCTGTAACATGCCAGTTCAAGTCTCCACTCCCAGAATTATATCCAATCAATGCTATTCAAACCACAACCAGGTTAAGCTCCCTATAAGGAATACATTTAATTACTATTTACACTAGAAACAATGCTCAACAAATCTTTCAGTTTTCTTGTATTGGGCAAACATCCTTGAATCTTAACACTTGAATTTCAGAAACTAGTTTGTGCAATTAAAAATAAGTCCCAGTTGAGACTTTCTCGGTGCAGGCAGGTCTCCTTGAATATTCTTCACAGAAACGGAGTTCGTACTAGGCTTCGGTAATGTTTTGTACCATAATACTACTGACACATTCATACCTAAGTCAATAACACTACTGATAAGTTCATACGTAAATCAGTACTTGTGCCAGTGCCCTTCAATATTCTATTATCTTAGTTCACGTTAATCACCTAATATTGGCGTTCTCATTGACTGACGTGAGCAGTTCCTCATCCAAATTTTCACCACTCTCAAAAGTTCTCTGCAAACCCAGTCCATGATGAAAAATGTGATCTAATTATGGACGTAGCACAGCAATTTCTCTTGTCAATGACTGTTTAACTGGTATTTAATGAAGGGAGGGAATAGAACTGCATCTATGCAGTCATTCATTTCATGCATTTATTGTTAAGTTTAAGTAACACCTTGACAAAGTGGACATATTCCATTTGTTACCAGAAGCCAGAATCTCAACAGATAACTTGATTATCTTGTGATGATGTAATGAGTTTAATATAACCATAGTGAGAAGCTCAATATTGCAAAAGTTAATACAGGTACACAATCCTTTAGTCAAAATCCGAAGCTTTTCTCTGTCAAGTTTTCTTCTGTGCAACAAGGTTGTTTGGCAGTTGAACAGGTGACCCAACTCCACGCCCACTTGACCCACATCACTCAGATGTGACATGGCCCAGCACTGGCAGGTGTCAGTTGTGTCTCAGCGCTCATACTAGTTACACATGAGTCTGCTGTTCGGTGAGATTTTTTAAAATTTCACTGTGAAAATGTCATTTATTCTGAAATCTGAAACATTCCAAATTCCCAAAAACAACTGGCTCCAAGGATTTCTGATAAAGGATCGTGTACCTGTACTTCCTAATTTACAAAAGTAACTTCATATTGATTGACACAGAGTAATTGGGAACTTCTCAAACTTTTTTTCCCTTAAAAGCAATATAGGAACATAACATTAAAATTTAAGTACTGTCAAACTGATTTGTATTATAAATAAGAATGAAATGAGACCTCATCTATACCTGTTGACTGTTGTCTTAATCCAAATGTCCTCAATATGAACAACGCAGTCAAGAGAAGAAGGGACCTGCAATGGTCATGACAAAATCAGCTGATTTACCATTTCTGCAGAAAGATACACTCCAACCCCCAGCGCCATCACAAATTGTACCCTTTCAAGATTTTGCAAACTAATCTGTCACATCTATTAAATTGTTCCACTGTCCATAAGTAATAAAGCAGAGGAGCTCTACTCTCAGCCATGGTTGTGCATCAATAGATGGCTGTTAAATTTGCACTACAAATGGAGTGCCACTACATTATTTGTTTATATGAGTAATGTCACCAAGTACTTGACATTCTTGTTGCTATCAAATGTTTGTGTAGGTCTTTAGAGCGTGATCCCCACGCTCTAAAGCCTACCAGTGGAATTATATACAGCATAGCCACTTGGATTAGATGCCAAAGCGTGGGGATGGGATTAGAGTCTATGATGTCCCTCATACTTGACCAGTCTCCCAAAGTTTCTGGTCTAGGAAAGATTTGCAATATCTTTCACAATTTTAAGCCAATGAGGCCCATTTTACAAACTACTTTTTGGAAATGTCACTGTTACGTGGACCCGATGAATAGCCCCTTTGCTGACATACTAAAGGAAAATGGATGTCCTTATTCTCAAACATAAATCACCACTATTACTTCAGGAATAAAATTTGAGGAAGGGAAATAGAAAGAGTTTAACCGGTGTGGCTTAAGAGGTGTTTCAAAATATCAGGTTTGATTTAGTTCATGTTACAAGGATGGTTTTGACATGCCCAACAATCTTGGAATCTCTCTTAAGTGGTGTCCTGTTCTTCATAGCTTATAAAATTAACTTGAGCTTACAAATTTGTACTAATGAGAAGATGCAAGTGCACATGTTTACTGTTACCAGTTATCAGTTACAGATTAGACATACTTAAACCATTTTTAAGTGCCATTTTTATACTGCATATTGACAATCAGACTCACTTAGTAATGAGTATTGACATTTTAGTCAATGGTCTTTTATACCACTTGTACAGCCAATGTTCAAAGAAAATTTGGGAATGAACAGGAATTTGTATTTGAAGCTGTCTAGTTAGTTTAATTATGTCAGTTTATTTGATTTTATTGAAACCTTTTTACTCTACTGGTTTATGTTGACATTTTTCCTTTTGTATGAAAAATATAATACCCACATTTTAAGCCAACTGTATTCTCGTTTTGGAAAACTGCAGCATTGGTTTAGACACTCAGAAAAGTTACTTGAACTTGTTTGTAATGTAAATTGTAATATTTGTATTGACTACATTCTTTGATCTTAATACCAAAGTGAAACAAGTCCATCACTGATTAATCAGATGTTCCCTCTTAGTCTTCATAAAAGCAGCATTCTTCAGGAATGATTCTTTTTTTTTGAGGTTCAAGACAGTGAATAATTGGGGCAGTGGGGTGGAACAAATTTAAAAAGCAAGTTAAGATTGGAGTAAGAAAGGAATTCAACTTTATCACCCAAGGAATGGCAGAGTTGTGGGATAAGTTAGAAAGAGGAATTTTGAAGCAGAAAACCTATCTGAATTTGAAAGGAACAAGTGCATCCCTGTGTCATTGATCTCTGAAAATAGGTCATGCTTTCTCCAAGCTTTCAGCAACTGTATTTGAAGCATGCTTGCACAAACGTAAAACCCTGCCACCCACCCCAACCATGGTCAAACAGCATGTCAAATTGTCTTAATTGGAAGGAATGCATGGCAATTTTTGGAATATTCACATGCAGTAGGAATGGTGATTTTGCACTAATATAAGTGGAGTTTGCATGCACATCGTTGCACGAGTAGTTGTAGCACTCAAGATCACAAATCAAATTCGCAGTCCTCCTGAAACACAGCCTTCTGAAATGATAAATAGTTCTTGTGTGTTGGCAAGTTGCGACCTTTTAGTGGAACTGATTATTTGATTTAAATACTTCTATTACATCAATCACAAACATTTGACTTTCAGGTTTTTATTTCATTAAAATATTTCAGCAATTGCACAGTTTTGATCGCCGCATGCAGGTGTGTACAGCAAATTGTAAATCATGATATTTTGATGATAAGTCAATGAATTAGTACCAATGGAGTGTAAATGCAAAGACACTTTATGTTAGAGCAGAGCAGCTTTATCACAAATGGCTGTTGGGAGTTGTTAATCACTATATTTGAGATGAGTATCTAGTTGCCTTTTCAAGAAAGATATTAGTATCTGGGGGATAAGCAAGAAGTAAATTCAAGAAAATTCATGAAGCAAGGGCAGGAATTCATTGCAAGCCAAAGATCCTGAAGCCACACAGATAATTAAAATTCTGCAATTATTTTAATGTTTTTCCACGCATGCAATGACAAGCAAAATCTTTCAGTTTTCTTTTACTTCAAATAGGAAGTTTCTGCAAAAAGATGTTGTCTTAATTTCATCCATGCTGCTTTCAGGCATTTGGTCAGTAGCTTCTTGTTCTTGTTTTCAAAAAGAATATTCCTTTCCTTTAAATCTTGTAACGATAGAAAATTCCATTATTGGAAGTATGCATTGTTCATTCTGAAAATATGTAACATCTATGTGGCCAATCTTGAAAAGTTTTAGGTTTTTTTTGTAAATTTCCTGCATTAGTGAAACTCAGTTGATTACAGTGGCTCAGGATATTAAACTCAGTGACTTTAAATTTCAAAATATTTACTCAGTTTGAATATTTAATATATAATTTTGTGTAAATCAGGTTTTGGTTAAGGATATCAGAAGAACTTGCATTTTGAGAGTTTTGAGATCTTCAATGCCTACTACGTTTTTAGAGCAAATTTAACAGCTATGAAGAATTGTAGATTCAATAATAGTGATTCCATCTGTGAGAGTGTCTGCCCCCAGTATATATTCAGGTCTTATAGAGGGATTCAATCAAAACATGCAAACTCATAGACATGCTTTTAAATTTACAGCCTCCTTGCTTAAAATGTAGTTAAAACAAATAAATGTATACTGTGGTAGTGTGCCAATGTACAGAGGAAGGTTGATGCTCTAATGATCCTGTCCTATTTTTTGGTTAGCCAGGTGTCAAAGTCAGTAAGTCATCACCATACTGGTGTACTTAAGCATTCTCTTAATTATTTTTCACCAACTTACATATCCCCTTTAATAATCTAAGGGCACCTTTTCAACAGCCATTTCTGGAAAACAAGTTCCACCCACCCTCTGTATGAAGCTTTTTCTAACCGCCTGTCTTGTTTTATTGCCTCAATGTCAGCCTCCGATATAGCTTCCCCATACCTTATTACTCCTGACCTTGAAGGTATCCTATTTGGATGCCCTTCACCATCTCAGCTCAAATGAAAAAAGCACTTGTTTCACAACACCCTTTGTAATTGTAATCTTTCATATCTAGTTGTATGGACTTAAATAAACTGCTTAAGAACACTGAAGATAAGACCGACTAAAAACTTCTTGAGCTATTTGGCCTTGCTTTGAAGAAACTGAGCCAGAATCTGATTGAGGTGTCCATGTAAACAGTGGATGAAGCATGCAAGCCATGGCCTCTTGTTTTAAACTGCCAGAACCTAGAAGTAATATCAAAATTCTTCAGCTCCATTAATCAGCAAATGAGATCTACTTATGAATATGATAAATGAGGCAATATCTTTGAAATAATTTAAGGAACTGTTGGAGGAAACTAGGTTCCCTCCGGCTGGATAATTTGAGATGCGCCAAATGGTTCTTCATGTGCAAGATAGATACACTGACAATCCCTTGAATAGTTGCCATGCTAATCAGTGGGATTGGCTTATCCAGCTTCAGTCTAAACTTTTGTGCAGGAAATGATTAAGACAACTCAAGGCCAATAGATACAACTAACCTGACCCAATCCACTGAGTCGATTCCCCTTGCATTTGTGTGTGTCCTGTACACTCCAGTATCGCAAAAGCCACTTGAGGGTGATCAGCTGTCTTTCAGTCCAGGCAGCAAGTCACTGGCCCCACAGACTAATCATCCATTGGCAGGTGTAAAACTAACCTCGGAGACAGCCTTAAAGGTAGAAACACTGCAGCCAACGACACAATCAGGGAAACGTGAACACCATGTTTAAAACTATTAATGTTTGATACAAAACTACACCCAGTAAGAGATACAGGAAAAATTCAGTATTTTGTATTTTGGTTTGTTAGTACAGGCTCAGCATTTTACAATTGTCTTCATTTCGAATATAGTACTTTTATGGTGAGTCCCCAAACAGGATTCTGTATGAAAAAATTAAAACTCTTGCAGTTTGAGTAAATTGCTGCTTTCACTTTGGCTCCTGCTATTAATCGTTACAGTAATTTTTTTTGCTGTGTTTATGACTTGCTGCATGAATTGATGACATTGCACAGTTTACAAAAAAAAAGTTTGAATCAACTTCTCAGTTCATCTTCCTCCTGATCTAGCTTTATCATTGCAACCACCCATCATCAATCTTCCTTGAACTGCTTAACCGTTCAGTCAACGACCATTCCAGAGCAGAGAAGTGGTGCTGAAGTTTTTCATGAAACATCTGTATTGGTGGAAAGACTTATGTTCTTTGCTGCATATTTAGAAGTGTTCAAATATCAGAAGATGGGAGCAAGCTAATTTTGGAGTAGAACCACACAACATAAAAGTTTGAATATAGAAAGTAAATGGGTGTTGGAAAATTTCAATATTATCAACCATAAATTTGAAGTAGTCATTAAAGTCCTATAGGAATTCAGGAGAAGCTTTCACTTGGAGGTTGGTTCGAGTATGAAATTCACTACTATATGGAGTGCTTGAAATAATTTCCTTAGATACACTTATAGAGAAACTAGATAATGAGGAGAGAGGAATAGAAGAATATGCTGAAAAGGTTTGATGAAAGTACACTGTGCAGCACTGACACAGACCTGTTGAGCCAAATGGACCATTTCTCTGCTACTAGTACAATGTAAATGCATGGTTTTTTTTTATTTTGTGTGTAAGTTGATCTTGAAAATTGTTATTCCTGAGGGCATAATCTCCAAAGGTATGGCCTCCCCTTTGCACATGGAGGCTTTGCAAATCTTAAATCGGAGGTATGGTACCAACCACTGGTGCACAATTCTGGAGATCTCTTATTTGAGTGAGAATGATCTGAGACTATTAGATCAACCTAAAGCACTTTGCATCAACATTAGGTCTTTTTAAGCATCATTTACACTTTGTGTGCTTTCAAGACCTTCATTAAAACTTGTCTGTTACTTGTGCTGACCAAACATGTAACACCACTCGAGTTAACCAAGTTCCAGTGAGTTAAGGAATGTTAACTGCATAGAGAGGTTTCTCATCACACTTAATTCTAATCAAGGGGTTGAAAGACAGGAATTTAAATGTTTTGTGCAGATAGGAATTATTTTAAGCTTTTTACATGGGCGGCATTCTGTTTGTTAATTTCAGTTTGCTTAACACACAAGCTCCATTGTTCTGTTAAATATTGTTGGCCAATTTTGGTTTATGTTACACTGGAGAATTGTTAGCTTAAGTAAGCTTCAATTATTTTTGTCTTGTATGGTTCCTGGCATGTTTTGGGTGGATTTTTAACATTACTGTCTATTTTAAAATGATATAAAGATATAGAAAATAAACTGGATTATTAGAAAGCTGTGATGCTGTTATCTGGTTTTTATCATTATCACACTACCTTAATTATTAATAAATCATTTACGTATTTACCTAGAGAATTCTTGTATTGGTTATTTTGGTTATTGGATATCCAGCTTCATTCAATTGAAAACTGTGTACTTTTACATGTGCTCCTCTCCCAGAAGAAATCTCAGCAAAGTTTAACAGTTTGTAACTAATAAGAGAATTTGTTTCATTTCTATTCTGGAAATGTCAAATTAACAATTGAAGCAGAAAAGACAAATTCCATATGAGGGAGTTAATTTACTCAATATGTCTCCAATTTCAGTACTAATAAATTACAGTTGTATTTAAAGTGGGAAAATGCTGTGGTTCTGTTCGCCGAGCTGGAAGTTTTTGTTGCAAACGTTTCGTCCCCTGTCTAGGTGACATCCTCAGTGCTTGGGAGCCTCCTGTGAAGCGCTTCTGTGGTGTTTCCTCCGGCATTTATAGTGGCCTGTCCCTGCCGCTTCCGGTTGTCAGTTTCAGCTGTCCGCTGTAGTGGCCGGTATATTGGGTCCAGGTCGATGTGTTTGTTGATGGAGTTTGTGGATGAGTGCCATGCTTCTAGGAATTCCCTGGCTGTTCTCTGTTTCGCTTGCCCTATAATGGTAGTGTTAGATTAGATTAGATTAGATTACTTTCATCAACAGATGCCTAAGGGAAAGACAACAGAACGAGGACATGCCGCAACCCAAAGGACTAGCCACACTACCATACATCAAGAACATATCTGAAATGACAGCCAGACTACTGCGACCACTAGGAGTTATAACAGCACACAAACCAACAGCCACTCTCAGACAACAACTCACCAAAACGAAGGACCCGATACCCAGCATGATCAAAACTAATGTAGTGTACAAAATCCCATGCTATCCCTAGTAGCCACACACGCAGACAACAAGCAACATGAATTTGACTGGGACAACACTACCATTATAGGGCAAGCGAAACAAAGAACAGCCAGGGAATTCCTAGAAGCATGGCACTCATCCACAAACTCCATCAACAAACACATCGACCTGGACCCAATATACCGGCCACTACAGCGGACAGCTGAAACTGACAACCGGAAGCGGCAGGGACAGGCCACTATAAATGCCGGAGGAAACACCACAGAAGCGCTTCACAGGAGGCTCCCAAGCACTGAGGATGTCACCTAGACAGGGGACGAAACGTTTGCAACAAAAACTTCCAGCTCGGCGAACAGAACCACAGCAACGAGCACCCGAGCTACAAATCTTCTCACAACCTTTGAAAGTGGGAAAATGTTCTGATAATGTGGCTAGTTTATTTTCTCTTGGAATGTAGTTTTAGAGGAATGAAAGTAGGCCAGGACACTGACAGGGCTCCCATGTATATGCTTCAAAAATGCCAGTGAATCCGCTTTATCCACCTGTACAGGTAAATACATTTTAAAAATCCATTTATAGGATGTGGGCCACATTAGCTGGTCATCATTTCTTATCCTTTCCAGTTGCCCTTGAGAAGGTATTGATGAGCTTCCTTCTTGAACCACTGCTATCCACCCAGTGTGGTTTGACCCACAATGCCATTAGGGAGGAAATTCCAAGATTTTGTCCCAGTGTTAGTGAAGGAATGGTGATCTAAACTGTATTTCCAAGTCAGGATGGTGAGTGGCTTGGAGGAGATCTTGAAGGTGGTGGTGCTCCCATATATCTACTACTATAGTCCTTCTAAATGGAAGTGGTCATGGATTTGGAAGGTGCTGTCTGAGGATCTTTAGTGATTTTCCGTAGCACATTTTGTAGATAGTACACACTGCTGCTACTGAGCGTCTATATGGAGGGAGTGGATGCTCATGGATGTGCCAGTCAGTCGGGCCGCTTTGACTTGGATGGTGTCAAGCTTCTTGAGTGTTGTTGGAGCTGCACCCATCCAGGCAAATGGGGAGTATTTCCATCACTCTCCTTCGTTGTGCCTTGTAGATGATGGATAGGCTTTGAGGAGTCAGGTGAGTCACTCGCTGCAGTGTTCCTAGCTTCTGACCTGCTTTTGTAGCCACTGTGTTTATGTGGCAAGTCCAGTTAAGTTTCAGGTCAATGATAATCCCCAGGATGTTGATAGTGGGAATTCAGTGATGGTAACACCATTGAATTTCAAGGGTCAGTGGTTAGATTGTCTCTTCTTGGTCATGGTCATAGCCTAGCATTTGTGTAGCCTGACTGTTACTTGCCACGTGTCGGCCCAAACCTAGATATTGTTTGGATTTTGTTGCATTTGCACATGGGCTGCTTCAGTATCTGAGCAATCACGAATGGTGCTGATCATCATGCAATCATTGGCGAACAGCCCCACTTCTGACCTTATGGAGGGAAGGTCATTGATGAAGCAACCACAACCATCTCCCTGTGTTAGGTATAACTCTTAACCACTGGAGAGTTTGCAGACTGATCCACATTGATTCCTCATTACTAGGGCTCCTTGATGTCTCACTTGGTTGAATACAGCTTTGAGATCAAGGTCCGTCATTCTCACTTCACCTCTAGAATTCAGCTATTTTGTCCAAGGCTGTTTTGAACCAAGGCGTAACAAGGTCCTGTAAAATATAGCTGTTTTTGTTGAAGTATCTGTCTAGATTACATACTCTGTTCCGATAAGCCCTTAGCTCTGTTTTCAATGTCCAAGGTCTACCAGTAAACTAAATCCAGCTCTCTGGACTATGGTCTGATCTAACTTTAAGTATGCAGGTATGGCAAGGAATTAGTAAGACAAATGGTATATAATCCTTTATTACAAGGAGGCAGGAATATAAGGGCAAGTAAATCTCCCCTGGCCATTGACACCACCCCAGTGTCTAGTTAATAACTGAGGTTCAAACAGATGGTTTGCAACCTTAATATTATATTTGACCCAACTTGAGTTTCTAACTAAGAGTATGCTGTCAATAAGACTGTGTATTGCCACTTGAGTGACATCCCATGCTCCTTAAATGTCTATGTGTTTGTTATCTCTAGATTTAATTATTCTGGCAGAGTTATAGTTGGTCTCCCACATTTCTTTTTTCATATAATATATTTTTATTAAGAAAAAATAGATTTTTAAATATTACAACAGATACAAAACAATGCAATTCAAAACAGTACAAAAATAGTACAAAACTAAACCCAAATAATAAAAAAAATTCCCCAACCCACCCTCCTATACGAATGTATAAACATATATAGAGAAGCATAAAATTTAAAAAAAACTAAACTAGCTATTTAACTAACTAAATAAATACCTAACAACAAACAAATAAATGGTAATAACTCAGCCCAGCCAAACAAAACACTCATACATTCACAGTTCCTCCTCTCTGGATATTGGACTCCTGAAACACAATCGTTACAGCTATATAAAAGCCCTTGTTAGTGTGACAGATAAATTTGTGTCCAGGTATTTCAAAAAAGGTTGTAAAAATTCTCAGTTTTGTGGTGTCCCATATTTGTGAGAAAATCCTGGGGAATATGCTCCATAACAATCTTCCGCCAATCCGACAGGCCTGGGGGGTTTTCTGACATCCAACCTAGCAAGATATTCTTTCTTGCACAGAATGTAAGAATATTGAAACGTTTTGCCTTATGTGAGTCTGCAGGAAATACAATGGGTAGGCCCAAAAGGAGAAAAATAGGGTCCTTCTCCATCCCTGCACCTAAAGTCCTCTCCATTGCACCCACCACAGTGCTCCAATATGTTTGAAGCCTGTCACAAGACCAAAGAAAATGGGTAAGAGTAACCGTACAGACCTTGCACTTGGGGCATGCTGAAGATACCCCTGGTTTAAATTTTGACAAACGGTCTGGGGCTAAGTGGACCCTATGGAGAATCTTCAACTGTAAAGCATGGGTCCTATTGCAAATTGATATCTTCCTTGCATTCTCCCAAATATCCTCCCATGCCTCTGAAGAAACTTCATCACCCAGCTCTCTCTCCCACATCTTGCAGAGTCCATCAGACCCATCTGAGGTGGCACCCCCCAATTGGTGATATAGAGTACTGACAGAAAGTGTACTCTTAGCCCTTAGTACCCTTCTTTCTATGTCAGATTTGTAGGGATCAGTCAAAAGTGTGGTCCTTTTTTGAATAAAATCCCTAACTTGAAAAAAACGAAAGAGTTCTCTATTAGGTAACTCATACTTCCATACTAAATGATCGAAGGACATCATTACATCTCCCTCAAATAAATCACCCATGCAAGATATACCCCTAGCTGCCCAACATTTAAATCCTGAATCTATCCTACCTGGTTGAAAACTCTGCATACCCACTAGAGGCGTAAACAAAGATGTTTTGCCAATATTACCTTCCCTCTGCCGAATTACCCTCCATGCTTTAACAGTATTGATGACCATTGGGTTATGGCAATATTCCCTAACTGTCCTCACCTTGTACAAAAATAGCAAACTGGTAAGGGGGCACCTTGCCTGGAAGACTTCGATATCTAGCCATATTGAAAGAGGATCCCCACAAGCCCAATCACTTACGTAGGTCAAAAGCGAGCTTAATTGGTAATTTTTAATGTCTGGAAGGTCTACTCCCCCAATCTGTGAGGCAACTGCAGTTTGGCTAATTTAATGAGGGGCAGTTTACGGTGCCAGATAAAGGAGCTGAACCAACTGTTCAGTCTCCTGAGTGTTTGTTTATTGAAAATCAGGGGGAGCATCCGTATAGGGTATAGCAAACAAGGGAGAATATTCATCTTAATAAGCGCTATCTGACCCAACCATGAGACTGGAAGTGCCTCCCATCTTTGGAGATCTTGTTTAATTTTTTCAAATAATTGAGTAAAATTGGCTTTGAACAGCCAATCCAGAACTGGAGTAATGAATATG
>NC_057745.1:7610951-7612828 GCF_004010195.1 Chiloscyllium plagiosum | reverse complement strand
TGGCTTTGAACAGCCAATCCAGAACTGGAGTAATGAATATGCCCAAATACACAAACCCCCCCTTTCACCACCTGAATGAGAATCTATAGTCACTCTCAAGAGCCAACTCTTTTGTAAGACCACCCATAAGCATAGCCTCTGATTTAGCAAAATTAATCTTATACCCTGAAAAAGTGCCAAACGTGTGAATGCATTGTATCAGGCAAGGCGCTGAGACTGCTGGATTTGTCAAGAAAATTAGAACATCATCTGCATACAGCGAGATCTTATGTAATTTTGACCCCACTTCTGGAGCTGATATATTGAGATTCCCACGAATGGCCTCTGCCATCGGTTCAATCACTAACGTAAAAAGTAATGGTGAAAGGGGACAGTCCTGGCGGCTGCCCCGTCACACTCAGGAGCTTCAGATCTCTAAAAAAGGATTCCATTTTGGCCTGCCCCTCCTCACAATTCTCAGACTGATATAACTTAGAGTAGAATCTCTGGAATGCCACATTAATCTTTTTAGAATCACATGTTAGGTTCCCAGACCCTTCCCCAATCGCTGTAATGGTTTGTGGGGCACTTCTCTTTCTGGCAAGGTATGCTAAATATTTGCCTGCCTTGTCACCATGCTCGCTTTGCCGTCTGTGTGAGCACGGAATTTAGTGCAGACCGCAGTGCCGTAATCCTCTGTAGTTTGACCAACGAGGGTCCGTCAAAATAGGCTTTCTCGACTGCCTTCAACCATGCTTCAAAGGAGACGTTGCTGCTCACCCTTCTGCCATTTCCTACTTGTGGAATATGAAATAACTAACCCTCTGGCATAAGCTTTGGCAGTTTCCCAGAGAACAGATGAGCTATCAACCGAGCCTATGTTGATGTCTAGGAATGCCTGAAATTCCCTAGAGAAATACTCCACAAACTTGCTGTCCATGAGAATAAAGAGGTCCATTTACCAGTACCTTGAATCCACTGTAACATCCTTAATTTTAACCATGAGGTACACTGGAGCATGATCAGAGATGGCAATATTACCAATCGTACAGGATGCCATCGGATCCAGGGTTACCGCAGGGGTCAGAAAAAAAAATCAATCCTCGTGTGACATCTGTGCGGATTGGAGAAAAATGTGAAATCCCTACCTGTAGGGTGGAGACACCTCCAGACGTCCACCAATCCTAATTCCCCACACAAACCCAATAAATGTTTAGTTTGTGCAGAGGGTATCGAGGGATCTTTAGGCAACCTGTCTACTGTGGGGTCCATGAGGCAGTTAAAAATCTCCCCCTATAATGATGTGCTGAGACTTGAGACTTATCAGTTTAGAAAAAGCATCTACCAAGAATTTAAGAGGATGAGCTGGGGGACAATAAACATTTAAATGCCATATTCTTCCCCATTTTTCAAGGCTTTAAGAATTACAAATCTCCCGTATGTGTCTTTAACACATTCCAACAATTTAAATGACAGATTTTTCCTTATCAATATAACCACTCCCCTACTTCTGGTATTAAATGGTGAAAAATAAACTCGGTCAAAGCCATTCTGCTGTAATTTCAGATGCTCCTTGTCATCCAAATGTGGCTCCTGTAACAAAGCTATATCCACCTTCTCCTTTCTAAGATTCAAGAGTACCTTCTTCCCCTTGATTGGTGAGTGACTTCCCTTGATATTCCAGGTACACCATTTCATCAAATCATTAGCCATAATCTTCTGCAATTACATTTAAATTTCAGAGAGGAGGAACCCGAACCACAAATTGCTGAGCCTTAGTGTCGCACGGTCCACCAAATATAAAAACGACATAAACTAAAACCACTACATTTAACAAATATAAAAAATTATTAAAAATAAAAAACAACAAAAACCAGAAAACAAACCAACATATAAAG
>NC_057745.1:7602240-7610945 GCF_004010195.1 Chiloscyllium plagiosum | reverse complement strand
TTGCAAGCACAAGCTAAAAAGAATAAACACCCCATAGAATATCAATATGAATAAAAAAACATTCCTGCATTTCTTTTACAGAATGCTAAACACATACCCAAGCAACGATATTTATACATACTACAATTGTTTAACTGAGGTTAATTTGTCCACAAAGTCTCTTGCCTTCTCCGATGTGTCAAAGAGATGCTTGGATCCACCTAAGGTGATCCGAAGCACTGCCGAATATCTCAGGGAGTACTGAATCCCAAGCTCCTTCAATCTTCTCTTGACACCATCATATGATTTTCATTTCTGGATCACCGCCGCTGAAAAGTCCTAAAAAAACATGATCTTAGCCCCCTCGTAAATTAGGGCCTTTGGATCCTTCCCCTGGAGTCTAGAAGCCTCCTTGACTCTCTCCTTATTCCGGTAATGATGGAACCACACCAGGAAAGGACGAGGGCGTTGACCCAGACCTGACCTCCATGCTGCGACCCAGTGAGCCCTCTCTATCTTCAATCCTCTCGTGCCAGTCTCCAAGTCAAGGAATTTCAGAAGCCAATCTTCAACAAATTCCGCAGGCCGCTCACCTCCCTTACCCTCAGGCAGACCGATGATCCGAATGTTTTTTCTCCTGCCCCTGTTTTCAAGATCATCCACTTGGTCACGCAAATTACGAACCTTCGTCTCCAGGGCTTGGATCTCTTCCTTGAATGAACTGGCATCAGCTTCCACTACTGTGACCCTGTGCTCCACGTCATCCGTCCTCTTCTCCAGGTCACCCAGGTGCTGCTCATGTTTCTGCAGCAGGAGAGAGACTGGAGCCAGCTTCTCTTCAATCTGTTTCCCTAACATCTTGCGAGATTTCAAGAGCTGGTTCACCAGGTCCTGGAGAGTAATTGGCTCTGAGGCTGTTGCAGGCCTGGCCTCAGATGCTCCTCCTCCCTTTTTAGGCATTTCTGGACAGCTGAAAATACAGGTAAGTCAATTTTTAAATGCTTCTTGGGGCTCCATAATCTTTCCAACACCCCAAGAAATCCTGATGACCTGGGTTGGGTGGGTTAAAGGACCATCCTGCTCCTGCTGCGATGCGAAGCTCTGCAGTGTGATCTTCTCAGATCGCTGCCATCTTAGATCCACCGGTCTCCATAAAATTGAAGTCAGCCAAAACTCTGCTGCCAGTGTCCTAACTTGTATCGAATCCTGTTCATCTCTCCTGTGTGTGCTGAGCTACATTGGCTCTTGACGTAAGCAGAGCTTATCTTTTAAAATTGCCATTTTTTTTGACAAATCTCTGTAATCTCCTCCAGGCTAAAATTCTCCCACACATCCGTACTTCACTAATTCTGATTTCTTGAACATCCTTGGGTTCATCCTGACCAAAAATTGTCAAATTTGATCAAAACAGTGTAATTTTTGTCAAATTTCATGCAGGGTTTTTCTTTTGCAAGGCTCAGTGAGTTCGGTGAGTCTTATGCTATCATTCCCAAACATACCTTCTTAACTCAGTACCACGCTCCTGGGGTGCTCTTCTCGTCTGAATGCTTACCCAATTTTCCTACTCACTATTGTTGCAAGATGTGACCACTGCTGAGCTACCCCAGGAACCCAAATGCCAGTGCCATCTTTGAATTGTAGTCATTCACTGTGCACTTAGTGGGACAGCATCCACAAATCCATACTGTTCAGGGGACATAAGTGGCGCAATCTAGTTTCACAAGTGCACCAAGTAACCCAGCTTATCTGTCCTTGGCCAAATCCCATACTCCAACCTTGTCCCAGTCACTGCTACTCTTTCTACATTACCCACTGTAGTCTAGCATCTTATCATTGTTTAACGTGAGGCCATTGACTACCAAAAGATCACCAAAGCAGTCATTTCCTGTCAAAAGCAGCAAAATCTAACAAAAATCAAGCAAACAGAAGCAGCATTTGTCCCTCCACAGCAACTTGATGTTTGCCTTTTGCAGACCACATTTAGTCAGGGTACTCCATTACACATCACAGAGGGTAGACTTTGACGCCCAGTAACAATCCCTGTAAGGCATCTGACCTTTGACATGCAACAGGAACATGACCTTGATGCTGCCTGACCTGCTGTGCTGTTCCAGCAATAAAGTTTCAACTTTGACATGCAACAGGAACATGAGAGTTCTCCAAGATATCAGTGTGATGGCAGTTCCCAGGTAATGTGTCATAAGCTTCCAAGGTATGGACCTGGTGATCACAGATGCCTTGCACACTGGAATGGAACCCATTGAGGAAGTTAGCTGCATTGATATTGCCATCTCAATGCAATTTGTGTATAATGGATAGTACCCTGCCCTTTGTAGAAGACGATTATGTTCTCAAAATCTACTGCCTGGGCTGCAGCATGGACTTCTTTGTGGGGAAATGAGATAAAATAGTGTGCTCTGCTACAAGTTGCTTTGGTTTCAGCCCCAATCTGAGTGGACAATTGAATTCCCACCCAGGTTCCCAGCAGCTCCTTGATCCCACTCCATGTCACAGTTCCTGCTCCACCGACTGATATAGCTCTGTGACATTGTCCTGGGACATTCTCAGTCTGCAACAATGTTGGGCCTCATTTATCTGGAGGAAATGGCACTGAGAACAATAGACTCTGAATCTCCTGTACATCCTGAGAAGTCCTTCGGGTGTGACCCCTTCACGTGGAGGTGGGTCATTATCTGCCAGAGGTTGCTTGCTGGCATATCTGTCCCTCCTCATTTCTTCTCTGCCTTAATTCTAACACAGAAGTTGAGATGATGACCCCAGCTGTGGCTGAATCCATTGGTCTCACTTCCAATGAGCCTGTGTGGAGAATACTATAAACAGGATGGGTCATTTAATAGTGTGAGCAGTCAAGTTTGAATCTTCCAAATGTTAGTTTAGCATAATCCTTCATAGAGTGGGATGTGGAGCTCTCCGACAGTGATGGCTATGGTGTGGTTCCATGCGGTCTTTTAACATTGGACCTTATTCTAGTGAATGTAACACCAGTCACGTTGCAAAGAACAGTGCGAATTTGTAAGTGAGTCCTTGTGCTTTTATCCCCATATCACCCATGACAGGTATTTTTGGCATCGAGAGTGTGTTGCATTATAGTTACAGTTTAAGGTGACAAGTCAGTTTGGTGATCCCATACAGTCTGAAATTTTGCATTAACGTTGAGCTTTCTGGCCCATAGGTGCCATTTTTAAGGTCTGTGATTACTTTTTCACAGAGATGACTTTATCGCCAATGACCGATGGAATGGTCACGATAGCTTGTGAACCGCATTTGCACCCCACACTGTTGTAGATATTCTTAAACAACCAGGCATGCTATAGCTGGTATTTGTCCCTGCAAAGAGGTGGCCTTGTCACAACATTCCAATGGTAGGTGCTGTCGTGCTCCGAAGTGTAGTAAGTGGATGAGAGCTATGCCTTGATGATACGATGAGACTGATATGTGTCAGATGCCAATGCTAATGGATACGGGGTGCACATGGCTATTGCCCATGAAGAATGCCCTGAGATGCTGGTGCTAGATCCCAAGATGGAGCAAGCAGCGAGCTGGAACGGCCTGATAACCACTTTGACTTCCATGTTGGGGAAGGTTGCTGTTTAGTTTCTATCCACTAGCTGGGAGAATGGGAAACTGCCTACTAAAGAAGTGAGATTCTAGGCAGTAATAAGGGTCTCTTGCCACTCACTAGCGAGAATCCTATCTTGCATCCAACACTCAGTGGGGACCAAGCTTTTGGTGTCAGCTTCAGAAAGGTATTTGCTGGATCTATATAAATGTAATAGCTGAGAATGTTGGGAGGGGGGGTAAATAAGTTGGCCAGGTGTTTAATAGTGAGGAAGAAGGTCTTAGGTAACAGGAAGACATAAACAAGCTGGTCAGATGGGCAAATCGGAAGGAGATGACATTTAACCCTGAAAAGTGTGAGTGAAGTACTTTGAAAGCAGTAAAAGACAAATGAATGGCAGGACAGTGGGAAGCTCCAAGGAACAGAGGAGCCTTGGGGTGCTTCTCCTTAGATCGCTGAAGGTGGCAGAACAGGTTAATAGGGTAATAAAGAAGGCAAAAGGGGCATTTGTCTTTATCAGTTGTGGTATAGATTGTATGAATATGGAGGTCATGTTGGTGCTGTACAAAACTTTGGTTAGGCCACAGCTGGAGTACTGTCACCACACCAGGTAGATTAGGATTGCACTGGAGGGGTGCAGATGAGATCACCAGGATGTTGTCTGGGTTGGAGCATTTTTGTTATGAAGAGAGGCTGGTCAAACCTAGGTTATTTTGTTTGGAGCTCAGAAGGCTGAGAGGGGACCTGCTTGAGGTACATACAATTATGAGGGGTATGGGCAGGATGGATGGGAAACAGCTGTTCCTCAGAGTTGAAGGGTCAGTAATGTGGAGATTTGATTTTAAATAGAAAGGCATAATGTTTAGAGGAGATTTGAAGAAAGCTTTCTTCACCCAGAGGATGGTGGGAAACTAGAATATATTGCTTGGGAGGGTAGTATAGGCAATTATTACCTTTAATAATTTGAAATGGCATACATTCAAGCAATCGGCAAGTGATGGAAAGTGGGATGAGTTTAGATAGATCAGTGCAGACATGATGGGCTGAAAGACCTCTTTTGTGCTGTATGTCTCTGTGGCTCTATGTCAACACATCCAATTTTCCCAAATTTCTCACCATGGTCCATGTTGTTCAGGGGCTAGGAAGATTCTGTGCTCTAATTTTAATGATTCCATGACGGGTGCTGGTGCGTTCCGCTGCCTAGGCCATGAGCTTTGGAATTCTCTCTGAAACCTTTCCTTGATTTCCTTTCCTGCAGCGATTGTAGCAAGCTCAGCCAGGTGGGCCTCATAGAATGCGAGTTCCCTGATTAGACCAGATTAACAACCCCAATCAGAGAGCCATGGCTGACAGATATCAGCAGGAGTGTGACCTCCTCGTGGGTCTGCTCCAGGGCCTGGCTAAACTGGCCATAAACAGATCCTGGCAGCGGACCGTGGAGGGTGTCGTTAGGGCCGATTGCCTGTCCCTCTTACGTTCGAGCCCTGGTGTCCCTGGAGAAGGAGCACACGGTGTCCACTGACACCCGCGAGATTTTCAGGGAAAGGTGGGCACCGCAGGGAGTAGAGTGTATTATTTCCCCCTCTAACTCTATTTTGTTGTAATCCCTGCCCTGCCCTTCACTGTTTGATAATGCAGCATTGTCCTTTGAGAAGGGCACTGCTTGTCACTGGCCATTCGGGTGTTTCCTTTCTTCCTGGTGGTGGAATATAAATAAAGATTTACACACCTGTTGTTTTTCACTGTGTCCGAAAGTTCAGCCTTTCCTTTCCCTTAAACATGATTTTGCTTCGAAGCTGTGTCAACTAACAACATCTGATCCCCTCCCCTCCCTCTCTCTCTCACACACACACACACACAGGTGCTGGGGAACAATAAGCACTACTGCTGTTAGACGGCGGTGTGGGGGAAAAGAGAAATAAAAAGAATAAATAAATAAATAAATAAACAAATAAATAATAACCAGGAGTGTCAGAGTTTTGTCCACTTTGAGTGCTGGCTCTGAGGGAACTGAATCAGTGTTCAGGACTCTCCATGTGTAAGTAAAAGGTGAATTGGTGATGGGATACCAGCATCAGTGGAGTTACTTCACTTTCTCCCTTTAAAACACCCCTTCAAATCTCACCTCTCTGACCAAGCTTTTGACTCTCTGCCGTAATATGTCCTTGAATGGCTTGTGAATTCTTGACTTTTATTATCTCCCTGTGGAGTGACTCGAGATGTTTTACATCATTAAAAGGTACTACAGTGTATAAACGTTCGTTGTAATTTCAATGCATTTATACAATGTTCTGATGCGACCCACTCCTGAAATACTGTGTTCAGGTTTTGATTTCTTATCAATAAAGGATTCACTAGCCTTGGAAGGGTTGCAATTGAGGTTCCCGAGAACATTTTCTGGGCTGTCCTAAAGAAGAGATTAAAGAGAATGTGCCTATATTAGGGTTTAGAAACATAAGCCAGAATTTCACTGAAACAGGGTTGATACTGAGAGACTACTTCCCCCAATCTCATTGTCTCAGGATAAGGCATTGTTCATCTTGAACTTCGATGAGGAGAAATAACTTTGGAATACTACACTCCAGTGAACCGTAGCTGCTCATTTTGTTGCATATACTCAGATGAATAAGACTTTGAGCATCAAGGGGACCAAGGTATATGGAATAGGGCAGGAAAGCAGTTGATGCAAGTTCAACCATGATCTGATTGAACAGTGAAGCAGTTTCAAGGGAATTATGGCTTAGTCACATTTCATTGTTTTCTGTAATCTCAGCAGTTCAGGTGCCACATATGGCTTCAGAACTCCTCGGATAGGAGCGCTGAGTTAAGCCAGTCTTTCCTCTCCTTATACCTTCCAGGGAGCCAGATCCAGGAAGATCCTAAATGTTGACAGAGATTGCACCAAATCGGTTGATGTGAACGCAGATAAGAGAAATGGCGATGACAATGGATGCCTCAATTGACCTCTTCTGTCCCTGGTCTCTGAGACGAAAATAGCATTCTGTCTAATCACATTTTCAGTGAAAGTCAAAATTAATTTCATTTGCTCCTAGTGAGGTTCCCTTCTCATCACTGTGATTGATGTTGAAAATTAAAGTACTGCCTAAAGGTCTTAAATAATTGACACCAGTTTGGAGAAGGCATAGGAGAGTGCAGACCATGGATGCAGAATGGTTTCTTTTGATGTACAGGTAGAAAATAGTAAGATCATGTTGGCTTTCTAAGAGTTTAAGATAAACCAGAATTAAATATTCAGGTTTGCCAGAATGCTTCACCTGTTTAAATATTGCAGCAAAGCAACACTGTACCAGAAAACGTATTTACTGGAGAAAGGTTGCTCCAAAAGAGCCATTAACCCTAAGTGGCAGTGTAGCCCCCTGGCACTAATTAAAACAGGGAAATTGAAAAGCCCAGCAAGAAGCTTTCTGAACAAACCAGAAGACGAGTGACTAACTCTGCTCTGAAAATGAAACAACACACTGCAAGAGCAGAGTGGAAAAAAACCACAGGAAATACTGCCAGCTGAAGAACCACCTTTCACTTACAACGTTGTGTACAAAATGTCCTTTCATTACAGTTTACCTTTACCTTTCTCTTACAATCTGCACTGTTTGTTTTTATTTACGAATACAATCTGGAAGTAATATAAGAGAAGTGACTGATCATTTTTGAATTGAATTAACACATATACTCATCGTTCTGCTGTAACGCACGTTTTGTCAGCACAAATTGGCTGTAATGCGATTGAAGAATTGTGGACATTGTTTGGATAACATGAACTTTCTGCTGAATGGGTGTAATGATTTTCTATTAATGATCTTCTACAGTGCGATTTTCTATCGCCGTTTTCCATAGTGCAATTTTCTATAACATGAGATTGCAGCGGAACACAACTGTGGTGTTATAGCTGAATGATCTGTATAGTGAAAAGTTTATACGTGGCCACTTACAGCACCATCTTAGATGCAAAGGTACCTAGGTTCAGTTTCTATAGTTACAAGATCTTAGAAAATAGAGAAGTAAAATATTGCAGAAATAAAAATCCAGAACAGCAGTCTTCTAACCTATATAATACTGGCACCTAGCCTCCAGTCTACCCTGACTCCAGACCATGCCAGGCTTCACCTTGAGGATCACGAGACTGGGAGATTGCTCCACACTGCCACACTGGGCTGAGAGAGGATGCCACGCTGGGGGAATAGTCCCATCATACCAGATGTAGAGGAAAGTCAAAACCATGTGCAATTCAGCAATCCTCCATATAAGGAAGACAAGTTCAATTACCTTCCATGCTCCAGAATGACATGTGATGATGTCTGCTGGAAAGTGCATGGTGTCTAGGGATGGGGTACATCAGACAGAGCAATATTGGACTCAACTGCAGTGTCATTTTCCACCACCACCACCACTACACCGCCCCCAAAAAACTTGCCTTCACTGTCAAGTGCTGCTTGCACTCACTGCCTTGGCTCTTGACTCATGCTTTTAGAATGGTCCTTTGGGCAAAATACTAGAGCAATTCTAGAGTCACCTTCAAACAAGGAGAGGAGCAAATCACCAGTAACAATAGCAAAGGGCTAATTGCCTCCATCATATAGCCTTATAGAGGTATTGTGGAACAGAAGGTAGTGTCCTGCCTCTAAGCAAGGAGTTCCACTGTAGGACTTGAAGACCAAGGAAAGTTCAGTCATTATTAAAAATCACACAACACCAGGTTATAGTCCAACAGGTTTAATTGGAAGCACACTAGCTTTCAGAGCGACGCTCCTTCATCAGGTGATTGTGGAGGGCTCGATCGTAACACAGACTTTATAGCAAAAATTTGCAGTGTGATTATGGGATACAGATGAATTAATGTTATTTCTGCAACTATAAATTCTGATACAGAACAAGAATGAGGAAATATATATATTCAGCAAAAAAAATGATATGTTAGCATGAGACATGATTATAGAACAATGGTAGATGTATGGGCAAACAGGAAAAACATCTGTTTCCCACTTGTACAGAGACACAGGAACAAACCCCAATTAAAAGGGCTTAGTGATAAGATGCTGTGAGGGGCAGCGCAGATGGAGGGAGTAGAAAATGGTAAGCAAAGGATGGGATGACGTCAAACAACCATTTGGGGGGCCAGAGATAGGCA
>NC_057745.1:7551128-7598125 GCF_004010195.1 Chiloscyllium plagiosum | reverse complement strand
GCGAGGTACGAGTCGGTCGAGAGATTTGGGGGAGCTGAAATTATGTACAGAGATTAAGAATGTTACCGAAATGGAGAAGGGAGGGAACTACTCAGCATCAAAGGTTCCCCGAGCGGATCTGTGGTGGTACTGTGGAGGCAAAATATTGAGACCCACCCTACCTCCGGATTGGAGAGGGATATGTGCAATTGTACAATTGGCAATTCCATTTACCTTGGCATTTGAGAAGGAAAAGATCATACGGAAAAAGGGAAGGGGTAAGAGATTACTGTTAGATACTTCTTTTGATGACAGGATTTATCTTGATTCGGTAGGAGTCCCTAGGGGAGTACCTGATGAACTCAAAACTCGTAACCAGATTGCAGCAGGCTTTGAGTCAGCTCTCTTTTGGTGGGTAACAATTAATAAAAATGCAGATTGGATAAATTACGTTTTTTATAATCAGCAGCGATTTATAAATTATACAAGAGAGGCGGTTAAAGGAATATCAGAACAGCTTGATGCAACAAGTAGGATAGCATGGGAAAACAGAATAGCCCTTGATATGATTTTAGCAGAAAAAGGGGGTGTGTGTGTGATGTTAGGAGGAAGCTGTTGTACCTTTATTCTAATAATACTGCGCCTGATGGTTCAATTACTCGGGCCTTACGGGGATTGACTACCTTAGAAGAGGAACTGGCTGAGAATTCAGCAGACACATCTCTCACGAGATGGCTTGAATCCTGGTTTGGAAAATGGAAGGGGGTGGTGGTTTCTATCCTTACTTCCCTGATAGTAGTAGTCGGGGTATTGGTGGCCATTGGCTGTTGTGTCATACCCTGTATACGAGGGCTCACCCAAAGACTGATTGAAACAGCCTTGATGAAACAGATGCCCCTAAGAGGGAATCAGACAGAGGAACTTTATCTGCTAAATAATGAGGAGATGAGTGAAACCAAGATGGATGAAATCTTTGAAATGATGCTTGCAAATTGTGGGAACGTGTTTAAAAAAAAAGAGCCAAAAATGCAGAAGATAAAAAATGGTAATGAAAAGAAAAAGGGGAAATTGTGGGATATAGATGAATTAATGTTATTTCTGCAACTATAAATTCTGATACAGAACAAGAATGAGTAAATATATATATTCAGCAAAAAAAATGATATGTTAGCATGAGACATGATTATAGAACAATGGTAGATGTATGGGCAAACAGGAAAAACATCTGTTTCCCACTTGTACAGAGACACAGGAACAAACCCCAATTAAAAGGGCTTAGTGATAAGATGCTGTGAGGGGCAGCGCAGATGGAGGGAGTAGATAATGGTAAGCAAAGGATGGGATGACATCAAACGACCTTATGGGAGCCAGAGATAGGCATTTGTCACGGACAAGGCCGGATAAACAGAAGTTGTGGGATCAGTCTTAAGGAAATGAGTGACGTAAGCAGAGGAGGGGGCAAACAATGAAATAAGAAAAAAATATGGGGATTCAAACTGTATAAATTTCGAGAGTTTGTTGGATTTGATGTGTATTTGTCATTGCCTTATCTGGCATTAGACATTGCACCCACTTGCAAGTGTACAAATAAACGACACTGTTTCAGATTTTTGGTCTCGGACTGAAATTATTGAAGTGAGTGAGCTTTTGTTTCTCACAGTGATGTAACTGAAATTATACATTGAAAAATTGTTCAGTCATTATGTTTCCAAATGGGAAAGTATCAACCCTTGCAACATATGACACTAGAAGGCAGTAAGTATGGGCGAGATTTCTAGTCAGCTATTTGCTGGAAAGAACATTGGGGTGTTTACTATCATAACCCAGAGATCCACATGACAACACACATCTAAAACTCTTATGTTGCCACAGCAGCTGAGAATCTTTGGGAAAGCTGAATGGCCAGTGTCAGTCAAACTGGTGCTAGCATCTTGGGATTCAATCCTTGTTGCAGCTGGGAGCAGATTCAGAAGCAGCTTCCTTGTCCTATCCCTCCTGAAGGTTGTGGTGCTGTGAGTTGGACATACCTTCTGGAAAAAGAGCTGAAGCTACTGTAGTATTAACAAACAAAGTCACCAGTTTGGGAGCAAGGCTAGAGGTGGGGTGTCCCTACTTCATTATTGTGATTCTTTTAGCGTGAAAATATAAAATGAAGAAAGATAAAACCCAAACTTGAAAAATCCATGACATTGCTCTGAGTGTATTGTGCGTATAGCTGCAAGACAATTCAACCATCTCAATCAATCTCAAGAGCAGCAGGAAGTTTAAAATGTGGTAAAGAAAGTGTGGCTATTTTTAGAATATGCAAAATTTAGACCGTGCAAGCATTTGGAATACATCAAAAAGAATCTTTATGGTAAATGAAGCATACACAGCAACTTTGCATATCACAAGCAACTAAACACTAGTGAATGCATTGTGTAGTCTGAATTATTCATCTGTGTTGATCATTCACTGAAGCATTGACCCAGATACAGTCCTGGTGCTGAGTGTACTTCAAAGAGATGTCATGCTCATTCCCTCCGAAAAGCACAAAGCCAGAGCAGCCTCCCGGGGCAATTAAGAGAAAATGATTCTGGATAATTGCTCTCTAATCCTGAAGTGAAAAATCAATCCAAAAGAGTAACATGAAACAAGTGTTTGGTTCAAGTTAGACTATTCTTGTCCTCACACAATAGCGCAAGTATGCACTTCTTTAAGGTATCATGGGGACGTTGGTTACAACCCCTACTGTTGTCCTAGTGTTATTAGTTTTTAACATACTGATCTTGTTGGTGGATCATGGCAATGAATTGTAAATTGCCTTTTTATGGAGCTCTTCATTGGAGCTAGCTACTATTGATAAACATGCCTGAGTGTATTGATTCAGCAACACTCCACAGTGCTTTCTTTGGAGATTTGGCCTCTATTTCCAGATTAATGTCCAACTCTTCCCTCTTTGTCTGAAATCTCCTCCAAAAAAATCTACTTTTATTTGTATTTATTTGGTAGCTGTAATATGGTCAAATACCCCAGATACTTCATGGGCTTTATTGAACAAAAGTTGATACAGGAGAAACATTCAGGCCAATCTGTGGCTTAGTTGAAGAGGTCAGTTTTGTGAACTGTCTGAAAGGAGGAGTGGGGAGTGGAGAGTGAATCAAACTTCTGACCATAGAGGGAGAAGCTTTCAATCAAAGAAGGTTCTGAATTCCAGTCCCAGTCTCTCCTCCAGGCAGTTGCAATTCTATAAGTTGATTGCATTGAGACTAGAGAGCAGGGAAGAAAACAGAGTCCGACTCACAATCATTCTCCAGAGACACTTGCCGTTGAATGTATTGACAGCAAACGAAGGTAAGATCAATCTAGCCTCTGTTACCTAGCTTTGCCGGACCAGGGTAAGAACTGAGTAGAAACTCTTATCAGTGAAGTTTGAAAGGACTAACCAAGCCTGCAGGCTTCCATCCATGAATTTAAGGATGTGTATTTTTGACAGCTGTTGAAATGGCATTCAGCTGGGTCTGACCCATCTCCCACACTTTGAACCTCAGCTCCTCTCTTCCTTCCTGCATCAGCAGTAGGGCTCCGCCTTGTCTTTCCCTACCCTCCCACCAGCATCCATGAGGGGCATAGATAGGATAAATAGACAAAGTCTTTTCCCTGGGGTCGGGGAGTCAAGAACTAGAGGGCATAGGTTTAGGGTGTGAGGGGAAAGATATAAAAGAGACCTAAGGGGCAACTTTTTCACGTGTATGGAATGAGTTGCCAGAGGAAGTGGTGGAGACTGGTACAATTGCAATATTTAAGAGGCATTTGGATGGGTATATGGATAGGAAGGGTTTGGAGGGATATGGGCCGGGTGCTGGCAGGTGGGACTAGATTGGGTTGGGATATCTGGTTGGCATGGACGGGGTGGACCAAAGGGTCTGTTTCCATGCTGTACATCTCTATGACTCTAAGCTCTGACCGTGCAGCCATTTGTATAATTGCTCATTAGATCACCATATGGTAGAGAATAGAAAACTATGTGTATAAGGGAATTGGTAAAAGAACCAGAGGAATTGAATGGGAGCTAATTTTATGCAGCGAACTGTTTTGATTTGGAACATATTGCCTGAAAGGATAGTGGAAACTGATTCAATAGTAACTTCTAAAAGAGAACTGGTGAAACACTTGGAAAGGAAAATGTGTGCAGAGCTATGAGAAAGTGGATAGCTTTTTCAAAAGACTGGCATTGGTGAAATGGGCTGTGCTTTATTGTGCTAGTAGTTTAGTGCCAAAATAATCAGGCTCAGTGCATGTTATAGAAAGTATCAACTTTACTGTATATTTGAGGGAACAGCAAACCTTTGTATTTGATGGAAAATGGCCTAGCAGCCCAAGGGTGTAGTGCAGAGAATATCAGCTCAGCTGTTTGAAACAAACCTATAAAGAACAGCTGCCCAATTGTATATTATGGACAGCAGCAGATCCTGGGTAAATTAAAGAGAATATCGGCTCCAGCGTATACTGTCAGCTCACCACTGAATTATCCACTTCAGAATTGCCTTCCACTTCCACTGTAAGGAAGCTTTCAGAACCTTTGTCACCTTCTTGTGATAGTTCCAATACTAATTTTTCCCACACCATTAAATGTAGTTGCACCCAAATGTTTGCTCCACAACGGTTTGTTGTTCGACCCATGTAGATAAGCACCTGTAGTTATGCTACTGAGGTAACCATAGAGAATCAGAGTGAAACATCATGAGGCAGTCTGAAAGCTGCCAATTGTTCTGTACAGTGTGGCATAGAGAATGGAAAACTCCACGTGTCATCTTGGGAATGGCAAATCCCATATGCACTTGTTATAGAGAATGGTATACTCCGGAGAAGACTACATTCTCTGAATATTGCAAAGAATTGGCAGTATCAGCAATGCGTGTCTTTTAGAGAATGCTTCATATTGAAAAACAGCTATAGAGAAAACCAACTCTATTTTGTTGTAGACCCTGTAATTTGTGAATTGCATATGTGTAATATGTTGAATTGAAGACCCTGTAATATAATGAATTACAGACTGTGTCATAGTGAATTACAGCCCCTAGAATATACTGAATTGCAAATCCTGTACTATAGTCAATTACAGACCCTTTGCAATATTGAAATGCAGTCCTTGTCTGGTACAGAGAGCTGCATTCTTTCCACTGGAGGAACAACTGACTCCATATTGCAGTAAATTACAGCACAGTCTAGTGGCCAATATCCATTGTATAGAACAACAGATGTCTTTTACAGAGAGCAGCAGACCCTTTGTAATAGTCAATAGCAGATTTCACATAACAGTGATCTGGAAAATTTGCATTAATCACTTAAAACTCCAATTTTTGGACCATTCTCTTGAATTCTTCTTACGCAATGAAGACTAATTTTCATTTCTTTCATTTAAACTTGCAGGTTGTTGAGATTTAGTTCTTCACATCGAAGTGTCAGAATTTTTTGAGTATACATTCAAACTAAACAAATTATTTCTCTTTTCTCATTTTTCTTCAAATTGTATTTGTTGGTGAGAGTGTTCACTGTCGTTTCCTGGAAGTCCCTCACAAGTTTCACCGACAAAATAAAATTACATTTCTCGTAACGTACTTGTTTATATTTCAAGTTTCCTATACTCGTGTCTGCTCTGACCAGGTTCTATCTTAACAGCTCTTTGAAGCTCTTTGAAGAAACCTTGCTGCATTTTGCTCGCAAGAGTCCAATCCTGTGGTCGTACCTTCAGGTTGGTCCTTCTGACTTGCATCAATGACAACAAAATGTTTGTGTTCCCGTTGTTATGTTAACGCTCTCGGAGTGTGTCCAGATGTTGATGGCTTGTCCACCAGAGGCCAATCACAGAGTGATTGATTCCCTCTGTATGAGGCTGGCTTTTTATCTTCCCTTTTCTTTGATGATGCCACAGCACTGGGCACAAAAGACAAGTCTTCCCCCTCGCTCTACCTTCTTGCTAGTCTTATGTTGTCAATCTGCAGGCTCCAACGTGGAGTTTCAATGCTCCCTGGAGATGCATATTCCGTAGTGTCTTGAACTCCAGTGGCATTGTGTGTGGAGTAGCCCTTGAGTTATACTCGTACGTCAGGCTGTCATAATAGTGGTATTTCACCGCATTTCCCTTTTGGTCCTTAGGGAAGGGCCAGAAGCCGTAGAGATGGATTTCATCGCAGAACCGAGTGGCGAGGGTATACATCAACAGGCCAGTTGTGGGGCGTTTAATCAGGACCTTGTTAGTTAACCAGTACCTAGGAAGGAAAGAAATCCGTTACTTTACCAATCCTCAACAATCTACAATTACTGGGAAACTCTACTATACATCTTCCTGCAGGCCAAAAAATAACCATTCACCACTAGTCACTTTTTCCTGTCTCTCAGCCAATTTCACATCGACATTGCTATTGTCCCTTTTTACCAAGAGCTGTAACTTTGCTCAACTTGTCTGTTGTGTGATATACCAATAGTCTTTTACCCGCAGAATCCCTCCCTGGTACCTCATCAAAAAACTCAAACAAGTTAGTTAAACACAAAGTAATTTTGAAAAATCCAAAATAGAAGCAAAGTGCACTGTGGACGCTGGAGATCTGGGGGAAAAAGCACAGTACTGGAAAAACTCAGCAGTTCTGGCACCATCTATGGAGTGGCAAATTCATGCAGACTTTTCACAATTACTTTGCATTTGTGCAAGTGACTACAAATTTTATCCTGAGTTATCATTTCTAAAAGCTTTCCACCACCGAAGTTAAACTGGCTGGGCTTATCTTTACACCCATTTTTGAAAAGGGGTACAACAGTCAGAATTCTCCAGTATTTTTGAGTCTAAGGAAAAGTGGAAATCTATTTCCAATGCCATACTTCATTTGCAGTCGGTGCTTTGGGACATCCTGCGGTCAGGACAGTGGCTATATAAATGCAAGTATTTCCTTCCACTTTGTCCTTCAAATGAACTGTCCACATTTTCCTTTGGATTCTATAGACAAGCTTTTACAGTTCTCCTTTGCACATTTTGTTCTCTGTCCAATTCAACAAGTGAAGTTTGTTAAACATGTTTGATGGCAGATTCTCGATGTCTTAAGTTTAATATTCTGAACCATGACTTTTAATTCCAGAAAAGGTTCTAAGGGTGTGGTTGAACTAGGCTGTTGTGTTTGAGCAGATTGATGTAACAATTAAAATCATTCCTCTAAAGACAAATTCTCCAGTTGCTGTGGTGCATTTCTCTGACTGGCTCTTCTGTTTCCAGGCAATGAGATTCCTTATAGACTCCAGTCAAAGGCAGAGTAAAGTGAAAGATTTCCCACTGACAGTGTCATCACCTCTGGTGCACACGCCACTGAGCTTTGCAGCAAGGCACAGTCAATCTGAAATGCTGTAGATAAAACTGGACATCGATCTAGATTGCTTGGTACTATTGTGTAGCTGCCCTGAGTTGCCAGGCAACTAGATCTTAATAGGGTCTGAAGAGCTTACAAGCTGGCTACTGAGCAAATGCCAATGGATTCCTTTCACTTAGCTTTCTAGCCATTAACTTAGGAGAAGAATAGGTTCCCTGTAAAGAAGCCAAGGCAGAGATTTAAAATGTTGAGCAGAGGCTGGAGGAGATGGCAACAGGTAAATGGGAAGTCAAGGCAGGGTCCACATCAGGTATCTGCAATGAACTTTGTTGTTCTTTGCCCTGTGTATTAGTTCTTAAAAGGGAACCCTTTCTAGATTTAAAAGTCCAGGTTCAGAATTTTAAACTTAAGGCATTGAGGATCAGGAATCAAACATGTTTAACAAACTTCACTTGTTGAATTGGCCAGTGAAATACTTTCAGAAATTTACAAGGGTTTTATTGCTGGCCTACAGTTTAGCACAAACCCCAGTTTAATCTTTTCCTTCTGGGTCCTTTCCTCATCAATAAGCCAGCTTTCCACTAGTGGGGAAGAACACAAAACCGAATCTGCAATGCCTACTCGCAATTAAGCCTGGAGCTGTTCTTGTTGACCCTTCTAATACTGACAAGACAGACCAGAAAAATTAATAAAAATTAACATACTGAAACAGTGGGATTGTGGTAAGAGAAAGGAGCTGCAGTAGCTTGAGTGAACTGAGGTCAAAGAGTCTGTTGTTATTCTCCTCTTTTGTGAACTTTATGCCAATAAGCAAGTTGTTGATGATGTTGTAGGTTTCCTCTAATTTGTTCCGATTTGTGATGACAAAGGTGTCTTGAGAAAATGAAACCTGATGGATCCAACATACCTCGCTTCTATGGGTTACCTAAAGTACACAAACCAGGGGCCCCCTCTGATCCATAGTCTCACTTCCCAGCACATCAACATACAGACTCATGCCACTCCATCCACTCCACCCAAGAATTCCTGAATGTTATCAAAGACACCAAAATAGAAGAGGACAAAATAATGGTCTCCTTTGGATGTAAGAGCCCTGTTCACAACAATTAACATCAACCTGGCCAAAGAAACACTGATCACACTACTAGACAAACCAAGGACACTAACACCAGACAGCACCAACTTCATCAGCAAGGACAACACCCTCAAGCTGGAAGACCTGTGCCTCACTATCCAATTCACCTTCAATGATAAGACCTACAAAAAAAATCAATGGAACATGGGATCACCAATATCAGGCTTCCTAGCAAAAGCAGTAATGCAACACACACGGACCAGATACTTCAGAACTTCAGAACTACAGAAGCAATCATCCTAACACTCACAAATGGAGCTGCATCAGGACACTATTTAAACAGGTCACAACACACTGCAGCACCCAGGACCTATGGGCGGTAGAAGAAAAATATGTATACAGCATATTCAAGAACAATGGGTATTCAATAAACACAGTCCACTGATTCTTAAACAACAAACCCAAACAAGTAGACACAACACGCCCAGAGACTCTAGCCTCACTACCATATATCAAAGACACCTCGGAGGTGACTACCAGACTATTCCAACCCTTTGGCATTCTAGTAGCCCACGAATCTACCAACACACTGAAACAGCTACTGATGAACCTAAATGACCCTATACCAGCAACCAGCAAAATGAATGTCCTTTACAAAATACCATACAAGGACTGTAACAAACACTACATCGGACAGACAGGCAGGAAACTAGCCACCAGGATACACGAACACCAACTAGCCACCAAAAGACATGACTCACTATCACTAGTATCCTTAAACACAGATGAAGAAGGACACCACTTCGACTGGGACAACACATCCATCCCAGGACAGGCCAAAGAGAGACCTGCACGGGAATTCCTAATGACCCGGCGTTCAAACCAGAACTCCATCAAAAACACAGCGACTTGGACCCCATTTACCAACCTCTGAGAAAAAGAACTAGCAATGATATCACCTATCTTAACACATAAATAGAAAGCAGGACAGAACACCGGTGCTTCACCAGAGGCTCACTGATGATGTTACCTCGCACGGTGATGAAACGTCTGAAAACAAACCTTCCAGCTCAGTGAGCAAACTCACAACCTGAACCTCAACCTGAGCTACAAATCTTCTCAAAAATCACAAGTAATTTACTGCCTGTCAAGCACCTTATCCTAAGACACTGAAAGATGCAAGATAAACAAATACAGTCTTCTGGCCTTACGCCACCAGTTGCTGTAGTACTGCAGAGCAAAGGGAATACAAGTCAATTCCAGTGTGTCTGGGGAGATGAAGGCAGGGCTAACAATGATGGAATGAACAGCGAGGGTAACAGGAGACAGAGGAAGATTGTATGAGGGTGAGAGTGACAGGACTGGAAGAGCATACAGTATTAGCAAGGGCTGAAGAAATTGAGCAATTTGAATGCAAGATTGTGAAACAGGAATGGGAAATGGGGAGGAAAGAACAGCCCCAGTGAGAATGGCAAAAGATGAGGCGTGGTTTGAACTGGAATGGAGGAGATGGGGAAGGGTGCCAGTGTGAACTCAGCATGTCAGAGGTGGGACTGCTCAGGGATAAGTTGGAAAGTTGGATGAGGTGCTGTCAATCTGTCAACTGAGGCAGACAGATTATTCTGGGTATGAGAGAGAACAAGTATTCCAGGAGTTTGAGGAGATTTTTGGTCACTTTAATTTTGCTTTTCTTTCCAAAATGAAAAGTCCATTAACCATGATATTCAAAGTTGCTTAAAATAGTATGTATTTCGGACAGGTCTATCCCAACCACACCAATCAAATAATTGGATTTCGATGAATGCTGCATTCGTTATTGAGGAAACAACCACACTCTTTCGGAATATTATTTTTAACACCTAAGTACAGGAAGTTTAAAACTTAAAATAAATTAATTCCTGCTGGCATTTAACATTTTCACCTCTTCCGGGTCAATAATGTAATGTTAGCCAGCAAATATTTCCCTGATTGGCTGAAGAATTAATTTCGTGAATTTGTCTCAGAACATCTTGTTACAAAGCCAAGTCAATCCCCATCGTTGCCAAATCTCATTATGTGCTGAGGTGTTAATATGGTTTGAAGCTGGAAAACTGTTCAGATTTTAAAATGATTTACTTCCTGTACATGTCGAGTAATCTGCCAATTAAGAAAAAACTAGAGCAGGAAGGCATGTTGATAGAGTGACTCATTACAGAAACATCCCTATTACTGTTCTAGCCAGTCAAGTGCCCACACATTCACTCACGTTGCTTCGAAGTTGAGGAAAGATGTTCAGCTGTTAGCAGATGTATATGGCAAAGATTCTTACAGGAAGCAAGTAAGGTGAGGTGAGGTGAGGGGAAGGTTCCTGCAATTGTGTTGTCTTGCCCTAAATTGTTATGACCAATTAGTAAAAGGCTTATCTCAAATACCAAAGGGTTGGAAACACTGTAAGCATGTACAGTGACAACAAAATGCAATTGATGAAAGCCTCCCAAGAAGAGGTTCGATTTGTTTTGCTTCTCCTTTATTTGCATCACCATCATCATAGATTGATATTTATATTTGGATGAATACGGTTAACAATATGATAATGACCAGATGTTGATTAAGGGATAAATATTGGTCAGGGCTCTCGAAATAACCTCCCTACTCCTCTTCTAAACAGTAACATGGGATCTTTTACATCGATCTGAGCAAACAGGTAGGACCTTGCTTTCACACCTCAGAGGAAAGACTGCACCTCTGACATTGTGCACACTGAAGGGTCAGCTTTGGCTTTCCATCTGCTTCCGATCATATAGCCATCAACTTTACCGGAACTTTACCCAAGTCAAAGCCCATCTCCATTAGCTCACCTATTGTTGAACCCTTCATCCTGGCTTCACTACAGCTAGTCTGGAAGGGGGTTTGGTTTAGCTCAGTTGGCTGTATGGTTGGCTTACAAACTAATGTGATGCTAACAGTGTGGGTTAAATTCCCATCACCAGCTGAGGCTAATGTAATCGACTCTCCTTCTCAACCTTTCCCCTCACCTGAGGTATGGTGATCCTCAGGCTAAATCACCACCAGTTGTCTCTCTATAATGAGAGAGCAGCCCTATGGTCTGTTAAGATGATGGCAACTTAACTTTACATCTAATCTTGATTATATCTTTGCTCTCCCAGCCAAGTTCCTGCCACTTACTCATTGGAAACTTGAGCTCACCCGATTCGCCACCACCATTTGTATTCTAACCCGAAACAAGTCCTACTCACCTGTTGTACCTGTACTAACTGACTGCCATTGATTTGCAGACTGGCAACAGCTCAGTTATTAAAATATCACCCTTGTTTTCCAATCCTTCCATGTTCTCACATTGCCCACTATTCCATTCTCTCCCACATCATTGGTGGCCACCGTGGGCGGCACGGTGGCACAGTGGTTAGCACTGCTGCCTCACAGCGCCAGAGACCCGGGTTCAATTCCCGCCTCAGGCGACTGACTGTGTGGAGTTTGCACGTTCTCCCCGTGTCTGCGTGGGTTTCCTCCGGATGCTCTGGTTTCCTCCCACAGTCCAAAGATGTGCAGGTCAGGTGAATTGGCCATGCTAAATTGCCCGTAGTGTTAGGTAAGGGGTAAATGTAGGGTTATGGGTGGGTTGCGCTTCGGCGGGTCGGTGTGGACTTGTTGGGCCGAAGGGCCTGTTTCCACACTGTAATCTAAATCTAAAGTAATCTTTCAGCCTTCTGGGCACAGTCCCTCCCTAACTGGCTCTACCTCTTTCTCCTCTTTAACAATACTTTGTAGACTATCTCTTCAAGAAAGGTTGGTTTTCTGTCTTAATATCTTATGTGGCTTAGTATCAAATTTTGCCTTTTGACATTTTACTCTGGTAAAGGTGCTATATAAATGCAATGTCTTGTATGCTGAGCTTAATAATTTCAGCTGTGCTTGGCCTTGATGCCCCTGCACAAAGTAGGGGGAAAATCTATATGCCTCACAGCGTCAGGGACCCAGGTTCAATTCCAGCGACTGTGTGGAGTTTGCACATTCTCACTGTGTCTGTGTGGGTTTCCTCCGGGTGCTCTTGTTTCCTCCCACAATTCAAAGATGTGCAGGTCAGGTGAATTGGCCATGCTAAATTGCCCATAGAGTTCAAGGATGTGTAGGTTAGGTGCATTAGTCAGGGGTAAATGTAGAGTAATAGGGTAGGGGAATGGGTCTGGGCAGGCTACACTTCGGAGGGTCAGTGTGGACTTGTTGGGCCTGTTTCCACACTGTGGGGATTTAATGATTCTATAGGCACACTTGCATGATCACATATAAACACCAGGACCAGTTGCATGAATGAAATGGTTGGAGCATTATGACAATGAAATAAGCAAACACACTTCACATACTTTGTTTTCATTATTTGTAGATGCCATTGTTGGACTGGGGTGTACACAGTTACAAATCATACAATACCAGGTTATACTCCAACAGGTTTAGTTGGAAGCACTAGCTTTCGGAGCACCGCTCCTTCATCCACCTTCATCCACCTGATGAAGTAAGTGGCGCTCCAAAGCTAATGTTTCCAAGTAAACCTGTTGGACTATAACCTGGTGTTGTGTGATTTGTAACTTTGTTTTCATTCATTGCAATGGATAGACAGTCCTGTGTGCACGCTTTCCCCCAACACCTGCTGAATCATAAAGGTCTTGGTTCAAGTCACACTCCAGATCCAAGGTGCAAAAATGAAAGCTGACACTCTCCTAGTGTGTCTAAACACCTTGTGTTAGTAGGTGATTCAATAGTTTTAGCCAAGCCCAATGCTCCTCCACTTAATGAAGATATGCATTTTACATGACCATTAGACCTCTCACAACACTTCTGAAGTGTAGTCGACCCTGTAACGTAGGGAACACCACAGCTAATCACACACACAACAAACCCGCACAGTCATGTGGTACTTATCAGCTAGGCAGTTTGTACGATGTTAATTGAGGGATAAATACGGGTCGCTGGAGAAAACTCCCTCGCTCACCTTCAAAATAGTGCATCAGAGTCTATTATGTTCACCTCAGAGCAGACTGGGCCACAACTCAAGTTTTAACTGAAGGGAGTTAGCACTGAAGTGACAACATTGATTTTGTACCTGCAATATCAGAGTTGGTTTCTGATGTGTTAAATTAGATCATGTTTGCAAGTAAAATCACTCTGTTTTCGTCGACTAAATTTGAATGGAGATTTGTGGTCAATTGGTAAATACTTGATAAATTTGGAGCTCAGATTTTAATTCTTTGGAACGTTTCATCCACTGAAATTCAATGCTAGAGGATTTTACAAAATCTTTGTCATTGCAACAGTAGACCAAGTTTTAGCACAAAGAATTACTCGCTCTGATTCTCACTCTTTGCTAGTTGCCACATCCTCCATGAATGGACAATGAGCCCAAATCACTGACGCACAAACATTTCCAGCACCTCGATTTTTAACACTTTCACTTTAATCTCATTATGTTCTGCTGGGGCCGTGACCTAATTAACAGGCGGCAAGCTCTAGCTTGTTACCAAGAGCAGTGTACACGCAGCAGAAGCTCAGACAAAGTCTGTCTGGGGAGGCAGTACTCCCTCTGGACAGCGGTGACTTTACAATCAGAAAACGAATCAGGCTAACAGTTTTGGGGGCTGGGTCACAGGGCAGACGTGGGCTCCTTAGAAGAGCAGGCACTCACCCTCGCACAGCGTGTAAGAGCCTCAGTGAGGGGTAAGCGGTTTGCAAATGGAGCTTATGTTTTACGATGAGGTTGTTCACCCATTCTACTCGCTCCTCTCCCCCCTTAGCCATAAACGCGGGGATCCAGAGAATTCCGCCGTCCAACATTTTTAGCCGGTGAAGCAGTTTCTCCTTCCACGTCTCATTCTTCAAATCTTCGAATGCACGCTGCACCACTGACGGGTTCATTGTTACTAAATCGGTCTTCAAACCAACGTCTTGTGCATACTCTTCCACTGGGGCAAGATTGCATCTTTGAAAAGAATAAATCTGCAAGTTAATCATTCACAGTTTCCACAACAGTGTATGACCTATCACCCAGTCTGGAATGGAAGTATATATGTTAATATGTAATAGGAAAAACGCCTTGGGACCATCAAGACCCTTTGCTCCACAAATAGTGTACAATTTATAGAATCAGTTTGCCTTAGCTGATAATATTGAACTGGTGCCCATGTCGGGATTCGATCACATAATCTCAGTGATGCTTTATTGGACTCCCAAGGGAGTGCTGCTGTGTCAGTGACACCGTTCCTTTGAATGTGGTTTAAGTCAGAGTCCCATGTGTCTGGTTCCGAAAGCATTTACTGCTTACTATTTGAGGGAGAGGTTATGTATTCTCTTGGTGGCCTGGTCAAACATTAACCATCACTTATTGCATTGTTGTTTGTGTTTCCTGCATAACTGAATCTCAATGTCATGATTTTAGAAAAAAAAACTTCTCCCTGTCTTCATCTTTTACAAAACGTCTTCCCTCAAATTTATTGTTTATTTGTTCATGGGATGTGGTGCCACTTGCCAGGCCAACATTTATTGCAGATTGTTAATCATCCTTGAGAAGGTGGTGGTAAGCAGTTTTCTTGAACTGCTGTTGACCTCAGGGGTATATGGGCAGGTGCAGTGTGTGTTTGGTGGAGAGTTCCAAGATTTGAACCCAGTGACTGTGAAGATGCAACAAAAGTTTCAAGTAACTTTTGCTTTCCTGTGAAAGATATCGGAAGTCACGATTCTCGACTCTGCCTCATTCCCTTTATTTCTTTACCCCTGAGAAGGGACTCAGTCACTTCTAGTTGCCAGTTGCGATGAATGGGTCGATACCCTGAATCTTAAACTGCCTGTTCTCTTTCAAGATGCTGAAGAGAATCTGTGCATTTCCGACATCGTTAACCATATTGTTGTGGTCAGCACCATGACTTCAAAGGTGGCTACAGCTCCCAACAGTTATTGGCCAACTCATAGCTGTATTAAAGCTTGTTAGTGGTTTGGGAGGGGCAAGGAACGGGAGGGATATTAGGGCAAGAGCTGAGGACAGTCCCTGTTACCCACAGCTGTCAATCCACAAAGCTAGTTTTGTCTCCAAGAATTAATCTGCAAGCAACTCAGGAGTAAGGACATTACAAAGCACGTCTTAATTCTCTTTAAAACTTCCCACTCATTAGTTGAAAAAAAATTGCATGGATGATAGATAAAGACAGTTTGATTGAGAGCCAAATATCACAAACAACAGTAACAGTATGTTCGATCTCTTCTCAATTGGCATGGGAAGATGGGGCATAGCAAAGACAGATGTGTTGGATGACCAGTGGTGAGAGTATGGGGGCAGCACTGCAAATAGGAAGTCACGTGACAGAACCTCCAGGAATAGAGCTAGCAACCATCCTGTTTTCAGGTACCACAGATTTCACACTTGCTGTGACTAAGTGCGAAGGTGGAACTCACAAAGAATCCAACATAAAGAAACTGAGCCAACAATTCTCTGCAGGGAACCAAGAGAAATGAAGCACATAGATACTTTTGTTTCTTTCACACAATGCAAACAAAATAAAGAAAAAAGATTTGGTATGCAGAGGGGGTGGCTGTCAATTAAAACATATTGTACTCAGGAAACAAAGTATCTTGAGCCTGGTTCATCACTGTATGAGATCATAGCTGATCTGTACATCACCTTCATTCAACCGAATTGAAAAAAAAAGAAAAGAAAAAAAAGAGAGAAAGAGATGGAGAAGGCAAATAAAGAATTTGTAGAGGTGTCTTTCACATGCACAGATATTGGAGGTATACAACAGGTCAGACAGCATCTGAAAGAGGAATTAATGAAAGTTCACTATGAATCGTCATAGCTCTGCCAGCATTCTTGAAGAATCAATACAATCAGAAGATGAAGAAAAGGAGCAAATCAAGAACAATGGAAAAAGGTCAAGGGTTCAGACATTCCAGCTGCTTTTATAAAGAGGTCTTAATGAGTTTAATTAGCGGCAAGTGGAATCCAAGATGCTGGAACAAAGTATAAAGTGTGTCAATAATGAAAAACATTTGAAATAGTTGGTGAAATTCACCACTGTATAGTCTGTATTGTGTGAAATGTTGATTAGTAGATGAAATGTGTGATTGAATCAATCCTAAATGTTTATAAATGTGAATTTTAAATTGCTTCACAAATATTTGATCCTTGATCTATGGTATCAATTTTACAGTAAAATAAATGATCAATTTATATAAAAAAATATATAAAGTGTGGCGATGCTATTACAGTCAGATTATGGACAATAAATTGATTCTTGGAAAAGCAGCACTATAACCATGGAGACCTTTCCCTGACTTACCTATATCTTTTTAATTGTTAAAAGTAAATGGAGACCAAAAATCTGGAGAAGATTTGAATTCCTACAGAAGCAGGAGAAGCGTTTTTGTCGATTCGCTGTTAATCCAATTAAAACTTCATGATGGGGTTAAGCCAGTGCTGTCGGAACTTTGCAGGTCACAAACCTTTAGACTTGAGGATGCAGCATGTCCTCAAAGCAACCCAGGAGAGGGCAAATATAATTGTTGGAGCATGGGAAACCCTGATTGATTCAGAAAGTCACAGAGAACATTTGAACGACTTCACCAAGGCATCACACAGTGCCAAAGATGAGGATTGGAGAGAGTGCATAATCCTCTAAAAACCAGCCTACTCATCATTTCACAGTAATGCCACAAGTGACTTCTTGCCTTTCTGACTTTTCACCTCCACCAAACTATGTCGACATCCTCATTCTAAAATTTGGTCATCCCTCTATAATATGCACACATTATGAATTAACAGAGCCATGTCCCCACCTCTTCCTAGCTTCCTGTTCTGCCAAAGATCATCAAATTTGAAATATTCCAAGCCCAATCCATGTCATCCTGTAGCCATGACACTTATTGATTTCTATTTGCACTATCAGATAATCTGTTTTCTTTGGAAGCTACATGCATTCAGATATAGAGCCTTTAATTTTATCACCTTATTACTTTTGTAACCTCTAGTGTATTTGCTAATTCACTGGTTTAGATTTCTGCTCTCTCCCATCCTGTCAGGGTCAGGTTATCATTTCCCAAATAATAACTTGCACAATTGCCTTTGTCCTTGTTCTTTGATTTTCCTCATCCCATTTCTACAACCTATACCATCAACATGCCCTCTCTGTCCCTCATGCTTAGCTAACTTCTGCTTGACTGCATCTATGTTACTCACCTGAACTATTGCAGTGAGCTCCACATTCTCATCACTGTTTGAGTGAAGATGTTTCTCCTAATTTCTCAACTGAATGTACTAGTGACCACCTTGTAATTATGAATCTCAGTTACTCTCTTTCTTAGTAATAACATGAAGATCATAAAATCCATACTATTCCAATCAAGGCTAGAACACATTTTACATAAGGGCAGCATGGTGGTACACTGGTTAGCACTACTGCCTTACAGTGCCAGGGACCCGGGTTTGATTCCTGTCATAGGTGACTCTCTGTGTGAAATTTTGCACATTCTCCCTGTGGCTTTCCTCCGGGTGTTCTGGCTTCCCCCCACAGTCCAAAGATGTGCAGGGTAGGTGGATTGGCCACACTAAATTGTCCCGTATTGTCACACACAGGGATGTGCAAGCAAGGTGGATTAGCCATGGAAAATGCAGGGTTACAGAGGTAGGGAAGGAGGGTTGGGTCTAGGTGGGATGCTGTTTGGAGTGTCAATGTGGGTTGAATGGCCTGCTTCTGCACTATAGGGATTCTTTGATTCTCAGTTCTAACATTTCAGAAATGAAGCCAGAGCTTTGTTTGCCAGTTTTAAAAAGTGTGGTAATCTGCCTTTACTAACTACCTTTGTAATGTGTGTATCTGTTCTGTTACCTTAACATGAACTGAATTCATACAGGGTTAATATATATCCAGTGTAATGGATATTCAATGAATCTAAAGTTATTGATACTCAATAAGTCCATTTGTGATTACAGTCTCAGCAGTTAGTTAAATACAACTAGAGTATCACTGTTACCAAGTACAGTTTAGAATATAAATCATTTTGTCCCTCGATAGTGCATAACCTGAGGATTGCTGAAAAAAATTCAACGTTCAAAGCTTTTCTTGCACAGTATAAATTGTTATTCCCTTTGAAATCTGGAATTCTTGCATCAGTCCTGATGAGTGCAAGATGAAAAGCTTCAAGAACCTATCTTGTTTCTTTCAGCAATATGGACCATTTTAGTATTTTTAAAAAATGAATCCTTTTCTTCTTCATGGCTTGCAAGCATCGCATTTGTTGCCTGTTCCCTGACTGCCCTAAACCAGAATGGTTTGCTTGGCTATTTCAGAGAGCAGTTAAAGGTTAATACATTACTGCAGATCTGGAGTCACATGTAGGCCAGACCAGGTATGGATGGTGGATTCTTTTCCCTAAATCGCAAAAAGAGCTTGAATTCTAAGTTTCTGACTCAGAAGTCATTAAACCTCTATGGGATTAAGCTGGGATTCCATTCAAAGGATCCTGAGTATCTTCTATTTGCAGTTTTAATACAATCAAGTATCTCAGTATAAATGTGCACATGTTTTATGATGTTTGTACTGTTTTATGTGCACACCAGTTTTTTAGGTATTACCTTATTACAAATTGGTGAGCGTCAATCTCTTGCCCACAGCCACTCTTGAGCAGAATCCCAGAATTTCCTACAATTGCACACTGTTTGAAATGCTTATTTTTCATTGGTGATGTCCTTGGTAGCAGCTCGTACAGAGTATGGGATATATTCAGGGTCCTGTCCCTGTCAAATATATAATGAATAATATCCCCTGCCTTCAGTTTGCCCTTCAGAACCGAAATGTCTTTTTCTGCATCCAGGAACTTTAGTATGTCTTTTCTAGGAACAAAAAAAAGAGAACATAGCACATTTTAAATGACAGTGAAATGAAGGCTGAGACATTTATATTAATGTACATTTAAATACATTTAGTCTTACACTACATGCAAATTACATCTGCCAGCAATTGGCCTAGCTCAGGAGTAGCACATCAATTATAAAAGTATGCACTCCAAGTGAAGATTAGATTCTCTACTGTATGGAAACAGGCCCTTCAGCCCAACAAGTCCATATCGACCCTTTGAAGAGTAACCCACCTATACCTATGCCCCTACTCTATATTTACCCCCAACTAATGCATCTAACTTAGACATCCCTGTACAATACAGGCAATTAAGTACAGCCAATTCACCTAACCTACGCATCTTTGTATTGTGAGAGGAATCCCACACAGAATCTGCAAATTCCACACTGCCAGTCACCCGATGAAGGAATCAAAGTCGGGTCCCTGGTGCTGTGAGGCAGCAGTGCTAACTATTAAGCCACCGTGCCGCCCAAGACCATTCAACCCTTCATATGTCTCTGCTAGCTCTTTGAAAAAGCTATCTGATCAGTTTCACTCCTGTATTCTTCCTCCTTAATCCTGCAACTTTATCCTTCTCAGATATAGAAGCAATCCCCATTGGAATATGCAGTACACAAGTAGCATCATATATGTACGAAGCAATGTATTAACATTCATGAATGACTGTTGTGATATACAGGGAACATGGGAACATTTATGAGCCAGGAGCTGGGTACGCAGTGAGCAGCACTTTAACATAGATGTTGCATTACTATAATATAAAGGGGAGAATTGTAACATACATAAGATCACTCCCAAAACAATGCAGGTCACGTTGTATCACCTACTAGACAGCATTTTTCTGTAAAATCCCAGAGCCATGAAAAGCACAAAATCACAATATAAATGAGGAGGAGCTTTAATGCAAGTTACACAGAGCCTCAACATTGAGGAAGTCATGACATCGTGACTGTGCAGCAGCGCTGGTGGATGGAGTACAATCCCAAGTGATAATCAACCAACAGAAACAAAAGAAGCTTCAACCAATGGCATTGAAAGCCCCTTCCCCCCCCCCACCCCATTATCAGATACTAGCAGTGCTGTGTAAGCTAATAGTTCTGAAAAGGAGAAAGTGAGATCTGCAGATGTTGGAGATTAGAGTTGAAAAGTGTGGCACTGGAAAAGCACTGCAGGTCAGGCAGCATCCAAGGAGCAGGAGAGTCGAGGTTTTGGTTATAAACCCTTCTCATTCCTGATGAATCGTCAACTCTCCTGCTCCTTGAATGCTACCTAACCTGCAGTGTTTTTCCAGCGCCACCGTTTTTACAATGATTCCGTAAAGGTTAACGCTGAAGACCGCATTAAGCCCCATCCAATCTGATGTTGTCACAACAACATGGGTGCGGATGGGTGGAACAAGTCTAGACCTTGAGGAAGGCTTTCCCAATGGTCTTTGTAAAAATGTCTGTCTTACTCATCTAACTCATACCTGATTGCTATCTTGTCTAAGTCGAGAGTGTGGTGCTGGAAATGCACAGGAGGACAGGCAGCATCCGAGGAGCAGGAGAATCGACATTTCGGGCAAAAGCTCTTCAGCAGGACTGCTCCTGATGAAGGGCTTTTGCCTGATATGTTGATTCTCCCTCTCCTCGGATGCTGCTTGACCTGCTGTGCTTTTCCAGCACCACACTCTTGACTCTGATGTTCAGCATCTGCATTCCTCACTTTCTCCTGCTATCTTGTCTAAGACAAGAGCCCCTTGTTGTCAGACTATTTCTCATGGCTTTCCCCTACTGCTTGTGACCAAGTTGCCCCCATAGAGCCAGTAGGGAAAGGAGGATGGCTGTAACCATCTACTTATCCACATGCTTATGGCAGCCTGGGTCTCATTCCAGCTGTGTAAACACTGCAGCACCATTCCCAACAAAATGTAAAATTATAAGATTTAAACAATTTGATAGGTAGTTTTGTGTCAATGATCTGAAAGCAATATTTTATTGTAATTGGAGCATCAGCAGCCTCACCAAGCAGAAATATGATTTTGTTTCCCTTTACTCTTTCATGATGTCACTAACAGGCGGATATTTGTTCCCCATCCCAATTACCTTAAACTGAATGGTTTTTCAGAAGGTAGTAGAGAGTCAACAACATTGCTGGCGGACTGGAGTCACATTTAAGACAGACCAAGTACAAATGGCAGATTTCTTTCCCAAGTTGACATTGATGAACCAGATAGGTTAATACAGCAAATGCTGATAGTTTTCAGGTTCACCAAAGCCACTGTTATATAAATTCCACCAGATACCATGATGGGATTTGAACTCATGCCCCGAGAGCATTAGACTGGGCTTCAGGAATGACTAATTAACTGTTCAATGCCATTAGTGCTATGCCACCATCGCCCCAGCTCATGATTAGCCTTTAATTAATCCACTTCCTTGTCTCAGCTACTTCTGTTTTCCAATATTCTTAATCCTCTTTCCCCTTTCCTCAAAGTCTCAAGTGAAATATTTTTGGGAGCTCAGATTCAGGTTTGCTAAAATTCAATGGACTTTTTTTTTGTTCACAGACTCTGGGTTCTTGGACCTACAAAAAGGCTAATGATTAGCTGGGAATTCACTTCCTAGTGGAATTTATTATCTGGAAAAATTTGAAGAAAGATTTACATTTATGTAGGTTTCTTGTGACTTCAGGACAACCTTTAAGCACTATACAACCAATTAAGTAATTTTGAAGTGTAGTCATTGTATGATTTTAGTTTCACACACTGACTGGAGGATTCAAATGACAGGTTGCTTTCCACGAACAATCTATTTGTGGAAAGGAAGAACATGACCCTATCTGCACACGCTGCAAAATGTTTTGTCAAGTAATCTAAATCAAAGTATCATCTGGATATAGGGTCTCTTAGGTTATTTGCCAGTCTCTGTTATCCACCAGAGGTCCCTCTAATGGCAGATAATGGAGATTCTGCAGTACAAATCATTGAAATTACAGGAAAGATGACGCATAGAGTACAAGAGTGAGAAAGTGATGATTGACCTTTATAAATCATTGGTTAGACCTTAGCTATATTATTATGTCCAATTATGGGCACAGTAGGAACAAGTAATGATCTTCGTACGGAAGTTGAAAAATTTACAAGTTCATTTTCTCTTCCTTACTTCATGAGTTGTGAGCACCTTTGATAAGGCCAGCATTTGTTGCCCATCCCTTATTGCCTTAAAGTGTTTTGCCAGGCTAATTCAGGTGGACTCCATATTGACAACCACATTGCTGTGGGAGGAGACACATGTAGGCAGACCTAGTGAAGATGGCAGGAGCAAATTACTGTAGGTGCAAGAATCTGTACTGAAAACCAAAAATGCTGAAGATCATAGCGGGTCAGACAGCATTTGTGGAAAGCAAGCTAACATTTTGAATATAGATGACTCTTCATCAGAGCTGACTTATTTTAAGTAAAGATGGCAGATTTCCTTCCCGAAAGGACACTAGTGAACCAGTGAACAACAATAAAAACAGGAGTTGTCATGACAACATCATTGGAATTAACTTCACATTCCAGATTTATTAGTTGAATTTTAATTCATCAGCTGCCACTGAAAGTCACGTTCCTTCGAGAATTAACCTGGGCCTTTGGGTTACTAGTCCAGTGACCTTATTACCTGTGACACTATCACTATCACAGTTACGTGGACAGACTTGAGGAGTTCAGATTGTTCTCCTTAGGGACATGTAGGGGAAGCTAAGAGCTCATTAAATACATTCATTCAAGACTGAGTTGTCACAGGAAAAAAGGTTTCCATTAGTGGGTGAATCTGGAATCAGGAGTAGAGATTTAGCATAGGTAATTGGTAGGAAAATCAGAGAGGATATGGAGTACTTGAGATACAAAGTGTGAGTTGTTATGACTTGGAATGTGTTGCTTGAAAGGCTGATAAAAGCTGATTCAATCATAACATTCACAAGAGAATTGGACAAACACATGAAAATGAAAAAGAAATTGCCATACTATGGCAGAAGCACAGGGAAGAGTGACAGAGAGCTTTTTCAAAGAACCTGCATAAACATGATGAGCTAACCAGCCTCCTTCATCAATGCACTGCATGGAGATTCTAAGTTAAGCTATTGTTTCTTAGTATTATCTTTTCAAGTGAAGAACCATTCTACTCCTATTTGTCTCCTCCTATAAATGCTTTTAAAACTTTTCTTTTCAAAGATTCATACAAATTGCTTTATGATCACAAATAAAGCAGCATCTCATGTTCTGGTAATCCTGGATGATAAATATTTTATTCCACTTTTCTTTCATTCCTCAAGTGCTAATCCTGAATCTACATCCCTTGTTATTGTGTATCCAGCTGTGCCAGTAACCTTGATGAGCATTAGTACTAAGGGACAATCATCTTTCACTTTTAAATTTCTACAATCTATTCAGAGTTTGGATATCTTCTTTACGCTTGATTTCTTATCCTTCCCTATTTGGGAAAGATCCAAAATGTATTCGTTCATTCCCAGTGAATTCTTGCTTCCATGACCCTAATATCTTTCCTATTCAACACCATACACAAAACTCCACATGTAACCTAATCAATCTATTACCCAAATTCAACATTGTTTCCTTGTTTCTATCTTCAATACCCGTGAATAATGACCATAATTCCATTTGTGTCTGCTTTATGGCCTATTAATCCTGCATTTTATAAATCTAATTATCTGGATCAAGATTAGAGTGGTGCTGGAAAAGCACAGCAGGTCAGGCAGCATCCGAGGAACAGGGAAATGGACGTTTCGGGCAAAAGCCCTTCATCAGGAATGGTCCTGATGAAGGGCATTTGCCTGAAACGTCGATTTTCCTGGTCCTTGGATGCTACCTGACCTGCTGTGCTTTTCCAGCACCACTCTAATCATGATTCTAATCTCCAACATCTGCAGTACCCACTTCCACCTGATTATCTGGATGCCTAGGCATCTCTGTTCCTCAATTTCATCGAAAGTGTTGCTATTTAAGGCATTCATCCTTCAGTATCCTGTTTACAGAAATTACTTCTTTACAGTTTTGCCTCAATAATCTCTATTCAAATCACCACCTAACAGCCAGTTCTGCCTCCCTGTTTACACACTTCTGCAATCTGTCCCTAATTTGGTATCAGTCGCGATCTTCATTAGCATTCTTTTTTGTGCCTACATCCAAATTATTTATGCAAGGAGAAAATAAAAGCAGTTCCAGGAGTATAACACTCCAAGTACTGTCAAGTTGAAGATGAATTGATTTGCCTCTGTTCTAATTTTCTGTCATGCACCCTCTTTCCATTCAGCCATACTGGATTTAAAGTTTGGTCGACATTGCAACCACACATCACTCCATTTTAGTTAATGATCCCAGTCCTCAATATTTATTTTGAATAGGTTGCAGATTCGCATACATACTCTGCAGCCCTTTCATGTTCATTTGCCCCGTCCCCCCGTTTCTTTTTATGCCTTTAATTCCTTCTTTCTCTTTAACTTGCCTGCTTTCTGCTGTAAGTTACAATTCTCCTCAAGCTTGTTATTTCAGAACAGGTGGCACATTGCTATACCAAACTCATTCCCCATTTTCTCAAGGTTTTCCTCCCATCAGCCTTGCCAGTTGAAATACTCCCTCAGGACAATGAACCAGTTGCAACCTGGGTTCAGCTGCATCAATGATTCTTGACTGGCGTATCCTGCAGACAGAGTCTTGACAACACTTTGTGAATATTGGCCCCCTGTGCCTATTCCAATTCCCTGGACCATTACACCTCCACTGACGGTGAACACATCTCAGGCTTAATTAACAGAAACCTCAACTGAATTAAATATTTGAACCTGGAGTCACCACTTTGTTAATTCACACACCATCTTCACACAGAATGACTCAATGGATTGGGTGAAAAGGGAAGTAAGGTCTATTTAATGTGCTTTTATCAGTGAGAGTTGACTGGGGAATGAAAGCACTGCAATAAGAACGCACACTCATGAAAAAAGCTACAGATATAAGTCCAAACAATGATTTATATAGCACCCTTAAAGTACTTAAATATCCCATGTTGCCTCCCAAGAGTATAATCAAACAAAATTCCACATTGAGCCACGCAACAATATATTTGGGCAGTTCACTAAAAGCTTAGATACAGAGGCAAGTTTCAAAGAACACCTTAAACAAACATTCACGGGACAGAATGCCAGAGTTTCGGAAACTGAAAGCATAGCTGTCATTAGAGAGGTGAAGGAAATTGAAGATGCAGGAGGCCAGAATTGGAGCAGATTTCTCAGGAGGATTGTAAAACTGGAAGAGGTTACAGAGCTGGGGATGGGGATTGGAAGCAATAGAGGAATTTGAATAGAAGAATAAGAATTTTAAGTTTGAGTTGAAGGACTGGGAGCTGAATATGCCTATGACTACTTGTGTCCGAAATAGTAGCAAGGATCAGGAAAAGTGACCTTTTGTCTGGAGCACAGCAGTGATCTTAATGATTAGTTTGTCAGCAATCCAACACTCCTCAAGTCACTTCTAATTTTCTGAGTAGTAAAGCTGATGGCCCATTAGAAAGAAAGAAATACTTGCATTTCCACAGATTCTTTCTTGACTTTCGCACTTTTCAAAACCCTTTACAACTTTCCAAAGCCCTTTACAAACAACAAAGTACTGTGGAAGTTTAATCACTGTTGGTATGTAGAAAACACAACAAATGATTGCATATAGAAAGCTTCACAAAGAGCAACGAGATAATGACCAGGCAGTCAGTTCCAGTGATGCTGATTGAGGATAAATAAGGTATGAGTCACTAAAGATAATGCCACCAATCCCAACCCTCCCATCCCCCCATGGGCCATGGGATCTTTTACATTCATCAAAGAGAGCAGATGGAGGTTTCTTTTAACGTCTCATCCTAAAGACACCACTTGAACCGTGCAACCCTCCATCAGTTGTGCTCTAGACTGATGTCTTGGACAGCATCATCTCTTAAAATCAAAACAATGCACTGCTGGAACTCTGAAAAGGAAGTGCTGGAAAGCACCTCAGGCGCGAGAAACACAGTTAATGTTAAATTCAGGATCTGATACCTTTCAATCAGATCACTCCCTCATTCTCTAAACCCCAGTGGGAACAAGCCCAGTCTGTCCAAGCTTTCCTCATTGAACAAACCACTACTTCCAGGAATTAACCCAGTCATCCTTCGAATTGCTTCTAATATATCCTTCCTTTTAAATACGGAGACCAAAACTGCACACAGTATTTGTAATGTGATCACACCATGCCCTGGAAAACTGATACATAACCTCCTTACTTTTAAGTTCAGTCCCTCTTAATTAATAAAGTCACTAATCATCAAAGCCATGACCCTTCCAGATGAGATGTTGTGCCTGCACACACTGACTCTCTGTGACTCTTGCACCCTCTGTTCAACTCGGAATTCTGCAGTCATTCTCCGTTAAATCATCTGTTTTTTATTTGCCCTGTCAACTTCTTGTTTTTCCGTCGGCAGCCAGACTTTTGTCCCACTTTGTTCCCGGTAATCGTAGAATCCCGAGTCTGGTACAGCACAGGGGGAGTTCAGCCCATTGTGTCTGTGCTAGTGGGTGATCAATGTTTTATGGTCTTTTATGCTGTTCTTTTGGGATCCTGGCTGATTCGGCCCGAGTCGGGTTTAGCTGCTTGTCAGATTGGCGGGGTAACCAGAGGTTTTCGGGAACATGATTTTTAGAACAAAATGGTGATGCGGGACCACTTTGAACTGTGCAAGTTAGATGGATTGGCCATATTAAATTGTCCATAGTGTCCAGGAATGTGTATGCGAGATGGGTTAGCCAGGGTAAATGCAGGATAACAGGGATATGGTAGGGGGTGGGTCAGGGTAGAATGTTTTTTGGAGGGTTGGTGTGGACTTGATAGGCCAAATGGCCGACCTGCTCAGTGGTTAGCACTGCTGCCTCACAGCGTCAGGGAGCAAGTTTCAATTCCAGCCTTGGGCGACTGTCTGTGGGGTTTGCACATTCTTCCCGTGCCTGCATGGCTTTCCGCCGGGTGCTCCGGTTTCCTCCCACAATCCAAAAATGGGCAGGTTAGGTGAATTGGCCATGTTAAGATTGCCCATAGTATTCAGGTATGCGTAGGTTAGGTGCATTAGTCAGGGGTAAATGTAGGATAATAGGATAGGAGAACAGGTCTGGTTGGGTTACTCTTCAGAGGGTCAGTGTGGACTTGTTGAGCCAAAGGGCCTGTTTCCACAATGTAGAGATTCTGTGGTCTATGATCTAAAGTTCAGCTCAAAGGGTTAACTCTGTTTCTCTCATCAGATTCTGCTGGAAATACTGAGTATTTCCATTGCTTTCGTTTGTCATTATCTGATTAGAGATGAAGTCATCATTGCCTCATTGTGTTTGTTGAATCTTACTTCATGCAAATAGTGGATGTCCTGGTTTCTGCTGTGCAACACAATGCACACTTTAAGAGCACTTCAATGATGGTGGAACACTTTGGAATGTCCTGCTATCATGCAAGGAACTGTAGAAATATAAGATCTATAGTTTTTTTTTATCTATAGGATAGAGCATTAGGAAGGACTGGATGGTAACCATTTCAGCAAAGCTGTACCTTTCAAAAGATCAAGGAAAAAGAATCAGAACTTTAATTTTAGCTGTTTAATTTGATTTGTGAGATTAGTCAACATCTTTTCTCTTATTACTCTAACATTCAATTTCTTATTATCAATGTTTATTTTTATTTTATTAGTCAAATCTTAGAAATTGAATTGAAGAGTTTACCTTATCCTTGCAGTCAGCGTTGTATTATGCTTCCATTCTGGAATATCAAGAAGTTTTGCCTGTGGTTGGACGTTCTCCTTCCTCCCAGTCCTCTCCTGGGGTACAGTGGATGAGGTGTTTGTGCTTATTTCTCCCCTGGGCAATTACAAGCATTGATTTTAAAGAGCTACACAGTGCGATAATTGAAGAGCTCTCATGCTGTTGACTAAAACCAACACACACACACATGCACCATTATACTGGTCAGAAATTCTTTAACAAAGACGGACAACTGAAGTATGGATTGATTTTTAATTAACCTGACTAAGGAGAAAACTAAAAACCAGCCCTTTTTGTAATCTTCAAACCCACAGATTTCAAACTGGAGAATTCAACAATTCATAAAAATGAATAAAACTGGAACTAAACAATCTGGGCTGGGTGGATTGGATTACCAGGAGTTGCAAGGATTGTAAACTGGACTCTCTTACTCTGTGTAAAAATCACTTAACAAGCAAACAAGTTGTCTGAAAGACATTGTAATTTCTTAACAATATAATAAAGTGTTCTTTAAAGAATCTAAGTAATGTAAACTAGGATAAAATTCTTCACCGAGAGTGTGGTAAAAATGTGAAACTCAATCCCCCATGAGTTACTTGAGGTGGATGGCAGTAATGTATATACATGGAGAACCAGGTAAGCATGGAACGAGACAGGAATAGAAAGATATGTTGATAAAACGGGCAAATAAAAAAGGTGTGAAGCATAAATGTTGCTATTGATCCACTGATCTATGGCCTGTATATTTTGGTCTAGAGTCTGTTACACTGATGTAACAGATGTACATGCAGATTTTTAAAACTTTAATGGAAACCGGATATCTGGTGGAGAGAAGCTTTACATCAAGACAAAATCTAAATAACATTGCATTGCTTATATGTTTGTGAATATTCCTACAGAGAGGCAAGCTGGTAGGTGGGTGTAGGATGTCTACCTTCTGGATAAGGATCAGCATCATACTTTGCTGCTTACAGTTTATGGTTTGACTCCCAGCGAGATACTACTGGTTTGCATTCTGCACGGACTGTCAGCACTGCTGTGTGCTTCTGATACACAGACCCTGTTAGAGCCCTCTGCTGTGCACTTGCACCGTGGGGAGTAATTATATATTCAATCAACTGCCTGCAGCCTCTCACACCTCTGAAATCTGCTGTGCTCCCCATGAGTTGCTCATGGCCAATGGCTCCTGCCTTACCCGCAGATTCCTCCTGCACAGAACTTCACATCTGCACTCCCCTCGTGGCTGTGACAAAATAAGTTCAAAAGCTCCGAAGGGTGGCAGGCGAACTTTGAGGAGGCAGAAATCACGCATTTGGCCCATGTGCCCGATGATGTTGTCATGAAGCCATTTATGTAGTCAGGTTTTAAGTTCATATGAACAGCAACCAACAGCACGTAAATCCTTGGTGGTGAAAGCAAGGCAGCTCGTTTCTCAGAGGAGCTGAGGGGGGTCACAAAAGGTGGGGGTGGGCAGCAAAAGAACAGTGTAGGATAAGTGGGAGGAAGGAAGGGTTGTCTCCCTTATATGAGGCAGCCCTGCAGTGATTCCATTCAGAACAGCTCATCTGACAGCTCAATGCTCAGCCACACTGCAGCGGAGAACTAAAATAGCTTCAGATGAGGCATAAATGTATTTTAGGACCTGCATTTTAATATTTCAATTTGGCTCTTTTAATCGGGATTACTTATGGACTGCTGGAAAATCAGACTTTGGGCACAGAGTTGGAGCAAAGTCATTTCAAAAGAAACATTTCTATCCCTTACTAATCTTTGATGTTTGGAAGAAAACAGAGAGAGCTGGAAATCCCTCTTCTTAGAATCATAGATAGAAATCACCAGGTTCTCGACCAACAGATTTGTTTGGAAGTACCAGCTTCCAGAGCACTGCTCCTTCATCAGGTAACTCTTCGGACAGCTGTATGACACTATGGTCCTAGGATCCCACTGTGTCCTAGGATCCCACTCCACAGCTACCTGATAAAGGAGCAGTGCTCTGAAGGCTGGTACTTCCGAAACACCGGTTGGACTATAACCTGGTGTTGTGTGATTTTTAACTTTGTCCACTCCAGTCCAACACCAGCTCCTCCGCATCATAGAGTCATATAGCATGGAAACAAACCTTTTGGTCCAACCAATTCACGCTTTCCATGCGTCCAAACTAAACTTAGTCTCACTTGTCTGTATTTGGCCCATATCTCTCCAAACCTTTCCTATTTATGTACTTACTCAAATTTTTTTAAAATGTTGAAACTGTACTTGAATCCATCACTTCCTCTGGCAGATCACTCTCTATGTAAAAAATGTTGCCCTCACGCCCCTCACCTTAAAAATATGCTCCCAGGTTTTGAACTCCCCCACCTTAAGGAAAAGGCTATTCACCTTATCAATGTCCCTCATGATTAGATAAGCTTCAATAAGGTCACCCCTCAACACCCTACACTCCAGTGAAAACAATCCCAGCATTCTCCTGCTGTTGACGTTTGCTGGTCCTGTAGGTGCTGGCTGCCCTCCTATACCAACACAGGGGACTTTTCTTAGTGCACCAGCCCAGTACATGAGGGTTTGATGGATATTCAACCAGAGATGGCATCACAGATTAGCCTGATTCCATTCTCAATTCATGTTCACACCTAAGTGTACGCACAGGCTTAATTTCCATCAGAATCAGTGGGCAACATTTAGACATGTAAAAGGTTCGTAAATTTTGTTCACACTTTACCAATTCCAAAAGCTACTTCCTGCAAGCAAAGTTGATCAACCTGTATTGATGTTGGACTTGGAAATATATCGCCATTCCTTCACTGTCGCTGGGTCAAACTCTTGGAATTCCCTCCCTAAGGGCATTGCGGGTCTACCCACAGCATATAAACTGCAGCAATTCAAGAACGCAGTTCACCATCTTCTACTCAAGGAGTATCCAGGGATGGGTAATAAATGCTGGCCTGGTCAGTGACGCCCATATCCTGGAAGTGAATTTTTCAAAAATTCCCAGTGAGCTGAAATGCTCCTTGAATTATGGCCTGTGGGATTCTGATGCAAAATTATTTTTCCTGTTATCATATGTTTAAAATCATTATTTAAAGGTTGAACCAATATTTGGACCAAATTCAAAATGACCACCTGATGTAAGCTGGGTGCTGGAGTGGATATGCTCACTAGTGAAGGCTGAGGTGTGCTGGAGTAAAACACAGCTGATAAATCAGCCAGGCCTGAGCAGCTGCAGGGTCAAACCAAGTGAAAGAGGGTCAATTGTTCAGCTCCTTTGCTCTCAGTGGGGGCCAAGGATCTTAACCAGAAATAGCCTGCTATTTAAGGCAAGTCTGATGCTGCTCTGGGCATCGGCTTCGGCTTGATTCCACTGAATGAATGGACACAGCAGCTGGGGACCATCTCAGCTGTCATGTCTTGTTTTTACCGTGACAGCTTCGAAAACGGCACCTCAAGTCAGTCCTGCTCCCGGTGCCAGTTTCTCTGCAGTTTGTTTATTCCTTGCTTTCTTTTTCTCTCCAATGCTCCTGATGGCACTGACTCCTGCTGCCAAATGGATTGCAGAGGTGCCTGTGGGACCTCAGCAATGGTCATTTGTTAAAATCTAAGGAACATACAGAATACTTTAAAGTGTTCAGAAAAGATTTACAAGCATGTTGCCGGACTGGAAGCTATAGGGAGAGACTGAATAGTCTGGGGCTATTTTTTTCTGGAGCGTAGGAAGCTGAGGAGTTGATCTTATAGAAGTTTATAAAATCATAAGAGGCATCGATAGGGTGAATAGCCAAGATCTTTTATTTTAACCCAGTGTAGGGGAGTCCAAAACTAACGGGCTTAGCTTTAAGGTGAGAGGGGAAAGATATAAAACAGAGCTAAGGGGCAACCTTTTCACACAGAGGGTGGTACGTGTATGGAACAAGCTGCCAGAGGAAGTCGTGCAGACAGGTATAATTACAATATTCAAAAGGCATCTGGAAGGGTACACAATAGGAAGGGTTTAGAGGGATATGGGCCAATTGCTGGTAAGTGGGACTAGATCAGTTTAGGATATTTAGTTGTACCGAAAGGTCTGTTTCCGTGCTGTACAACTCGATGACACTGATAGATCCCTCAGACCTGCTCTGTTGTTCGATAAAATCATGATTCATGCAAACTTGGCCTCAATTTCACTTTCCTGCTTGCTCCCCATAATCTTGTGATTTCCCTTGAGTTCAAAGATGTGTCCATCACAGCCTAGAATATATTCAATATCCAAGCCTCCACAGCTTCCTGTAGAAGAAAATTTTAGATTCATGACCTTCTGAAAGAAGACATTCTTCCTCACCTGTGTCTTCAATGGGCGATGGCCATTCTCTGCAACAATGCCTCCTCTCCCCATTCCCCCAATTCATTTTGGATTTCTCACAAGGGGAATCATCCTTTCAGTACTGACCCACTTCGTGCGTGTGTTCCTAAGGGGAGCACCACAACTGGGGCCTGGTCTGGCTTTAACATAGCGATGAGAGTGTGGTGCTAGAAAAGTGCAGCAGGTCAGGTAGCATCTGAGGAGCGGGGAATCGATGTTTTGAGCATGAGGAATGCCTGATGAAGGGCTTTTGCCAGAAACGTCAATTCTTCTGCTCTTCAGGTGTTGCCTGACCTGCTGCGCTTTTCTAGCACCACACTCTCACCTCTGATAAAATTCCAGCATCTGCAGTCCTCACTTCCTCCTTTAACACAGGGATGCTGGGCCTATGGCCTATGGTTCATACAGGGCCCAAAACCTGCTTAGCTTTACAGCTTAATCACAGAGCAGAAGTTTCAAATACAGGTAAATGTGGAGTGGAAGACTTTTGCAATGAGCTGCTCCTTCACCCAGAGCTCCTTTCTCTGCTACTGTAAGGTGAGTTTATCAACAACGAACACAGTTCAGTCCTGGCCTGTAACTGCAGCTTGAGACCTGTAGTTGTGGCACTGAGAGTGTGGTACGGTTCTGGCATCAGGAGGCTGTTAGGGAAACTCCAGCTTGGGAGGAGTGGAAGGAGATTAGAGTCACCCTGTGGGGGGGAAGCTGATGAGAGTTAGAAGGTGGAGAGGAACTCTGAGTCACGCCATGACATTGAGGGGATGGGAGGGAGTGATAGTCAGGTTGCCAGACCCCCTCCTGTTAATTATTATTTCATTTCATTTCCAAAAAAGGAATTGCCTTTGCCAAATTGCTTTTAAGTCTTCCTGGGAAATTAAAAATTGTCCACTTTAATTTCAATGAGAAACGTTTGCTTGTGGGCGGCACGGTGGCTCAGTGGTTAGCACTGCTGCCTCACAGCGCCAGAAACCCTGGTTCATTTTCTGCCTCAGGCGACTGACTGTGTAGAGTTTGCACATTCTCCGTGACTGCGTGGGTTTCCTCCGGGTGCTCCGGTTTCCTCCCACAGTCCAAAAATGCGTAGGTTAGGTGAATTGGCCATGCTAAATTGCCCATAGGTTAGGTGAAGGGGTAAATGTAGGGGAATGGGTCTGGATGGGTTGCGATTCGGCAGGTCGGTGTGGACTTGCTGGACCTAAGGATCTGTTTCCACACGAAATAATCTGCAAATCTGTAAATAGCGCTGGAGGAAATCTCTACAGTGCAAACTTCTCGCCCCCTGATAATCTTCTGGAAGTTAAAGGGGCTGGGGTGCAACAGAGTGAGGGGGTCTCAGAGAGGGGAGAGAAAGACATAGAGGTATAAGGGGTGAGAAAGAGAGAGAAAGGGGTGAGAGAGAAAGGGGTGAGAAAGAAAGATGGAGAGGGGTAAGAGTGGTGGAGGCACAGCAGGGAAGGAAAGCAGGCTCTGAGGTGAGGAAACCCCAGGCTGAATCCCAGCTCACTACCATGTCTCACTTTCATGTGCATTTCACTGAGGCCAGCTTGGAGTGTGCCCCACCCAGAGGTGACCCACCAGATGTGACCCAAGGGTAAAAGCTAACTCCTTAAGTCAGCTCCAGTCATCATTCACGTCCTGATGATCATGACTTGGGGCTGGATCTTTACCTCTCTCTAGCTCTGCCTCTTAACCAAAAAAGCACAAATTGGCTTTGCCATAAGGCTTGTTATTTGGGATTTTTAAAATTGTCAGTGAATTCTTTTGATTTCTTCATATATCTGTTGTCACAACCTTTCCCTTTCTCAAATTTGCTCACTGGATTCCTCAAGGATGAGAGACATTGCAATGTGGAGCCCAGCTTTAAAACAACAGTTGTACGTCCAAGCTTGGGGGGGGGAGGTAACTGATCAGAGAGCTTGACTAGTAATCCTGGCTAATTCTTGGGCATGTTTTTGCCCACAAGGATGGCTGAGGTGAATTGTAGCATTGTTATTGTTGTTCTGGCTGAGGAAAACTGTAATATGAAACTGGTTGCATTGGCTGATGAAGGGCTTATGCTCGAAATGACACCTCTCCTGCTCCTCAGATGCTGCCTGACCAGCTGTGCTTTGCCAGCACCACACTCTCGACTCATTGCCACATCAGGCAATGCATTCACCTACTAGTGACAACTGGTGTCACACATTGGGGATAACTGTACTGGTCCAACTGCTTCCAATTTACCTTAAACACCAGGGTTTATCTCCTGCTGGATCAGGTCTTTATTCTGCGGTGCATTATAGGTAGATATGCAAGACTGGCTCAGATTTCCAACCAGTCCACACTTCCTAGATTAATATGAACCGCAATGGTTTTACTTATTTGATCAGTCATGATTGTATTAAACAGTGCAGCAGGCTCAATGGGCAAAATGGCCTACTCCTGTTGACACCCACTACATAACTGGTGCTGTAGAATTCACCCTGTTTTACAGTACAGTAACAGAGACACAGCAAGTGCGATTGCAACTTTTCTACCCTGGTAAAAAACAATGACTGCAGATGCTGGAAACCAGATTCTGGATTAGTGGTGCTGGAAGAGCACAGCAGTTCAGGCAGCATCCAAGGAGCTTCGAAATTGACGTTTCGGGCAAAAGCCCTACAGAGATCACAGTGTCAGGGCAGTGAGTTACAGTCACCACAGTGATAGGGCAGTGAGTAAGGGCTTTTGCCCGAAACATTGATTTCGAAGCTCCTTGGATGCTGTCTGAACTGCTGTGCTCTTCCAACACCACTAATCCAGAACTTTTCTATCCTTGACAATTGGAATGATCTCTGCTGGCAGCAACTTGCTATCAATTATTCACAATGGCTGCAACTTGTCCAAAGAGCTACATCACACTTATTAGCTTTTGCATCCACTTCCAGGATATTGACGTCGCTGACTGGGTCAGCACTTATTGTCCATCACTAATTACCCTTAAGAAGGTGGGGATGAGCTACCTTCTGTTACCTTTCCAGAGCCAACAGGAGGGAGTTGCAGGGTTTTGACACAGTGACCATTAGGAAATGGTGATGTAGTTCTCAGTCAGGGTGGTGCCTGACTTTGGGAGGAACTTGCAGCTGGTACATTTGCCATCGTAAGTGAAAAAGGTCGGGCAAATGGAACGTTGGACTTTATTTCAGTGGGAAAAGTAGGGACGTGCTAAAACTGTATGAAACACAAGTCAGACCACAGCTGGAACACTGAACAGTTCAGGGCCCCTTATCTAAGGAAAAATAGACTGGCAATGGATGCAGAGCAGGGAGGGCACATAAGGCAGACCCTCCAAATGCCTAAAGAGGAGAGGTTGAGTAAATTGGATCTGTACCCGGTAGGATAGCGAAGAATGAAAGGTGGCCTTAATGAAACATATAAAATTCTTATAGGACTTGAAAGGAAGATGTGGACAGATTGTTTCCCCAAGTCCCTCTAGGATGAGAGGGCATCACCTTGGAATGAGGAGTTGCATATTTAAGACAGGGATAAGGAGGATCCTTTTCTCCCGTTAGGTAGTGAATTCTTTACCACAGAGGGCTGTCAAAGCTGGGTCATTATGTATATTCAAAGCTGAGAGGGGCAGCTTTTTAATCAGTAAGGGTAAAAGGAGGAAAGTGGAGTTGAGGATTATCCGATCAACCATGATGTCATTGAATGGCAGGGCAACTGTGATAGGCTGAACTGCCTACTTCTGCTCTGACATCTTACAGTCTCATGGAGTCCTGATGACTTAATGATGAGGCAAATTGGTGGAAGAGAAGGAAAAGGAAGTAACTTAAATCCTGCCCTCCAGATTTCATGACCATGTGGGACATCCTGCCCCATGTTCCCAAAGATATGTGAGTTGAGAATCTGCTCAGTCATATAAGACCCAATGCAGAAACTCACAGCCCGTGCAGAAATCACACTCAAAATGAGGGTTGGTTGCTGACAATAGTGTGTGATGCTGTGAAATACAAACAGCAGTGGGAGAACATTCACAACATGTGCCAGTGACAGGCTCTGCAGAGACACATTAGTATCTGCTTAAACCCCAGAGGAATGTTGTGTATGTGAACAGGCTGGAGACAGAGTGACAAGAAGATATTTGCAGTGCCATGCCTGGAACTCCGTGTAAACAGCGTGATAGCTAGACGTCAGCCGAGAAGCCGCTATTTAAATGGTCTATAATTTGGAGTCTAAGAATTACAAGTTTGCTTTATTTGTTTATTGGATGTGTCACTGGCTACAGCAGCAATTATTGCCCATCCCAAATTGCCCTGGATAAAGTCTTTCGGCTGTAGGGGCACCCATAGTGCTACTAGGAAGGACGTTCCAGACTTTTAACACAGCAATGGTGAGGGGATCATTATATATTTCCAAGTCAGGATGATGTGTAGAGAGAGAAAGGGGATTTGCAACTACATGTCACCATTCAACACCAGGAAAAGTCCCAGTTAAGTACATTTTGAAGAGTAGTTGCTGCGCTGTTGCAAAGTAGGAAATGTGTGGGTCAATTTAAGCACAGCAAGATCCCATGAACAACATTAACTTGAGGCATTGGTTGAAGAACAGATAATCTCCAGGACACCAGAGTGCACTCCTGAACTCTCATTAATCCTTGAAGATATCCCATCAAAACATCAACATGTAACTTCTTTCTCCACACATGCCATCTAACCAGCTGAGAATTTCCAGCATTTTCTGTTTACATTTAAACAGACTTCGGTTCCTTTGACTTGCCTTATTCAATCAAGCCACGACTGGACTATCCTTAAGTTGAGGGAGCTATGACCTCTCCTTTCACCTTTGATCCTCAGTAGACCATTTGTAAACTGCATATTCGGAGCCTCTGTTCACAACTTTCCTGGCTTTGGGATATCGATCAATATGTGATTTTGTGATGGTCCTCATTTCCTAACATCTTGGAAATGTTTGGCAATGTCATTGAGAAGTAGGGCCCCATGAAGGTGGAATTATTGTCTCTATGTTTCAATCGTTTCTTGTGCAGAGATGCCTGATTTACATTTCACATATGCCCAGCGCTGCAAGAGAAATTTATACCTTGTGAGGAGATTACAGGCATAGACCTAGGGCCATCTCTCAATAACATCGAATAAAACCCATTGTTTTGCAAACTCAAGGATCACCCACAAGCAAGACAGTGTTTGGGATTGTGATCTTTGCTAGGGGATACAAATCTCATGGTCCCAATTAAAGAGTAAAAATGTGAATATGTCCACAACTTACATACCTACAGCATTTATTCTGCAGAGCATCCTTGGCTGGTCTCATTGCCATCCTTCCATTTGAAAATCTACAGGGAGTAAAGAATATATATTCACAGCTCACACAGTCTCACTCAACTCTTTGACTGGAAGGTGAAAGAAAGAAATATTCTCTTTGATCTTTCCCTTAGCCCCGACCTCTAATCTTTCTCTTTTCATCAAGTTTTTCTTGTTTCTCTACAATACGACGGTCACTGTTCCTCTGAATACTGCTCCTTTCCAGAAATCCAGACCAACAACCAGAAGACCGTGGTTCAAATCCCAACACAGAAAAGAGGGCACTCTACTAATTCGGAGACAAAAGGTTAATGTTCGTAAAGATGACCGTGAAATAACTGGGATTGCCATAAAATCCACTTGTTCATGAATGTGCTGTAAGGAAGGAAATGTATCATTCCAACCTTTCACTGAATCTTCATGGGATGTGGGTATGGCTGCCTTTACTACCCATTCCTAATTGCCCTTTAGAAGTTGGTGGTGAGCTACCTTCTTGAACCATTGCACTTAGTTGGATGTAGGGACACCACAGAATTTTGACCCAGTAATAGATATTTCCAAATCAGGATGGTAAGCAGCTTGCAGGTGAACTTGCAATTGTTCTGTGATAAAGTGCTTATTTCTCTCTGTGTTTTATATATCCAAAGGTGCCCTTTTACACACTTAAACATTTTCCTCCTACTATCTGCGGCATTTTTCCATTGATTAATCACCACCAGTGGTGTTCCTATGTATTGGCTACCATTGGCTTTCTAGATGGTAGAGCATACAAGTTTGGAAACTGCTGTTGAAGAACCACTGGTGATTCATTGCAATGCACCTTATAAGTGGTGCACACTACTGCCACTGCATTGGCAGTGGAGGGATTAAATGTTTAATGTGTTAAATGGGATGCATCAATCAAGTCAGCTGCTTACCTGGATGGTGTCAAGCTTATTAGGCCAAAATGTGGTGTCAGAATCATAAATAGTACACTCTTAACTGCCAATAGCCTGGAAAGTCATTGAGTTGTACTGAGAAAGCTGGCTGATCATCACTTTCTCCAGTCCAAAATGTGTACGTTAGGTTGACTGGCCATGCAAAATTGCCCACAGTATCCATGGATGAGTAGGTTAGGTGGATTGGCCATGCTAAATTGCCCATAGTGTCCAGGGATGTGTAGGTTAGGTGGATTAGCCATGGGAAACACGGGGTTATGAGGATAGGGTAGGGGGTGGGTCTGGGTGGGATGCTCTTCAGAGAGTCAGTGTGGACTTGATGAACCAAATGGCCTGTTTCTGCACTGTAGAGATTCTATGATTCTATGGGCAATTAGGAATAGACAATAGATACTGACCTTACTAACAACATCCACATCCAGTCAATGAATAAAAGAAAGCCATCCCACAACATATTCCTATTTTCTGTTCAATCAAAACTTCAAAGATTTCCAATATAAAGAATAATTAAAACTTTTGATGGGATTCTGCTTTTTAGTGTTACTTTTTGAAAACTTTTTGTGTTAAATTTAGCTATTCTTTAAAATTTGCCACGTGATATTAATGTAAAACATACTGACACAGATCTTGTTCAAATTCCTCCATCTATTATTTTTATTGTAGGTTACTTCCTCAGTTAAAACAATGCAGATCAGGAGGCCCAGGTTCAAGTCCCATCTGCTATTGAGGGGTTTAATAATATGTCTGACCAGGTTGGTTAGAGGAACATTTCGAGAACAATCATGGATTTACTTTACTTGCCTTGTTAGTAATATTCCTCAAGTATTGTAGCAACTGACCATGTTATAAATGAAGGCCCCTTTAAGAATGAATCAGAACATGCTCCAGAAATAACAGAGTAGCTGAGGCTCATTGAAGCACATATTTAAGGAGTGGTTTTCTCCAATTCCATTGTAATTTGGTCCTCTCTCTCATGTTTGTTGTGAGATACTCACTGTGCTGTTTTGAAGGGTGCTCCAGGATTCTGTTGCAGTAATAGTGAAGGAGTGGCAATACAGGTTCAAGACAGGATGGTGCGTGGCTTGAAGGGGCACTTGTAGGTGGTGACATTCCCAAGTATTAACTGCCCTTGTCCTTAACAATCCTAAGCTGATCTCTAACCTAGTCTGTATACCAACATCCTAGGTTGTTAGTACTGAAGGCATTCCATGGTAATAACCCTTTGTATAACAGCAGCAATGGGATAAGGCTGTGGCAGCTGCTGGAAGGGCAATCCAGGTTTCAGGCCAGTGATTTGTGGGTGGGACAGATTCTCTGATGGGAGTCATGAACAGAGGTTGACCCATCCGTACATGTCCTCGATTATAAACAGATTAACTGTTGGGTGGATCACCTATTTGCAGATGAGTAAATTGTAGCCTGGAGGGAGGAGGCCTTTAATTAGTTCTTATGAGGTTGAAATTAATAGAGAAGTAAGATCTCTTCCTCTGTCCCATTTCCATTTAGTCCCTCCCTCTCTCTCCTTTACCTTTCATAGTCTGCATTGCCCTTAACAAAGTCAGAAGTCTGACAACACTAGGTTATAGGCCAACAGGTTTATTTGAAATCACAAGCTTTCAGAGTGCTGTGATTTCAAATAAACCTGCTGCTGAACTCTAATCTGGACTTCTGACTTTGTCCACCCCAGTCCAACACTAGTGCCCTCACATCATTGGCCTTAACAGGCTTTGGATGTAAAATTATTCAACTGGAAATGCTAGCAGTTTACAGGTGGTGATTAATCAATGGAAAAAAGCTATGTGTGATGATGGGAGGAAAATGTTCAATTGTGTGCAAGAGCACCACTGGATATATTAAAAAGAAAGAGATAAGTAAGACTTCTATCATTGAACTACCTGGGAAGGGCTCTTACGGTGCAGTGTTAGCATACCTACATCTATCTAGGCAGCCCTGGGTTCAATTCCCTGGAGGTGTGTAGTAACATTTCTGAACAGATTGATTAGAAGATATCTAGACCTACTTGCGAGTTGTGGCGTGGGGTCTTGCTGTGAGTGACTCCATGTCATGTTAATAACTGTATAAATAATTTAATAACAGTATTAAAACATACTCACAAACTAACAATCTTTCTAGCAAACATTAAGGGTTTTCCTCCTAATTTTGCCCAACCAAATGCTGGAATGTTAAGTACACCTACAGATTAGGTTCGGTCTAGGTTATGACCTGCCAGAGCTCAGCCTATATTTGGTAGGGGTTTAGCTGTTGGTCAGCTGATGCTGAGTTTTTTGGAGATTCTAGAATCTAATTGTTCTGGGGTAGATGGTCAGCAACAAGAAAGGGCAGTCAATGTTACACATGAAGAGAAGAAATTGATAGAATTAATAGGCAGCAATAATTTCCACATATCCTCTTCACTCATTAGGAGTAATCTCTCAGAGCACTTTCTAATAAAGAGTGATAGAGTCAAGGCATATATAAGGAGACATTTTAAGAGGGGACCGATTAATGCAAAAGTGTTTTGAAAGATGATGCACCTATAAAATTTGGGCACGGGCCCCCACCAACTGTTAGACAGCAGTGACTTTTTTTTTCAATGCAAGTGGACTTTATTATTGCCAGAAACAAGATGGTAGAGTTGGCACAAGTGCCAGTTATGAATTCCATTTAAAATTGTTAACTGTGTTACAGACTGAAACCCCTATTCTTTTGGAGGGTCTTACTGTCTCCAATCTTGGCCAAGTATTGCTGCAGTGTTGCACCAATAACAGTCAAGTGTGGCAGGTGTCTGCACGTGAGACTGTCAGTACTACAGTCAATGTCTCCACACTTCGGATTCACAAATCTTTAGGCTATGTGTAGAAATGGTCAAGGTGGGTTAAAAGTCCTCATTGCTCATCTTGTTCAATGAGGGGCACCAGATGCCATTATCCAGGGTGTACAGTATGCCTGATGAATGAGTCTGAATCAGAGCAGGTGCCTTTGATTCACCCGAAAGAAATTAGGTGTTTAAAGGTATACTGTCACCTCAGTGCACATACTGTTTTCCTGCTATTTCCAACAAAAAAGGGAGTGAATATGTGCCCATCTCCCCTCCCTGTCACACTATCAACAGCAGGGACACCATGTTCTCTGGGTCCTGTGACTTCCAAAGTCTCAACCCTTAGCAAGTACTAACATGCCGACGCAATGCTGCCAACTCAGGGATCGGAAGGCTTTATTTGAGTGCAATTTTCCCGACACTCTAATGCCAAAGAACAATGTTTTCACAAACCTGTTTCTTTTTTTTGGTTCTCCAGCTGCACATTAACCTTTGGTGTTTCGATGCAATAGAATGTTGTTCATGTTACTTCATAACTCCAGCTGGAGCTTTTTAACCTATTAAAGTCTAGCAATGAAAGGGACTCTAGTGGTGCTGTGGTAGTGTCCAGACCTCTGAGTCAGAAGACCTGGAGTTCAAGTCCCACCTGTTCCAGAGGTGTATAATGACATCTCTCAGCAGGTTTACCTAGAGATGCTGTGAACTGCACTTCAACTGATATTCAAGCTCAAATCAGCAGTGAGCAGGGGTTAACCATGTGACAAACACAAATGACTGCAGATGTTGACAATCTGGAAGAAGGAACAAGAAAAATATGCTGGAAGGGCTCTTGTGGCACTGTGGTAATGTCCTTATCTCTGAGCTTGGAGGGTGGGTTCAATTCCCACTTGCTCCAGAGGTGTCGAGTAACATTCTTGAGCAATTTAATTAAAAATACCTGTAATAAAACCAATTTTCTTTTTGATAGGAATTACTTAGCAGGTTACGGTCATGTCTGTGGAGTGAGAATCTGAGTAAATGTTTCAGGTCAATAACCTCTCATCAGGATTTGTGAGCATAGGTCATCACCCTGAAATATTATCATTGGTTCTGGTTCTTTCATCCATTCTGTGGTTCAGCACCACATTCAGACTGCACATGCACCAAATGTACCAGTGGATGAGTGGACAAGTTAAACTTTACCAGATTAACCTCAGTGACAGTAAATTACCTGAAGTCAGACATATTAAAGCTATCAGAATGCAAGGAATCAAGACAGGTGAGAAGATGAAATCCAGGCTGATTGGCTGTGCCCAGCTGTTTCATGGCATAGACTTTCTCGGTACATGGCAGAAGAACTGTGCCCTGTGCCTGGTTCCTGTTAAGAAATTTCTGAAGGGTTTGTTCCATAATTAGTTAGTTGGCAATCCCTGTGAGACAGAACTGAACATCGCTTGGCCTGTAACACTCCTCAGGTAGGGAAGTGTCCCCAGTATCACTGGGGTAGGAAGGAAAATACTGAGCAAATGGTATGATCCTAAACTGGGAAAGGGGATTTTAAGAATACTGAGAGGCAGCAGGGCAGTGTAATTCTAAAAGAAATTATATAGCACCTTTCACAACCTTGAGCCATCCTAAAGTGCTTCACAACCTAGTGAGTAATTTTTAAAATGCTATTGCTGAGGCAATGTAGGGAACTCAGCAGCCAATCTATGCACAGCAAGATCCCACAAACAGCAACATAATCATAGCCAGATCACCGTGATTTAATCATGTTAGTTGAAGGATTAAAAAGACTCAAAGAATATGTAGAAGCAGGCCATTCAGCTCATCGAGTTCACATCGACCCTCCAAGGAGCATTCCATCCAGACTCCCCCCATAACACTGGATCTGCCATGGCTAACCCACCTAGTCTGCACATCCCTGGAGACTATGGTCAATTTAGCATGGCCAATCCACCATTTAGACTGTGGGAGGAAAGCATTGTACCCGGAGGAAACCCATGCAGCCATGGGGAGAATATGCAAACTTCATACAAAAAGTCAGCCGATGGTGGAATTGAATCTGTGTCCGTAGCACTGTGAGACAGCAGTGCTAACCACTAAGCTACTACACCGCCCAACTCATAGGCAGCTGGGATCTCTGAAAGCCAAGAGTTTCAAACATGGACAATGTAGGGACTGAATACTTAGTGGAAGAAATGGATCCACAAGACCATAAGATATAGGAGCAGAATTAGGCCATTAGTCCAGGATGAAACAGGAAATACAGGCTTGAGATGTACAACTAGGGAAAATAATTCGGAGAGATTGAATTAAGATTGTGGAGCCTTTCATAAAGGAGAGAAGGCAAAGTATTAAATCAACATGGAGAAGAAACGAAGAATGCTAAGGTCAGACATAATCTTCTCGAAGAGATTTTCAGAGGTGAATCCTCCCCAAGTGCCCAGGAAAACGGAAACTGGAACGATCTCCCCTGGCGCTCCACTTTTCACAATGAGATCAAAAAGTCTCTCATACATCCCTAATAGTAATTTTAAAAAAATAGATAGAATTGGAAAATGAGATGAAGTGTAATTGTTTTCATGAAAATCAGAGACACTGTCTCCTGCCTCTGATTTCATGTCCCCTGTAATGTGTGAGATGGTTACTCAGTGCAGATTACAATGAAAATGTAGACAGACTGTCACATTGAACAGTTTGCTTTCATGTTTAAGTGACACAAATGTTGTATCAAATGATGATGGTGAACTGCCATGGGAAGGCACTGAAAACAGGGTGAATTACTAATGCCAGAGATATAGAAAGATAGAACACAAATACACGCACAGACAACAGTAGACAGGAGTAGGGAACAGAATAAACAAATAAGCCTAGAAGAGAGAGGTACAGAGACTGAGAGGCAGACCGGAAAAAAGAGGGGTGTGAAAGACAGAGAGACATACAAAAGAGCAAGAGACTGAGACAAAGTCAGAGATCAGGGACGGATCCAGATATGAAAAGAAAACAGATGGTAGTCAATGAAAGATAATTTTATTGGGAGTGATGAGAGATTGAAACAAGGAGAACCAAAAGGGAGGAAAAAGGAGGGAGGGGAATGAAGAAATCACAGACAAAGAGAATGGTGGCAAGATACAAGGAAGGGACAGAGAAGGAAGGGACAACATTCCTAAAGGAGAAACGGTCAACTAACCCAGTGTCTGTCTGGGACAGGGGCACATTCGCACTCTGTCGCAGAATCAATTCACTTTCCATCTGATTCAAACGAGTTACAGGGGAGGAATAATACAAAGAGCAGCCAGGAACCCGCAGCCTGCCTCTCGATTGGGAAATCATTAACTAAAGTAACACAAGGCAGCAGCGTTTAAAAGCGTTCACAAAAGAATTGTGAAACACCCCCGCGCCCCTTTATATCCATCTCTCCATCTATAAACAAATCCTAGAAAGGTCAAACTGACACCTCGGCCGAGAAAAGCACATCGCGAGTAAATAGAGGAACACGTTTACCCGAATTCCATCTCCACTTTGGAAATATCAGCCAGGATAAGAAGGATTGCGAGGATAGTGAGCAGCCCGAACAACCAGCCGCTGAATTCCAGGCGCATTCTGTGTCACTTTGTGATGGTTACAAAAGAGAGACTTTTGGAAGTGGGCGCAGGGAGCTGGTGACTGTCGACACTGGCCTCTCCAACAACAAGTTGCGTTGCTGATCCTGGACGGGGTGCCTGCGCGGTTTCCCTGGATAGGTTTGGGCTCTGTGTCTGTGTGTGAGTCTCCCATTCAAACCCAGCTCAACGCACTCTGCAATCCAACTGCCCAATTCCCGATTGCGTCTCCTCTCCTCCTCCTCCTCCTCCCCCCTGCGTTTCCAAGGTTTCCCGAGTCTGGAGGGACTCTCCCAGTTCACGTTCATTAGCAGAGGTTAGAGGGATTGGAAAGACGAGGGGTGACTGGTGTGTCACCTACAACATGAGGAACGGCTGCACTTAATGTGCAAACCTGCCTTCTCCCAGTTCACCCATTTCAGTTTGACAACCCTGCCGCCCAACCTTTATAAGAAAATTCAAAATCAGTGTGGGGCTTTCTAACCAGGTATTTCTGGTTTACCGCCTATTTCCAACCCAGTCAAATTATTGACAACTTTAAAGTCATAAGGCTATTGTCCGGGACTGGGCACGAAATTCCATTTTCTAAATTAATCCACTTGATGCTAAAACCAGTAAAAAAAATTAACAAATAAAATTTGCTCCGTATAATCACATGGGCAGTTTCAATTTATTTTTAGGGGTTAAAGAGGATTTTTCGCGGTATATTTTTCCGACTGTTGTTCCCCTTTTTTTAATTCACTCGTGGGACATGGGTGTCACTGGCTGGGTCGGCATTTACTGCCCCTGTCCCTAGTTGCCCCGTGAGAACGTGGGGTTGAGCTGCCTTCTTGAACCGCTGCAGTCCCACCTGCTGTAGGTAAACCCACAATGCTACTGGGGAGGGAGTTCCTGGATTTTGACTCAGTGACACTGAAGGAATGCTGATCCAGTTCCCAATCAGGCTTGGAGGGGAACTTGTAGGTGTCCGGGTTCCCATGTCTTCATCCTTCTAGATGATAATGGTCATGGGCTTGGAAGATGCTGCTGAAGGAACCTTTTATGTACTACTGTAGATGGTACACACTGCTACAACTGTGCATTAGTGCTGTAGGAAGTACATATTTAATGTGGTATATAAAGTGCCAATCTGGTTCGTCCTGGGTGTGTGAGTTTATTGATTAGTTTTGAGGTTTCACTCAATCAGGAATGAGAAGAGTATTCCACCACACTCCTCGCTTGTGCCTTGTCAATAGTTAACAGGCAATGGGGAATTAGGGAGTATATCATTAACTTGCATGTTGCTTTAACTTCTTGGAGGCACTGACAGCCAGTAACGGTTATGTACTATCAAGTAAATGCAAACTTTCCACAGGGCAGGCAATTAAATTGTTGTTTCTTGTAAGTAAGACTTCTATCTCTAGCAAGACATATCTGGGAGCAACCAGCTGACAGTGTCTTAGAAGGAACTGGTGCCTATTCGGTCCATCAGACTATCAGAAAAAGGAGCAGCAGCAGGCAGTAGGAGCAGTTTAATGAGCAGTCCCACTGTTAACCAGTACATAACTAGTACCCTTCCCTGAGCTACCAACCTGAAAGGTGATCATCTTTGCTGTGAGGAGGCAAGACGTGCACTCTCCTCCAAAATACAAAGAAGCATTTTCAGGGTGTGTTCATGCAGGTAAGGTTGGCAGGTATCTCTTCGAAAAGGCACCGCTGCATCTGCTTGTCTTTTCCATGCATGAACATCTCTTCCTTCTTTGAATGCAGGAATACCATTAAAATCAGGAAACAGAATAATTCTCATCCTGCTCACTTTGATTGTCTTCGAGGAGAAAGTGAGGTCTGCAGATGCTGGAGATCAAAGTTGAAACTTTATTGCTGGAACAGCACAGCAGGTCAGGCAGCATCCAGGGAACAGGAGATTCGACGTTTCGGGCACAGGCCCTTCCTCAGGAATGAGTAGAGAGTG
>NC_057745.1:7497047-7550628 GCF_004010195.1 Chiloscyllium plagiosum | reverse complement strand
AGGGCATGTAAGTGCATGTTCTTCAAGTACAATGCCAAACAGTGAACATCAAGAGACAATGCGGCCATGGAGGTCATCATACATGACCCCAACCCTCCCCATATTGAAGGGATTGAGAAATCACGTCAATGGTCACAGAATTCTATAACATTTCTCTTTGCCTGCAATAGAGAAGCAATTTTCTTTTTTCTGTTGCCTGGTGTCAATTTGTCCATTGCTTCAATTTATAGTAAACTGAATTCCCAAGCTGTGTTGTCCATAAAGTGCGCTATTGGTTTTGTACTTGAATTAGCTGACTTCAGTCTGGGTCAGGAGGTGGACCTGCTACAGTTGACCAGAGCATCATCTGTCGGAAAGTGTGGTGCTGGAAAAGCACAGCACGTCAGGCAGCATCCGAGGAGCATAAGAATCGATGTTTTGGGCATAAGCCCTTTATCAGGAATCGTCTAGTTAAATTATGATAGTGAAGTTAGTGCATCTTAAAACTCTGACAATGACCGTTGTTGAAGTATACTTGTGCAGAGGAATTGGATGAGAATGGAGACTTAATCCTGATGCTCATCACAGCTGAATAGCCTGCCAACATTTACACTCTGTGTTGAGGTACTTGACTATCTATGGAATATCAGTCCAGGACAGAAGGACAGAAAACTGCAGAGAGGAATATTAATGATATTGACTCCATGCTGAAATAAGAGAACAAAGAATAAGCTTGTGCAAACAAAAAACCCTGTTATTTACTACATTACAAGATAGGAGGTAGTCCCAGTAGCAACAAGTACCTTTAAGAAAGCCCGTGTTCATTAATTGAAATTAGACTTCTCTTTTTAAAGCAAATTATATTGGAGATTATTGGTTCTTAGTCATGTTAGTGCTTTTTAATTAACCACCTACTTATCACATATTAATTACATTGGTATTGTAAGCACCTCACTTGGCTGGTGGCATTGCTTTAAGTCTCTGAAAAGTGCAGGAAGAGATAAAATGCTTTCTCGCAATATTGAAAATGAATAGTTCCAGTTTGCTGGTGGGAAGCATATACTGAACTTGTTGAGATCCACTGTTACATCAGAGTGGAAACAACAGATAACATTTAAACCCCTCAGGAGTGTTTGACTATTGCTAAGGCAACCAATGCAATTACCCCAGTCAAAGGTTTACCTCAAAGAGATGGAGCATCCCTCCTGGATCCCTTTCGAAATGAGCAAGTTCACAACCTTATTACTGAAGGGATGATTCACCTTCACAGCATTTTCAAAACTGCGATATTTATTAAAGCTTTATGTTGAGGATGACATGAATAAATGAACATCAATTATTTGTAGTTGTGAATCATAAGATTCAGTTAAAGGAGCACGGAATATTTTCTCCATTGGCTGGGTATCTGAAGAAGGTGATTCAGCCCTTTGATCAGATCCTTGCAGAATACTGTACCAGCCCTACCACTGTTATCTGGATGCTTTTAAGCTGAGTCCTTGCTCAGCCTCTTAGCAAGTGGTTCCCGCGATTGATTGTCCGATGTGTAAAACAATTACGTCCTGACACCTGTCTTAAAACTTCCCTTCAAAATTCTGAAATGAATTTAGAGGCACAGTTCAGTTCTCACGTCTCCATCGTCACCTTGCTCCGCAACTGATTTGAAGGTGATTGGCAGATACTGTCAGGGATGCCAGTGGATGGCTTGAGTGGAAAATGGAAACGGTGCTAAGAAGCGGAAATTGGGGCTAAGGTACATTGGTAGGACTGTATAAAAGAAGTTTAGCTCATTTAAGTCATGCTGTATCTAGAACCATAGAATCTCTACAGCGTGAAAGTTGGCAATTCAGCCCATTGAGTCCATGCTGACCCTTTGAAGAGCATTCCATGTAGATCCATCCCCTACCCTATCCCTATAACCCCACATTTCCCATGGCTAACCTACTAGCCTGTACATCCCTGGTCAGTAAGGGCAATTTAGCATGGCCAATGTAGCTAACCTGCATATCTTTGGACTGTCGGTGGAAACTGGAGCACATGGTGAAAACCCACACAGACACAGGGAGAACATGCAAACTCCACACAGACAGTCGCCCAAGGGTGGAATCAAACCCAGGTTCCTGGTGCTGTGAGGCTGCAGTGCTAACCACTGAGCTACAGTGCTGCACCCAATCTGGGTGCTAATAATGACAGATTACAAGAAAGAAGTTTTACTCTGAAACAAACACAAAAGTGCTGGAGAAACTCAGCTGATTTGGCAGCATCTGAGGAGAGAGAAACAGAGTTAATGTTAAGTCCAATATGACTCTTCTTCAGAACCAGTTCTGAAGAAGAATTGTAAAGGGATCAAAACATCAAGACTGTTTTGCTGTCTACAACTGCTCCCAGACCTGCTGAATTTCATCAGGATTTTCTGATTGCTATCATCAACAATATTTTGTTTTTATTGAAGGAATTTTACTCTGTAGTTCCCTTTACTGTACCTGACTTGATGAGACAATGTATAGTGTGATGATGCTGCCCTTTAACAAGGTTATTTTGCCATTGTCTTTTTTTCCCCGAGAGGGGTCGTAAAGGCAGAGGTTCCGATGTGTCTGGAAATATCTTCTTGTAAAGGCTTTTAGGTTGTTTTTAAAACACTTGTACAACAAAAGGCGAGTCACCAATTCTCCCAGTTCAGGGTTTTTTCTAGTTTGGTTTTAGCAAGCAGTCTGTTTGACCCTGTTGGTCACGGAAAGCTGCTGGGGGAGAAGGTTCCCTGGTTCAACAAGAGGTTTTCTAGCTGACTCTCTCTCTCCCTCTCCACAATCTCTCTCCTGTAAGAACCTATGTTTGAATTTACCTTTTTGCCAAGGTGTGTGTTATGGATGTTGCAGGAAATTGGAACAGGTCTTTGTTAAGTTGCGTGTTCATGTTGGCTGGGCTTTCAAATAGTTATGCTATTCTAAATTTGGTTTTCTTTTGTACGTGTAAATACATTCTGTTTTGTTTAAAACCAAGTGGTTTGACCAGCTACATCGCTCCTTACATTTTCACTTACATCTGCTTAAAACTAGAAATGTTAGGGTCTGGGCTACCTTCTTAAAATGTTTTCATGGGGTTCTGACCTGGCCCACAATAATAGAGAGCTTTACTTCTCATCTAACCTCATGCTGTGCCTAGTTCAGAAGCAGGTTGAGGCAGAATGGACGAGCTGTACATTTAGTTAAATAGTATTGACCAACAATTCCTGATATTGACACCGATGGCCTGAAGTAAAAAAATGGCCAAACCCAACAAAAATATTCTTCACCCAATAAACATTCAAAGATTGGAAAGAGACCATTGTGTTACTTTTGAGCTGTTCAGTGAAAATATGTGGTGCACATGTATATCTTCTGATCAGGAGACCAAGGTCATATACCACGTCTTGGGTACGCCATACTTTGGTTAGGGGCTTCATCTTCAAGAAGAAGTGTGTGGGTCCATTTTTATCTCTGGGATTTATGATGCCAAGATGTGGGAAGGGAGGGTCTAAGAAATAGATGGAGAAGAGACAAGCCTCAATCTCACATTTTGAGGAAAGGTTGTTTCTATGTGACTCACTGCCAAGATTCTGTAAAGAAATACCGAACAGTTTGCTTAACACTTCCTCACATCAAATGAAGTACAGGCATTGCCAATGAACTGTTGGTGCAGCGAGTCCAGAAGTTAGAGCTTCCTCTGTAATTCCCTACACTACTGCATTCCTGGTCACAGTTGTGTTTCTGTAAGGAAGCAAAACTGAGACTCTAAGGATAGGCCACTGAGGAACTGAAATGAGGAGAAAAGTCTTCACTCAGAAAGTGCAATTGTCTGTCACAGAAAGCAATTGAGGCCAAGACACTTTTAAGAAGGAGTTAGATGTAGTTCTTAAGGGACCAAAGCATATGAGGAGAAAGCTGGAACAGGGTTGTGAGTAACCAAGATCTGTTGAATTGCAGAGCAGGCTTGAAGGGCTGAATGGCCTACTCCTGTTCCTATTTTCTATGTTTCTATGAAATAAATGGCAATGACTGAGATCAGTCTGGGTCCAGACATTACTTCGACAAGAACTGTAACAAATATAGAAACAAAGCAAACAGGATAAATGATAGACTGCAAAAGTTATAATTTTACTCAAACTTCCAGTTGCATTGGAAGAGGCCCAATTAGCATTTGTGTAATTGCACTTTGTGTGAGACACATCAGGACAAGAATCAGGATGGGCTCTGATGCACGCTGTGGCTGAACAGTTTATGATACCCACTCAGCGTGCTCATACATGGGGCATGGGCACCAGTGAACCCCAGCCCTCAATTGAGGTCCTGATGTGAATTCATGGTCTCAAGAGAGGGCAGGGACAGAACTGTGTGAAACATTAATTCTTGAGAGTCAGAACATTGTGATGACACTTGTTGCCATGGTTCCATTCTTTCTCTTTTTAAAAGTCACATTAAGCTAAAAGCAATTTTGATTTGACTCGTATTAGGTTCAGATTCAAGTTTGCAGTCAATGACATATTTTGTACAACAACAGCAAAAGAATCGAGTTGCTTTGTTGTCTAGTCACCTGGTTTCAGCAAACAACGCAAATCATAATATTTGATTTTATTTGGCTCTATTGTTACATTGAGGACCTCTGAGCAAACAATTCATCAGATTCTCTCGCAGTGTACATATAAAAAGTTATTTGAAAGTGTTATCATGCTGCATCTGAATGATGTGAGCTTTAGCACAAAGAACTCCAGTGAGACCTTTCTTGACATTGTTGCAATTTTTAAGAAAAGTTCAGGATTTTGAGATGGGATTGTTGGTAGGCAGGGGTGAGTTCTCTATTAAGCAGCATTATTCACGGAATAAAATTCGCTACAGCATGGAAGCAGGCCATTCAACCCATCGAGGCAGAAATGGGTACTGCAGATGCTGGAGATGAGAGTCAAGATTAGAGTGGTGCTGCAAACGTACAGCAGGTCAGGCAGCATCCAAGGAGCAGGAGAATCGATGTTTCGGGCAATTGACGTTTTCTGATGAAGGGTTTTTGCCCAAAACATCGATTTTCCTGCTCCTTGGATGCTGCCTGACCTGCTGTGCTTTTCCAGCACCACTCTAATCTTGACATTAGGCCCATCGAGTCCACACTCCCTTCCAAACAGCATCCCAAACAAACCCAGCCCCCAATTCTATCCCTGTAACTGTGCAGTTCCCATAGCTAGTCCACCTAGCCTGCGCACCCCTGGATACTATGGGCAATTTAGCACTGCCAATCCACCTAACCTGCTCACAGAGTCAAACTGCATGGAAACAAACCTTTTGGCTCAACCAGTCCTTGCTGAACACAATCCTAAACCAAACTAGTCCCACCCACCTGCTCCTGGCCCATATGCCTTTCAACCTTTCCTATTCATGTACTTATCCAAATGTCTATTAAACATTGTCATTGTACCCATATCCACCACTTCCTCAGGAAGTTCATTCCACACACCAATCACCCTCTGTGCAAAAAAAATTCTCCCTTTTGTCTTTTTTTTCGCCTTAAAAATATTCCCCCTCGTCTTGAAATCCCCCGACCTAGGGAAAAGACAATGACTCTTAACTCTATGTATACCCCTCATTTATTTATAAACTTCACCTGTCAAGGTCACCTCCAGTGAAAAAGTCCCAGCCTATTCGACCTTTCTTTATAACTCAAACCGTTGATGCCTAGCAGCATCCTGGTAAATATCTTCTGAACCCTCTCCAGCTTAATAATATCCAACCTACCTCAGGAGGAAACTGGAGCAAACTTACGCAGATACAGGGAGAATGTACTAATTCTGCACAGACCTGAGGGTGGAATCAAACCCAGGTCCCTAGCACTGCGAGGCAACAGTGCTAACCACTGAGCCAATGTGCCACCCTGAATTTTGCATGGTAGTAAAACCATTATGGTATCCTGCAGCACTCTTCCAAACGCCTGTTAATGACCTTTATAACTGCAAATCTTGCCTCATTAATATGCAATTTTCTATCCTAATATCAGCCACAAGCCAACGAGGAATTGATATTTTTCAACATGAAAGTCAAAGTGAGTACTTGGCAACCTCAGCTCTTTGCTTGTTTCAAAGGAATTCCATGTTTGACACTGGACATCAACATCTCAGGATGTGAGCCATGGGCACCTGCCACACACATGCCACATCCAAGGAGATTGGCATCAATAATGATCAAGAATTGAAGAACCATTATGACACATCTCCAATCGACTTACAGGGCACTTCTGCACAGAGCTGCACTGGTAACTCTTACTGTCATGCTGCAGTAAGAATACTGTGTGCTTGGGTCACAAACCCAGCTCATGTACTGGAGCAGGCTGCATCTCTAGGCTGTTCACTTGTTCTCCTATCTGGATGCTCTTGAAATTCCCCAACCTAGGGAAAAGACAATGACCCATTAACTCTGTCTATATCTCTCATTTATTTATAAACTTCTATATTGTTACCTCTCAACCCCCTATGCCTCAGTGAAAAATGTCCCAGCCTCCAGTCCCAGTCTTTCTTTATAACTCAGACATTCCATACCCAGTGTTGCTTGGCTAGTCTTTTTGCGTTTGTCTCATGACCAGAGATAATTGGTTCAAAGTGCTGCTGTATTTTGTGTTTCAGACCATAAGACCATAAAACATAGGAGCATAGTAGGTCATCCAGCCCATCGAGTCTGCTCTACCATTCGTAGCTGATCTGATAAACCTCAACTCCATTTTCCTGCCCTTTCGCTATAAGCTTAGATTCCTTCACTGATTAAAAATCTATTTCTCTCAGCCTTGATGACCCACAGCCCTCTGTGGTAAAGAATCTACAGATTCACAGCACTCAGAGTGAAGAAATTCCTCCTCCTCTCTATGGTAAATGTGTGATGCCTTATTTTGAGAGTATGTTGTCTGGTCCTCCCACTGAGGGTAACAAATTTCCTGCATCTATTCTGTCAAGTCCTCTAAGAATCTTGTATGTTTAGTACAGATACAGAGCCAAGAATCTTTTCATGGCTGTCAGAAGGCCTCAGTCAAGGAGATAGCCTTTGCTCAGGGGGCCCTGGGACTGTAAGTCAAGAGTAGCCCCTAATACCAGTTCAGGAGACTGGCCATTGTCAGTTAGCCACTCAAGATGTTAACAGTCAGGATGCTGTCCACGTAAGGGTGAGGAACTAAATGTTGGGCAGCCCAACTCTTTCTGCCCCACTGGGGGCTGTTGTCCTCAGGAATGACAGAAAGGCAGGTGTAAAGGAAATGAAAGTCGGTGGCACAACTATCAATGCTAGTGTGGCTGGAGAGGTGTCCCATCAAATGATCAGCAGCACAGAGGCCATTGCAGGGTCAGTGTGGTTGGTGGTCAGGATGAGTGAAGGTAAGTAAGGGAAGATGTTTCAGGCAACATTGAGAGAGGGAGACCATGAACCTTAGTGGGACGTAGGTGCAGCAGTAGAGATAGTGTGAGGGAGAGGTGTCGGAGAGATGATGGCACCTACATTGGCAGACTGGAGAAGAACATTGACCTTCTACCTACTGTGCTAGGCATTCCTTCAGACAACTGAGACTGCACTGACCTTTGCTTGGTAGGATTATGTTTTATACAAACTGCAAACCCTTGACATAATGGAAGTGAGAGACTAAGAACAGCCAACAGCTCAGATTTCCATCAAAAGTGTTAATACCACATCATTTCAGTTCAATTGAATTTAATTCTTGTCTAAACAGAAAGCTAAGCCTTTCGACATTGCTTTACTGTTCGTTTTCTGCCTATGGCTCCTAATGTTTAAAAACCAATGATTCCACTAAAGTTAAATGGTCAGATATATGGAATAACAGCACAGAGGCTGTTATCCCTCACCAACTCGCCCTTTACTTACTTGTCCACCTGGTTCCAATCAATACAGTATATAAAGACCTTATATTTCTGCATCTCTTTTCATGACTTCAGAACAGCACAGAGAATTTTACAGTCAGTCAAATAGTTTTGAAATGTTGCTACTGTTGTCATGCAGGGAATGTGGCAGCCAATTTTCACACACACTGTAAAACGGCAATGTGAAAATGACCAGATAATCTGTTTTTCTAAGTCATCTGTTGACAAACAAGTTTGAGCGAGGGTACTAGGGAGAACTCCCCTGTTCTTCAAATTACTGTCATCAGATTGTTTATGTCCATCTGAGAGGTGTATAGGGCCTAAGTTTAATGTCAATTGCTCTCTCAGTGCAGCATTACAGCTTGGCTTTTTCTGCATCAGAAACTGGTGCCACTAACACAATGCTACAGCTGTATAAAAGCAGTCAGAGGTGAATCTGTATTTTGGGAAATATCGTCACTGTATTACCTCACTGCCTGCTGGATAAAATAGAATTACTCCTTTATGCCTGTGGTTGTATTTGTTTAAAAAAATAAACTCTTAAGAAACCAAAATAACCTTTTTCGAATGCTGATCACAATGGCTGGTTTGTGAGTGTTTTAATAGAGATAAAATCTGTGTCAGTATATCTCTCCCTATCTGTCTATTTCTTTCAGTTATCCCATTTATATGTATATTTTCACTCTATCTTCTGTTTAATTTAATCTGTCTTTTTGGCTTGTCTGTCAAATTATGACTAGTCCTTTCAATCCACCTGCCTGTAAGTTGACTTTATTTTGTCTATTTGCCTGCCTCAATATTAATTTATTTTATCGGATCTCTTTCCCTCTTGGCCTTCATCTGCACTCAGATATACAGATAAAGATCATGACCAACATTAATATCCCAGAGCTGACAATCGACAAACTCATAGACCAGCACACCAGAGTGGTGAACTCTAAGCATCTATTTGTCAATAGGTACAGCAACAACATGATGTACGGTATCCCATGGGCCTGCACTAACATCTTGGAAGGAGATGGGAGAAGAGTTTTCATTTAAAATGCAAATTGCTCCTGCCCTCTCTTTCTCCCTTTCATCACTGGAGATCGATTCCTTAGTAATTAGATCTTGAATTCTTTAAAATGACTTCTCTTCATCCCTTCAACTGCCTCCAGTGTTGTCCTTTTCAAGTTTGGTATCCTGCTTTTCAATTCTTTCATTTAGGGTCCATTGTGTAAACACTATAAAATTGTCCCTCAGTGTGAAGCACAAGATTGAAATGCAAGTCATTAAAATTATGTCAAGTTGAAACTACTGTTGGATGATTCTTCATTTAATTTCAGTTCCGAGAACAGATTGCTTGAAAATTGGAGGATTAACGAGGGAAGGATAAAGAGTGATATGTGGTGCAAACTTTTCTGCCACTTAAGGGGTGTAGGGTTAGGGAATAGTTAATGATCAGAGGAAGGGGTCAATCCTTCAACACTCTGTTACACTTGTCAATATTTTGCTTGATACTCCTCAATCATGTTAATTTCAGCATATCACTGAGGTCTACTGAGCTGCTGTTTATATTAAGATGAGGTTGCATTACTTGAGCCACAAAATTGATTTTGTTTTCCCCTGGTTGTTAAGGTGCAATTTTCAATTGCTTTCCAAAGCAGTTCAGTCATACAATGCTATTGATATTCACTGATATGTTAAAAATGAATGGATTTTTTTTCTCTGCAAATGTCTTCATGGAATATTCAAAAATGTTACACAGGGGAAGGATTTAATTAACCATGAAAGATGAATCTTATCAACCTACAAAATCATCTATTTATGAAAGCAAACAATGGTTGAAGAAGGTTCAATATTCTGATGCATAACAGGCAAGAAAGGAAAAAAGTATTTACATAGCAATTTATCACATTGTCAATGCACTTCACCCAATCTGGAGTAAAAAATGTCTTGTGTGTTGTTGAACACAGCAGTCATTCAATCCTATTAATGTCCCATAATCAACATTGACCATTTAAACTACTCATTGATCATAGTCTGGATAGCAGAAGCACACTTTGCTCTTCTTCAAAGAGTTCCATGGGATCTTTTCTGCTCTCTGTTGGACAGGTAGAATATCCATTTACTGTGTGACCTTTAACAAATTAAAGTTTCGTTAACTGACACTGGAACTTCACCTTAGGCAAAATGACTAGGGCCTGACATGAGGCTGGAACTCATGCCCACATAGTGCAGAGGTGAGAAGGTCGAGAGTTAAATGAATGGACACTGAGTTGTACATTTTGTTTTATGAATAATGATTTATTGTCACTTGTACTTTACGATGAACAACACGGTGAAGTACAGTGAAAACCTTCAACTGTCACCACGCTCTGGCGCCATTTGAATTCTTCAAGAATGAAAAGAATAAAAAGACAAAGCTGAAAGGAAGTCCATCTTAGTTCTGCTGCCTTCACCATGAGTCCCTAGCCTTGAACCAGTCGACCAAACACACCCGCACTACCACCTGCACCAGACTCACCAATGTCGGACTGGACATTCTTAAAGCACCATCTCTTCCTCACTAAGCCCACCTCACGAATGAGCTGCTAATGCTGGGTCCCATGCTGGACCCACACTCGCCTTGCAACCAGAAGACCCCAGCGTTGGGCCTACCATAACCAGGAGCTGCTGCTACTGCCGTGCCAATAACTAGGTCTTACTGCTCTGAGCCTACGCAACCGGGACTCTCTAGTTCCGCTGAAATCAATGCCTGGCTGATGCCTGGATTCTCCACTCCCAGCATACCACAACCAGGAATCCCTGGCTGTGCTGCCAGGCCAGGCCAAGCTGCCAAGACTCCATGTCTGGGCCCTCCCCTCCGCAATGTCACCCCCTCCACTCCTGCCAACAGGAAGAAGATGAAGAAAAATAAAGACCAAAAGGATAAGGAAAGAAGTAAGGAAGCAGCTGTCTGGAATGGGTGGGCCCAGAAGCCCAAACGCTGTTTTTCTTGCTGGTGCTGCCATCTTGAAGAGTTGTGGTACAAACAAAGAGCAACAGGCAGTTGCTAGACGAACAAGAGGAGGTTCTGTCTGTGAAACCAAATTGTTCAATCTATGGAAACTAATCAACTGAATGTACACTGGAACTATAATCTGATTCTGTAAAGCAGCAGTTAGCCATTGTTGCATATACTCATCCTTAGGTGGTTTTTAGGTTTCTAGGCCAGCAAGGTGCTTAAAAAAGGCATTAGGTACCCTTCCAATGCTCCAGCATGGCCTAATGTCTATTTTAACTCCCCCTGTGGTGTTTAGTCACACTCTGATCACTGCTTTGTTAATGTGGAAATATCACATCAAGGCACAATGTTAGCCTAGCATCATGTTCTTTGTTATGTTCCCATATAATGCCTGGGCTGGGCCTGAAAGCTGTTAGTTGAAAGAAATCAAGGTTATATTAAAAAAAAATCATACTGGCCCTCAAACTTGCTCAAAGTTCTACATGATTATGACAAGAAAAGGGCTGAATTCCATTTTGATACCCACTCCCTATATCCCTTGATTTTCAAGAGATTAAAAATATCTACCTCAGACTTGAATATATCAAATGATGGCACATTCATAATCCATTGCGATAGAAAATCCCAAAGATTGATGAAGAAATTTCTCCTCAACTCAGTCTTAAACTATTAGCCCCACATTGTTGTAGGTTCCCCAGTCAGGGTATTAATGCAACACTACCTGACATGTCAAACTATCCTAACCACAGATCATAACATCAGATCACCGCAGGACATATTAAACTTTTAATCCCAACAAGTATTTTATGAAGAGAACTGATACTGCTAAAATATTATGGAGCTGTCTCAAGAGAGAATCTAGAATGTTAAGTTGTCAAAGAGCTTTCAAAGGGACAAATGCACTCCAAACTAAACTGTAATCCCCTGTCAGTAACTTTGAAATAGGAATGTGATGGTCAAAAAAAGACAGCAGTCTGGCTGACACACAAATACATTTTCTCTTTCAATTATCCAGAGATACATGGGTTAAAAGTTATCTTCAGCCCTGGTTTACGTGTATTGTGGCCTGACACTTGTGTGCAAGGAAGGTCACAGCTTTGATGACAGACATTAAACACTCCTGCAAATCAGGTAAGGAAAGAAGGAAAGATACTCGTTCACTCTGAGTGTTGCCAGGCAACCACGTCAAAGGGAACCAGGAGAAAAGAATCTCAACTGACCTGCAAAGCCAACAATCTTGAAACGGACTGTTCAATCCCAGTGTCAACACGACTGGTAACAACTACTGTACTGGCTGCAACATCCTTCCATCTATGCTTCCAAATGACCTCAAAGACTATGTCTTTTTTAACTTAACCCTTTGTGAGAGAGATTCAATATGGCAGCAGTCTGAACAGTCTGCTGTGTTAGGCTCTGTGCCATACCCTAGGCAAGTTGGGCACCTACCCCCCACACCAATTAGTCATCCATGAGGAAAGTTGGTAATGTAAAGTAGGTAGAATACCCAGAACCCTTTTAAATTAAGATTTGACAGATCTGGAGCTGAAATGAAGACATCCAAGCGAAAGGGACAAAAGGGAGTGCAGCAGGTAGGGCACTCCCCTACTATGTTGGGCACACCTGCAGTCGTTACTTCCGCTCTTGTGGTGGTGCCCTTAGTTCAGTGGACCAACAGCATTTACTAATGGAGTTTGCAAACCTACGAAAAATTTGAGCGAGCGCTGGATCCAATTACTACCATGCTAACACAGCATGAACAGGAGATCTGGAGAGCTTCAAGGGACTGGTCTGAACCTTGGAACATTAGGTTCAGGCCCGGCAGGAACAACTAGACCACCTCGAAAATTGAGATCGGAGAAACAAATCTACAGATCTTGGGGTACCGGAGCATGAAGAAGGTGAAAACCCTCGCTGATTTTCTTGAGAGGTGGCTTCCGGAGTTGCTGGGGCTGGAGATTGTGTCGGGCCGGGTGGGTGTGGAATGGGTCTACCAGATTGCGATGCGGAGGTCCAGGCCGGTCCAGGGCCCCCGCCCGGTCCTAGTGCAACTCCAGCATTACAAGGAAAAGCAATTAATAATAGGGTGGTTGTGTGGTTGGGAGTGAATGCCCCCTATGGGCAAGTGGGGATATCTCTGGAGATTTGTGTGTTTTGTATTTATTTGTTCAAATTAGGAGTAGAGGTTAATTTTTTAGTTTTAGTAGTGTTGGTAATGTTTGTAGGAATAGTCTTTAGATTTGATAGAGTTTGTTTTTTTCTCCACTTGTCACACACTGAATGGGCTTCTTCCTCTCGGGGGATCTGGGCTGTAGTGTGTGGTCATGGCAAGCGATCTGTTCAGGTGGTGCACCTGGAATATAAAGGGGAGCCATTCCCCCATTAAAAGAAAAAAGGTGCTCTCAAATCTTAGAAAGGAAAGGGCTGACATTGCGCTGTTGCAAGAGACACATTTGGACACATTTGACTGATGGGGAACATCTGAAGTTACAGCAGGGAGGATCCGATAGGGTATCCTTCTCCTCCATTAACTCCAAAAGCAGAGAAGTGACCATACTGATGCGAAGGAACCTCCCTTTCCAGGTGACAGATCAAATCAAGGACGAGAACAGACAGTTCGTCACTCTCAAGGGGCTGATACATGGAGAAGAGTATGGCATCCTGAATGTTTACTGCCCCCGGCACATCCTCTCAAAGTTTTAGTTGATGCAGTCTCTAAATTAATGGCTCTCGGATTATAGGAGGAGACTTTAATTGTCTCATGGACCCTGGGGTAGACAGGATGCCGAGAGGGCTGTCGGGTCTACCTCAGCAGTCTAGATAGTTAGTGAACTTGTGCGAGGAGTTGGGGCTAAAGAACTTGTGGAGATGCCTCCAGCCGAATGCGAGGATTTAGGCTGGGGACAATGGACTCCGGCTTTAGAGCATGGGAGGGTAAAGGAACTTATTTGAGGGAGAGGTCTTGATGAGTTTCAGCCAATTAGGTCGGAAATATGGAATGCCTAATAGGGACCTATTCCAATATTTCCAGGTTAGGGATTACATACAGAAGAAGACCACAATTTTGGCCCAGCCCTACAAGTCAGATATAGAACAAAGAGTGCTCCGATGTGGGGTATTCTCAGTTAGTACCATATATCATCTTAGAGAGGGAATGCCTTGGGGGATATGGAGAGACTCCATGAGATTTTGGAATCAGGAGTTAGGGGAAGAAATCTCATTGAAAACATGGGAGGATATATGGGAGAATGTAAAGAAAATTTCAATATGCAATAAGGCACAAGTGACGCAATTGAAGATCCTCTACAGGGCCCATATGGTGCCAGAGAGGTTAGCAAAGTTTAAGAAAGGATCTTCCCCAAAGTATCCCAAATACAAAAACAGTATTGGCACCCTTAGACATTACTTTTGGTCCTGTTACAAGATCCGCAGATACTGGAGGGCCATAGTGAATGAGCTGGAGAGGATCCTGGAAATGGAAGTTAGGGGGGGATCTGGTGTCCCTCCTTTTGGGTCTACTGAACTTCCCTCTTTGGGTGAGCACGGGAAGAGTTTATTTAATATTCTTACACAGTGTGAGGAAGAACATTCTAATGAACTGGATATCAGAAAAGCCTCCAGGTCTTGTAGGGCGGCACAGACTTGTGATAGAGCACATCCCTCAAGATTACCTGACAAGTATGGTGCGCCACAGAATGGAGCAATTTTATAAGACATAGATTAGATTAGATTAGTTACAGTGTGGAAACAGGCCCTTCGGCCCAACAAGTCCACACCGCCCCGCCGAAGCGCAACCCACCCATACCCCTACATTTACCCCTTACCTAACACTACGGGCAATTTGGCATGGCCAATTCACCTGACCTGCACATCTTTGGACTGTGGGAGGAAACCGGAGCACCCGGAGGGTGCCCACGCAGACACGGGGAGAATGTGCAAACTCCACACAGTCAGTCGCCTGAGTCGGGAATTGAACCCGGGTCTCTGGCGCTGTGAGGCAGCAGTGCTAACCACTGTGGCACCGTGCCGCCCACATGGAAGTCCTTTCTAAATTACATAGACATGGATCTGTTGGCAGTACTGATTCGGGCCTTTATATTGCCATGAGGGCCATATATGGTGGTCCGGGGGCCCCGAGTGGGAAGGCCGAGTAAATATGGGTATAATAGCTGTTGCTCCTGTTGACAGAATCCTTGCTGGAGGTGCGGCAAGTGGAGTAATGTAATAGAGTACAACGTGGTGTAATTTAATTTTAGTGGATTGTAATTTTATTTAATTTGAGTTTATGCTAATTTGGGTAACAACTGTATTTGAAGAGTAGTGCACCGTTTATTGTCAATGTTACTGTAATATAATCAATATTATTTCTACTTTTCTATACTTTTGCACTTTTACAACATTTTTCATTTTTTATAAAAGATTGAACAATTTTTTCAATAAATATATACATTAAAAAACTTAACCCTTTGGTTTTGGATTCAAATCTAATTAATCTGCATGTATGCATGCTGTGTTATAAATCCTTCTTGTTTTTAGTAACTAATGGTCTCACACTTTTTCATTAAATGAAGAAAATCTGGTAGAAGATGGTTTCTTTTAGATAATCAAGTCGTTTGGTCTTGGAGAAAGGTATTTAAAAAGGACGGGATCTGTTTCTTGTGAATTAACCTTGCAGTGACAAACAGGGGTGGGAACAGGAGCGGGCGGTTGAACAGGTGAAGAAAGAAAGGGAGCTGGTTCATCTGTCTTTACTCGGGGCTCAATGATTTGGGGTATCCTGCCAGGGACTGAAATACCTTGGGGAACCTTGTCTGGGATCTGTATTACAAAGCCCTTTCACACCTCAATGGCTTCAATAAAATCATCCTTTCACTGTTCAGAGCGCCAGCTATTACAACCCAAGCCATATGTTTGATTCATTTCTTATCATGATAGAAAAACTGGAGAAGCTGAGAGACCTGACAGTTTTGGGACTCTACGGAAGACTGAATTGGAGCAGGAGATGGCATTTTGAGTCTTACTTTTAATGCGTTAAAGCTGCAGAACGAGGTCAGAATGGAGAATCTGTGTAGTTTATCTTGTGGGTGAGGACTCATTAAGATCAAGAAAAGCTTTGGGAAGAATTGGAATTCACATTCATGACCTATTGCCTGGCTTGTTCATGGAGCTCTGGTAAAAAAAAAAGCAATCAGCTCTTTAAATATTTGGTTTGTTCAAGAGAGACTTCATTTTAAAGTTGCCACAAAGCAAACAGATTGCTGTTGGTTTTGTAATATTACATCTCTATGTTGGCTGTAAAAGAGCACAAAGCTAAATGAAAATGAGTAGGTCCAGGACTATCCCACACTCTCAGTGCTTTTAGCTGTTGGAATTGTTATGGCTTTCCTTCCATGCAACAGAACACCCAATCATTCTTAAATTTCTCTCTTCTTCCTCTGGTGACACTGACTTCAACTTCCATCACCTCGAGCATCTATTCTTCACGTTTACACCCAGGCAGCAACAGTCACCGAGATTATTCAAAGTTGAAACGTCCAATTTAAACTCAACTGACAGACTTCGCAGCAAGAATAGCGACCAGGAGCAGGAATGCTGACTGAAAGTCCTCATGATGCTGAGTTCACTTGTATAATTTTAACTGTTACCTTTGCTAAAATCTATTTAGAGTCACACAGCATGAAAACAGACCTTTCAGTCCAACCAAACAGTGCCGAACATAATCCCAAACTAAACTAGTCCCACCTGTCTGCTCCTGACCCATATCCCTCCAAACCTTTCTTATTCATGTACTTATCTAAATACCTTTTAAACATTGTAACTGTGTCCACGTCCACCATTTCCTCAGGAAGTTCATTCCACACGAACCAACCTCTGTGTAAACAATTTGCCTCTTGTGACTCTTTTAAATCTCTCTCCTCTTACCTTAATAATATGCCTCCTCATCTTGAAATCCCCCATCCTAGGGAAGAGGCACCTATCATTACCATTATCTACACCCCTCAGGATTTTATAAACTTCAATGTAACAACACAAGGATGGGTCTTCTTCCTGGATAAAAGAGGAAACTGAGAGGTGATCTGTAAGATGTTTATCAAAGTGTTTGACAAAGTCCTCACTTGTAAATCCAATCAGGAATTTGAGAAAATTTCTTCACCTCAGAGATTGGTTGAGGTGACTAACACAGGTGCATTTAAGGAGAAGCATATGTGTGAGAACAGAGCAGAGGGGTAGGTTTCCAGGGGTCAATGGAGAAGCTTTAGTGAGGTGGAAAGGCTGTGGTAGAGCCATCAGATCGAATGCCCTGATTTGTAACAGCACAGGCTCAGGATTGATCTTGGACTGATCGGGACTGATTGTTCAGCACAGCTTACAACCTAAATAGGGGAACCCATAGTTCCACTTAATTTCTCTAGAAATATCCTAATCAACCTGTTCAGACACATTATGACACATCTTTGGAGCAGGTGGGACTTGAACCTGGGTCTCTTGACCCAGAGGTGGACACACTACCTCTGTGCTACAAGAGAATAAATAAATTATTGGTAACGATGGATTTTGAACCAATTTGCACATCCCCACAATAGATTAGGAAACCAATTGCCTTAACCACTCAGCCACAAAATCACAAGATTTGATCCTCGAGGGTGCAAGACAGAGTGACTGGAACAAACAATATTTGGCTCGGATTCCTACTGCTAACTGAAAGTGTTACATATAAAGTCAGGTCAGTATAACCTGCACAATGGCTTCAGGGGTTCCAACTGAAGAAAGGCCTGCATGTTCTAATGTATCCTGTCAGAGATCAAAGAGTAGAGTACTGCTGATTCTAGGGTGGTCAAGGGTGAAAAATCTGTCAGATCCCTTGCAGTATTAATCATTTAGAATTAGAGACTTCCTTTTATAATGATCAGTAATCTTTTTTGTGTTATCTGATATATTCAATAATTTTGTTTTTTATACCAACTTAACAATTCTTTTCTGAATGTGGAAGGGGAGAGTCCCTTCCCCAAGAGTTAACAATGTAGATTTTCACGGTAGTTGAGAATATCACTTGCTGCCAAATCAAACCAGCAGAGACTGTAGCTAAAATTGAGAGTTATTTCTGAGGTGAGGCCATTGACCTGATACGTTAACTCTGTGTTCCCTCTGCACAGGTGTTGCCTGCCCTGATGAATATTTCTGGCATTTCAAACAAAGAGCTCCTCCCCTAATGGGCAATGGACAGATGCAACACTCCCTCAAATGTGCAATTTGGAGTGACACCATATGGTCTGGATTCTCAATTGGCCATTGTATCATTGGTGCTATAGTAGGTAAATTGACATGAATTACAGATCAACTAGGATTTATTTCAATGCTGCAGAAATTTCGAGGGGCTCATTCCAGCCTCTAATGTCCCTACTTATTGAAGTTAGAATGGTCTGCCAGCCATCTAATGCTATCCGAATGAGTTTGTGACATCACAGGCACCCACTGCTTTCTACCTGGCTGCTTCCTTCATTATTTCAATTTCAGAAGCTTATTAGATGACTGGTAGCTTGATGCCAATCAGTGGTGATTGAGAGAGTGCTCTGGCTGACTTTTCTTGTCAGAAGGGAGGAGGGAAATTCTGCAAAGAACTCATGCATACGTATCTCAGGGAAAATAATTCCAGATTTATTCCGTATCAAGCTGTTCACTGTGTGTGACAGACAGATAATTAAAAATTTGCATGTGCAGTTAAGTGATAGACAGGATTGCCTGCAGTCAGGGAAAGACAAGCTCTAGTAACATATGTCACGTTGACTGACATTAATGCTGTGTGGAATTTAATGCTCGTTTATTGCACTTTTATACACCTGCAATAAAGGCATACAAGAATAGCAGCGTTTGCTTCTCTGGGCATCTGAACCTCGTAATTGGATCACATTAAGTCAGCAAGAGGCATCATTCTCTTGGTGTCTGTTTTATCAAAACCTTTCATAATTTTAAAGACTTCAGTGAGTCTTTTTCTTTTCAGGGGGAGAGAGATCTAGACTGAATTTATTCTCTCTCTGTCTTCTGGCTCCCCCAGGATTTAGCATCACGAACAACCAGAAAAGCTGCCATACTAATAAAAACAAAGAACAGCGGTTGCTGAAAATGTGATACTGAAGCAGAAAATGCTGTAGGTCTGGCATCATCTGTAGAGAGAATAACGGAATTAATAGTTAGAGTCCAGTGACCTCTGTCAGAACAAGCTGCTCTATGAGGTTGCACTGTAAAAGTCTTATTCAGTTTTAAATTTAATCTGTGGTATGAAGATGTGATAATGAAATATTCCTTTTTTCTGTTTCATCCTACATTCTGAATTCCAATTACCTGCATACCACATTTTGCAACGTTAATGAAGGACAATGCAGCCCCATGTACACTAGGTATGGTAGTCCCTTGGAATGACAATGAGGCTTAATACATTTGGTGAAGTAACATAGTCAGGGAGAAAGTGAGGTGGGGTCTCAGCCGGATCCTTCCAGCCCGGCACCGCCTTCCTGACCTGCAGTCTTCTTCTTGACCTCTCCGCCTCCACCCTACTCCGACCTATCACCCTCACCTTGACCTCTTTCCACCTATCACATTTCCAACTCCCCTCCTCCAAGTCCCTCCTCCCTACCTTTTATCTTCTCCTGCTGAACACTCTCTGCTCATTCCTGAAGAAGGGCCTGTGCCCGAAACGTCGAATCTCCTGTTCCCTGGATGCTGCCTGACCTGCTGTGCTGTTCCAGCAATAAAGTTTCAACGAAGTAACATAGTCATGCTACCTGACTAGTAAATCAATGACATGGACTAATAAAACTAAAATCCTGGTCAAATCATCAATTCTAATGCCAAATATTCATTCATTCAATTTGTTCCAACAATCTAGATCACTTGTTTAAATCTCATTAGGCAGTTTGTGAAATGGAAATCAATTTAAGAAAAAAATCTCAATGACAATAGAAAAACAATCATGTAGTTGTAAGAAACTCATCTGTTTCATTAAGAATATGGCTGGGCCATTCAGACCCATCAAGTCGCTCTGCCATTTAAAACAATCATTGCTAATTAATTTGTTTTGACTTGATTTGATCTATTACTGTCACGTGTACCAAGGTACAGTGGAAAGCGTTGTTGTACGTGTTTTTACAGGCAGATCAGACATTACAAGTGTAACAGAACACAGTATTACAGCGCTGAGAAGGTGCAGAGAGAGAGAGAGAGATCAATATTAACGTTAAAGATATCCATTCAAGAGTCTTATAACAGTGGGGAAGAAGTGGTTATTGAATCTGTTCATACGCAGTGGCTCAGTGGTTAGCACTGCTGCCTCACAGTGCCAAGGACCCGGGTTCAATTCCCGCCTTGGGCAACTGTCTGTGTGGATTTTGCAAATTCTCCCTGTGTCTGCGTGGGTTTCCTCCCACAGTCACAAAGATGTGCAGGTTAGTTGAATTGGCTATGCTAAATTGCCTGTAGTGTAGGTGCATTAGTCAGGGGTAAAAATAGAGGGTGGGTTTCTCTTCGGAGGGTCAGTGTGGACTTGTTGGGCCGATGGACCTGCTTCCACACTGTAGGGAATCTAGATTCTAGAAATCTTTATATCTTCTGCCCCATGGAAGAGAGTTGAAAAGAATATAACCGGGTGGGAGGGGTCTTTGATAATGTTGGTTGCTTTGCCAGTGCAGTGGGAAGTATAGATGGAGTCATTAGATGGGAGGCTGGTTTATGTGATGTATTGGGCTGTGTTCACAATTCTCTGTAGTTTCTTTCGGTCTTGGGCAAAGCAGTTGCCATACCACACAATGATGCAACCAGATAGGATGCTTTCTAAAGTACATTTATAATTATTTGTAAGGGTCTTTACGGATCTAGTCTCCTCAGAAAATAAAGTAAAGAAAGGAATGTGCTTTCATGACTGCAGTGTCTACGTGGGTGGACAAGGACAGAAAACATTTTAATGCCTTTTACCTGCGCTATCCCCCTATCTCATTCTCTGAAATTCTAAATACAGACCCAGTTTATTGCTCTTCATAAGACAGTCCCCCATCCTCGGAACAAGTCTGGTGAACTTTCCTTGCTTTGTTTCCTTTGCGTTTACTTTATTATTTCAGTTTATTTTGAATATACTTATTTTAGCCTCCCGTTTTCTTGTGTTCCTTTCTGAAATCCAAGTAGTTGCACTTTCTGTATAAATGATATTTCTTATCGTTTTTTTTTGTATTCAAACTCACTCCCTATCAACAACTTCTCACCAAACAATAAACTGACAGATTTCCTGGGACTTGGATTTTTGCACATTCACTCTGTCTTGGCACTATATTCTGAATGAAGTCACTCCCCACTCAGTGCACTATTTTTAAACTTACTGCCTCCTCTCTTGCCACGGTGTTCAGAATTCTTTGCATTCTTTTTTTAAACTTGCTGCCTCCTCTTTTGGTGCCATGTTCAGAATTAATGTCTTTTAATGAAAGAAAACTGCTGTCCTTTACCTGGATTGATGTTGATGTGAATCCAGTCCTATATCAAGGTGCTTGGCTCTTAATGCCCTTCTGAAGTGCCATACAATTTTTCACCATTTTGTCAGGATAACTAGAATGGCTAACAAATGGCAATCTTATTCATGTACCCACATTCTAGGAATGATTTGTTTTAGCAAGCAAATGCCAGATCAGTGAATTCTGCACCAAGATTAATTATCGAGAACCTTCTCTTCAGAGAGTTATGTGCCAAGAAAGATATTTTGGCACACACAGATGATATTTGATACTGGGAACCTAGGCGACAACACCCAAGAACAATGAGTACATGTTGGCAGCAAACACAATAAAAGCTAAAAAGTGTAAGTTAAAATATAAATAAACTTTTACAATGCTGGACTTTGTGGGTAAAGCGGAGTTTTCTTTGCAAGTTGTCCAAAGTTACCATTTTATCAAGTTAAATGTTAATTTTAGTGGTCAGTTGGGGTTGGATATGGGCGATTTGCCTTGGATTGAATCCCTTTTGGTTTCAGCCTTTTGTTTTTCTGAGGTGGACGTAAATTAATGTCTTGTTTTAGTCAAACTGGTGGTGAGGCAGTAAATATTGCTGGTGAGATGGGAGCGAGAAGGGATTGTGTAACCAGTCAGACTCTTGTACCTGAACTAAAGAAGTCCACTGCTCCATCTCTGGGTAACATGAGGAGAACATGGAATGAGCCTGGTGGGGAATAGAGACAAGTTTGGAAATGTATATGAGCAGGCCCCTCTTGGCATAACAAACTGCACACCATTTTTATTTAATACAGTTAACAAGCTGGGAATTTGTGTTGCAGACATTTCGTCCCCTGTTTAGGTGACATCCTCAGTGCTTGGGAGCCTCCTGTGAAGCGCTTCTGTGATGTTTCCTCCGGCATTTATAGTGGTTTGAATCTGCCGCTTCCGGTTGTTAGTTCTAGCTGTGCGCTGCAGTGGTCGGGATATTGGATCCAGGTCGATGTGCTTATTGATTGAATCTGTGGATGAGTGCCATGCCTCTAGGAATTCCCTGGCTGTTCTCTGTTTGGCTTGTCCTATAATAGTAGTGTTGTCCCAGTCGAACTCATGTTGCTTGTCATCTGAGTGTGTGACTACTAAGGTCTGGCTGTCAGTTCGGAAATGCTCTTGATGTATGGTAACGTGGCTAGTCTTTTGGGTTGCAGCATGTCCTCATTCCGTTGTCTTTCCCTTAGGCATCTGTTGATGAAATTGCGCGGGTATCTGTTTTTGGCAAATACATTGTATCGGTGTTCTTCTTCCTTTTTTGCAGTTCTGGTGTACTGCAGTGTTTTGTGGCCCTTTTGAGTAGTGTCTTGATGCAACTTCTTTTGTGTGTGTTGGGGTGGTTGCTTTCGTAGTTTAGGACTTGGCGTGTGTGTGGCTTTCCTGTCCACTGCAGCAGATAGCTGGAACTGACAACCGGTAGCAGCAGATACAAATCACTATAAATGCCGGAGGAAACATCACAGAAGCGCTTCACAGGAGGCTCCCAAGCACTGAGGATGTCACCTAGACAGGGGACGAAATGTCTGCAACACAAATTCCCAGCTCGGCGAACAGAACCACAACAATGAGCACCCGAGCTACAAATCTTCTCACAAACTTTGAATACAGTTAACAACCATACATTTCTTTCATGGTCAGTGGAATCTAGCACACTTGATTTAGTCAGCAGTAGCTTAGTATTGTGGGCATTAATAAGAAAATACTGAGCAGAGGATGGGCTAAAAAACCACGTGAATATTTGGAGAGTGATTTTCACCTTACCAGCCAGGCAGAAACTGGACAGAACTGCCCTGAAAATTGTCCAGGTTACCCCGACACCCTGAGTTTCTCTTTTAGTTTTACCTCCTTCCAGGAGTATCAAAGACAGACTCTCATAACCAATAGGGTCCCTTTTAACAGGATATGCTTGGCTCTGATAATGGACCTGAATTGAATTGAAACTTGACACATCAAGGCCAAAAACAAGTCAAAAAGTGCAAGCAATTTCCTTGTGCAATGGAGGCATCGAGCAACTCATTTCACGAGTGAATAGGAATAGAAACAAATACTTTCCTTGCTGGTGGTACATGTCATTCCATCGATAAATAAATTCTTTAAAAACATTATCAATTGGTTTAAATTAATATTGTAAATTTGGACTTCTTCCAAAGCCAAGGAGACAAATGTGACTTTGGCAGTGTTTTCAAATGAAGGTAGACTGGAAGGAAATGGAAAAACAAAACAAAGAAATATGGATACCTGAAAACAAACCAGAAATTGGTAGCAAAACTCAACAGATCTGACAGCATCTGTGGGAAGAAAGCAGAGTTAATGTTTTGGGCCCAGTCACCAGTTCTGATGAAAAGACATTGGATTTGAAATGTAACTTCTGCTCTCTTTCCACTGACGCTTCCAGGCCTGCTGAGTTTCCCCAGCAATTTCTGTTTGGGAGGAAACGGAGTTCGTTTTATACCTGGGTAGCACTTACCATTCGCAGCAGTTTCAAGAGTGGATTAGGAATAGGGAGGAAGGTAAAGTTAACAAGTCCTCCACTTCTGATTGCTACACATGAATGAAATCATATGTTAGCTATTGGAGGAGGAAGGCAATTGGCCCCGCCTTAAGTCAGAGAATTAGAAACAGGTCCACTCCCTTTCTTGTTGCTGTATCTGTTGTTTCCCAGATGACTGCAGATATTTTGGCTCTGTTACCCAGCCAATGCCCACATAGAATCCCTTTAAGTGTCAGGAACAAAGGGACATAGGAATAAGATAGGTCATTCAGCCCCCTGAGCCTGTTCTACAATTCAGTGAGATTAGGGCTGATCTGTGACCTAACTCCACATATCTGCCCTTGGCCCATTTTCCTTAATATATTTGCTTAACAAAAATTCATCTATCTCAGACTTAAAGCTAACAACTAATCAAATATCCATGGCCATTTGTGGAAGAGATTTCCAAACCTCTAGTACCGTCAAGTGTAGAAGTGCTTCCTAACATCTCTCCTGACTCTCATTCTCAGGGTACACAACCCCCAGTTGATTACCCTGTGGGGATAAAACTTCTAACATTGTTCCTAAGGTTAAACTATATTTGTGTTCCATGGTTTAACATATTCAATTGCTCTGTAAATTAAATGCTCTCTTCCGTTAAAACAATCTCTTATACCTTGTCTGAAACCATCGCTCACTACTCACTGGGTGTAAAGCTCCTACAGCTGGTTATCTCAGCTCCAATCACAACTCTTCACTTTCTTTAGGTCTTGAATGGCTGTCTCTCTTGTTTCTTTTACTTTTGGAACTGGATACAGCACACAAGGTGCAGTCAGACCCTAGATTTTGCACAAACATTTGGAAGCATTGTAACCGTGCTGAGGACAGTGAAAAACTCCAGTCAGACATTGTCGAGTAAGGTGTAGTGAGCAGCCGCATGCCCTCTAATTTTCCTGCTAGTTCTGTGGGCTTCTGAGGCATGTGTGTGGCAGCGACCTCCAGAATTGCAGGTCAATGCTGCAATCCACATGCTGCACCGATCGGTATGTGTAGAACATCTGCGCAACTTAAAGGGAACATTGGTGAGCAGATAGTTGGAAGGTGAAGTTCAATGCAGAGAAGCAGAGTGAGGTGAAGAAGTGTTGCATTTTAGTAGGAAAAACATAAACAGACAAAATAAGTGAAGGGCATAAATCTTAAAGGGGTGCAGGAGAAGAGGGAGGTGAATGTATATGTGCACAGATCATTGAACATGGAAGAGTAGGTGAAAAGAGTAGTTAGTTAGGGATACAGAGTCAAGAGCTTTAGTAGTAGGAGAGAAGAGGTGATGGTGAATAAGACACTTGTTAAACCTTGCCTAGAGTGTTACGTACTATAGGAGGAATGTGAAAGCATTATAGAGTGCACAGAAGAGGTTTGCAAGAAATGTTCCATGGATGACAAATTTGAACTTATCCTACTTGAAGAGAAGGCAGCTAAAACGAAATTTGGTAAAATAGGTCTGCATAGAATAGAGAGAGAATGAAACTCTTCCTAGTTCTAAACGATCAGAAAATGAGAGGGCATAGACTTAGTGATTTGCAAAGGCAGCAAAAGTGATGTGAGGAAAAGCCTTTCCACACAGACAGTGGTTTGGGTCTAGAATGCACTGCCTGGAAGTGGAGTGGAGATAGTTTTTTTTTTAAAGATTAGATTACCTACAGTGTGGAAACAGGCCCTTTGGCCCAACAAGTACACATCAACCCTCCGAAGAGAAACCCACCCCTCTATATTTATCCCTGACTAATCCACCTAACAGTACAGGCAATTTAGCATGGCCAATTCACCTAACCTGCACATCTTTGGACTGTGGGAGGAAACCCACACAGACACAGGGAGAATGTTCAAACTTCAAACAGATAGTTGCCCAAGGCAGGAATTGAATCGGGGTCCCTGGTGCTGGGAGGCAGCAGTGCTAACCACTGAGCCCCTTGAGGCATTCGAGAGGCAATGAATTATTATCTAAATAGAAAATGCAGGAGAATGGCACTTATCATAATGAACATTTGAAGAACTGGGTCAGACACAATGGGCTAATTGGCCTCCTTTGTGCCAAAAACCATTACTGTTTCTGTGAAAATAAAATCAGACCATCTTTTAATGGCTTACTGAAACAGTCTCACTGTGTGGACTCCATTTTTTAAAGAAAAATATCAAAGTTTTGATCAGCTTGAGTGAAGTCTTTGACTTTGAAAAGGATTTGCTTTTTCAGTAATGAGTTTGGACAACAATGGTTGGAAAAAATGGACTACTGCAAAAGATGTCCCAGTGATACCTGTGGCATGAAACTGGAACATAGCTGTTATAGACCATTTTTAGGCTGAACTCTATTCAATACATCAAAGAGGCCAAGAGCCTGTACCTTCTGTAGTTTTGATGAGCTCCTGTTCCCTATCTATCTGGTATATGACTACTTCCAGCCTCTCTCCTATAGCCAAAGGGACATTCTCCAATTTCTGGCTGCAAGTTCAAGTGTGGATTCTTGACCACCTGATGCAGATGGGAACGGGCATTTCAATTAATCTCCTGGTTAAGGTAACCATTCACAGGTCCAGACAGTAGGCTGTTGACAGGATAATTTAGTTCAATTGTTTATGCCCATTTAAAGAGCATTAGTATATGGACAAGTGTCAATTTGAATTGTCATTGGTGAGATGTAATTGGCCAGGAGGAGAACTGGTTAACTAACCAAATGATTCACACAGCTAATCCCGAAGTCATTCTGCGATTACGTTAGAGCCCAGGTGTCCTTGGAGAAGGAGCACGCGGTGTCGACCAACACCCTGGAGTTGTTCAGGGAAAGGTGGGCGCTGCAGGGAGTGGAGTGCATCATTTCTCCCTCCAACTCTATTTTGATTTAGTCCCTACCTTCCCCTTCACTGTTTTGATCACACAGCACTGCCCTTTGATGTGAAGGGCAGCATTTGTCACTGGCCACCCGGGTGTTTTCCTATCTTCCTGGTGGTGGAAATTGAATAAAGATTCGTGCACTTTGTGTCTTTCACTGTGTCTCACACCTGCACACACACACCATGGGTGCTGGGGATAAAATAAGCACTACCGCACTTAGGTGGTAGTGTGGGGGTTAAAGGGGATAAAAAAAAAGAAAAAAATAAATTGAAAAAGGAAAAAAAAAGGAGGACCCCCACCCGGTACAAACAAAAATCCTGAAGTCATTCTGCGGTTACGTTAGAGCCCGGGTGTCCTTGGAGAAGGAGCACGCGGTGTCGACCAACACCCTGGAGTTGTTCAGGGAGAGGTGGGCGCTGCAGGGAGTGGAGTGCATCATTTCTCCCTCCAACTCTATTTTGATTTAGTCCCTACCTTCCCCTTCACTGTTTTGATCACACAGCACTGCCCTTTGATGTGAAGGGCAGCATTTGTCACTGGCCACCCGGGTGTTTTCCTATCTTCCTGGTGGTGGAAATTGAATAAAAAATTTGTGCACTTTGTGTCTTTCACTGTGTCTCAAAAAAAAAGAAACCAAAAAAAAAAGAAAAAAAGAAAAAAAAAGAAAAATCCTGAAGTCATCTTAAGTGGTAGTGTGGGGGTTAATAAAAAGAGAGAAAAAAAGAAAAAACAGGAGGGGCAACTGCTTAAAAAAAGAAAAAAAATCTTGAAGTCATATCTGTTTATTCTTAAAAAAAATCCTGAAGTCATCACCTCCACACACACACCATGGGTGCTGGGGAAAAAATAAGCACTACCGCACTTAGGTGGTAGTGTGGGGGTTAATATAAAAAAAAGAAAAAAAAAAGAGAAAAAAAATCCTGAAGTCATCTGTAGTTAATAATAAATCAGCTGATGCTCATTCAGCTCCTTATAAAGCCATTTTGAGAGAGTAGTGTAGCTTATTGGGAGTTTACTCAGCTCATAATTGTGAGGTTGCGAGATTGAACCTGCCCCTGGTAGTTAAAGGAACTTTTTGTACAGTGATTTTTAGCTTGAACCAAAGAGTTTGTTATACCTCTCCTGTGGTGTGTCATAATATTGAAAACATCTAAAGTTGATTTAAACTAAAAACAAGATGGTACTGAAGTTCCAGCATAGAATTGGAAAGTAGCATAATCTTGAAATCTACTGTTGAGTCTTGTTTTTAGACCACTTGGAGTACTATGTCTAGTGCTGCTTTCCATATACCCAAAATAAAGGCCTTGGAGAACTTGCAAGGACTTTTCCCATAAAATTGACCTGTTTAGTCATGTTATGATACTCTCTAGAAGCAGGATGGACTTGAACTTGGATTGCCTGGTCTAGACATAGGGATGTTTCCTCATCCTCAAGGATGATGCCAGGACTGAAGTTATGCTTTTTAAAAAAACATAGGTTGGACTGTTGCACATTTCTTTACTAAAGAGAAGGCTGAGGACAGAAATTCTTCAAATTATGAAAAGGACTTCACAGGGTTGATATGAATGCAATGTTTCCACGTGGATGTCCAAAACTAGGAATTGTAAGCTTATGAAATCTAGAAATTTCTTGACCAGGAGTAGTGAACTAGAATGTAATATTGACTAACACATGAAGTAGTTGAGAACAGTTTTAGAGAGAAAATATAGGTAAGTACATGTGGTAAAAATGAGTGGAAGGATATCTTGATAAGATGAGATAATAAAAAGGAAGCTTGTTTTCGGCTTGAACCCTAGTATTAAGCCAAATTATCTAATTCTGCAAAGTTTGATTAAGATTCTATATGCGTGAGTAGTAATGATCAATGGGGATTCTGCAAAAGTAACAAAAACTGCTTACTTATCAAACTAAATGGGCATAAAACTGAACCCTAAATCTATTCAATTGAATGATTTTTCAAAGGGTTGATTTAAAAAGCACAAAATTATTGCAATGTGACACTTTAACCCTTGGGTACAATTGACATTGAAATCAAGAGCATGAACATAAAGGACATCACTGGGATTCAGTATATTCAATACTTTATAATTTTAGTCTTTGATCGTTATTCCCAATTCAGTCAGGACACTGACCAAAAGCAAAACCAAAGATTTTATTTTTTTTAAATGGCCTCTTCAAAATGTCTTTCACAAATCATTCAGAGTTTGAGAAGAGCTTTCAGCTCTGTACTTGGGTTTAAATAGAGGCTAGACTATACGATCCATTCCATTGGGTTCTCGAGCGTCTAAAGAACTGCATCAACCCAGTTCCTCATCAGATTCAGACCAATGGTAATTATCTCACTGTAGGATGAAGTTTTTTTTTAGAAATGAAACATATTTGAGTTGCAAATGATTAAGGGTTAACGTGGACCAGTTGTTAAGGGGAATTAAAAGCTTCAATGTGCTGGAAAGTAAATAATAGAATTGTAAATTAAAGCCATGAGCTGAAAATAACTCAAAAGTACTTAATCAGAAAAGTAATTAAGAATCTTTTGTGCTTGTTCACCAAATGTCAGCTTGGTTCAATTGGTTGCACCTGGTAAGCACACTGAGTCTACCAACCCCACATTAGAACTTCATCTTTTAAATAGATAGTTCAGTGCAGTTGTTGGAAAGAAATGCTTTCTGGATAGACTTACCCTTTTGGATGAGATGTGTGCTCCTCTTGCCATATACAGCTGGATGTTGCATTGGTGTTATTTGAAAAACAGGAGATAGTGCTGCCTGACAGCTCTCCCTCAACAAATACCATCAAAAGTTTAACTTTACTGATTATTCATCTCAGGGCTGTTTGGGGATTCTGCTAGCAGTGATTGTTGTTTTAAACGGGCAAAATCAGCAGCCAGTTTCCCAAAAGTGACTCATCACATGTACTTTGTGATAATAGATTTGAGACACAATGCAAGTATTTCATTGGTATTTGCAAAACTGTTTAGAATTCAAGATGTCTCCCTGATCCCACATCTGAGCTTTTCTGTCAATGCTAGTCGATGGCATATTTCTGTGAGATTGTATTGAGGACTGCAACTGACCAGAAATTGGGTTGGGAATGTCTAAGCACAATTTAGATTGGGTCATTGTAGATATCACTGAGAGATCGTACTCAAATCACCAAGTATGATAACTGTGCAACCTGAGTCTCTCAAAGTTCACAGAGAAGGGCTACTTTGCTCCTACCAATGGGAATAACACTTAGAAGATTTAAGTGGGGACTGGAATCAGTCCCCACTTAATGGCTGAAAGATGGGGAAAGAGAGTGCTGTACTAGTAACATCACTGGGCTAGTACTCCAGAGGACACAACAAAAGCTCTGGGGAGACAAGTTCAAATCACCTCACAGGTTGACTTAGTTCACCAGTGCCTGAACAGGAAGGAAACTCTACTGCCCTTACCCAATTTGGCCTAAAGGTGACTCCAGACCCTCAGCAATATGGTTAATTTGAGCAAGCCAATCATTTCAAGGGTACTGAGGAAGGGGCAACAAATACAGTGGTGCCCACATTACAAGGTAAAAATGGAAAAATAAAATTGGAAGAATTTTGGGAAAGAGGACTGGTGCTGTCTGGATTACTCTTTTGCACCTAACAGATCAAATGGTCTTCCTCAGTGCTTGTATAATTCAATGCGTGTTCTAAATGATTTCCTCCATTTGATATTTCTAGTCTATAAAATAAGTAGGGTTTGACAAGAATCTGATATTTTTTAAAATAAAAAAGGGGCTTGCAGAGAGAACTGAGTTAGTTGACATCACCATCTTGTGCATAATTCAAGGACACTGTTCTAGAAGTAGAATTCTCCAGATCCCTGAGGTAATCAATTACAGTAGGTCAATTTTGGCACTTGAATTATTATCTGTTACAGAGGGCAGATGCAAAAGAAATGATTTTGCCAATTGTAGGGAGTTAAAGGCCAAGGACACACCTGTCTCCAGGCTTTGGGAGACAGCCAAAGTTTACCCAGGAGAGTATGCTGTAGCATATGCCTCATGATGGGGGGGGGGAAGATAGATTACATCTGGAACTTGAGACCAAAATAGGTACACCTGAGCATAAACAGTATTCAGATTCTGATCTGTTTGTAACACTATTTTCAGCAGCTTAATGAAGAAGCAACAGGTGAGGAATGGATACCAGGAAGGAGATGGAGACATATTGGCTGTCCACTCAGCCCATCTCTCAGTAAATGGGGAAAAATTGCTACTATGTCTGACACCTAGTGGACAAAGTCAGAAGTCTCATGACACCAGGTTATAGTCCAACAGGTTTATTTGAAATCAAGAGCTTTTGGAGTGCTGTCCCTTCTTCATCTGACTTTGTCCACCCAAGTCCAACACCAGCACCATCACATCATAGCTATCTCCAGTCCTCTACCTATTGGCAAAGAAATAAATCATACACATATGGATAGACAGGGCCTTGGCTTAATGACTAATTTGAAAAATGGCAGCTCTGACAGTGCAGCACTCCTGAAGAACTGCAGCCAAGGTTTTGAGCTCCAGTTTCTTGAGAGGGACTTGAAGCAATAAACATCTGACTCTGAGATGAGAGTGCAACCCAAGCATCATCTTGGCTACCACAAATCTTGTGCTCCTAACAGGAAATGAGCCCAGTTCTCCAACTGGATTCTGGTTGACTGAGGTCATCCTGAGGCTCTGAACTACAAGTAGTATTTCTGATAAGACATTTTGTGTGAAACTCATTAGAACAATTCGCAAGAAATGCCAAAGTAAAGAGAAAGATGGGTAGAGGTTGGAGAATAATTTAGTTACTGATGATTTGACAGTTAACTGCAAGGCTTTGTTTAAATTTTTAAGAAGGCAAATTGATTTGATTGGTCAAAGGATTCACCTGAGAAGTGCAAAGAATGGTTGTCAGTTATTTTATCACTTTTTGAAGCAGCAGTGTGTGCACACATTTGTCTTTGTCTGTCTTTTTAAGAAAAAACACCCAGTATATTAAAACATGTAGCTTGCAGTACACGCAAGTGTGCCATACTGTGAACCCAGCTGCGGATCCTAAATTGGTTGCTGCATAATCCTTTTGATTCTACAATTGGACAATGTCTCCAATACAAGTCCTGAATATGCAGTGTTGGATACTGTGGAGTTTTTTAAATGTTGGCTGCCTGAGTACAGCCAGTACCTTTTGCTGGTTGTGAACAGCCAAAGGGATATGTTGTTTAATTTGCCAGTCTTTGGAATATACGGTCTATGTGCAGCAACACACCAGCACTGAAACTTACAGCCCACATTACCTGTTTGTATGATAGGAAGAACAACTCTCTGGTTCATTCTCAAGACAGTGTCTTGAACAAACAGTCAACCTGCCTTGTTTAACTTTTAAACAAAGTTTGGCACTTAACTGTCACTCATCATCTAACTGGTGAATATTCGATGACACTGTCTCTACCAATCATAACTCACTTGCCACATCCTCTCATACAGTATAAATGATTTTATCCCCTTGCATTGGTATTCTTACAAATTGTTCTGAGAAGTGTAAGATGAAAAGGTTTAACAGAATGAGTGGCTTTTTCAGCAATACAAGTTCTCTACTAATATACAATAAATAACTTGAAGAAAGCTAAGGTTTCTGAGGCAATTCAGAAGAATGCTTCTCAAGATCAACCTCCATTTGTGTCTATACTTATTTATTACTCCTCCTTGGAAGGAATGGTAATAGTGAAGTGAACCTGCTGTCTGACTGAAAATTATAAAAGATTGCTTTTCTGTACATGTAGTGTTTCATTTACTTCACAATCACACAAGAGCAAAATGTAAATGGTAACTGTTTGAAAGAAAAGGTCCAAAATGATGTTTGCTCATCTTGTTGGTTTTTGAAAGGCATCCTACAGGATTCTGATGTTGAATATTCTGCCAAGTGCACTGCTGAGCCTCCAGGGCAATTATCAATTTTGAGTCAGTGCTGAGCTTCTTAATTCTCAAATAGGCTTTGCTAATCAATCTGACCAAAATTCCCCTCCAAGTCCCAGACCATTCTGACTTGGGACAATATTGGGACAGTATTCCAAGATACTGGGTCAAAATCTTGGAACTTTCTTCCTTCCAAAGAGCCCTGTGGGTGTCCAGACACCACACACACTGCTTTGGTTCCAGAAGTCAGCTCACCATCACCATCCTGAGGGCAGTTAGGGTTAGGGATGCAAAATAAATGCTGGCTTTGGCAGTGCTGTTCTCTTTCCAGGAATGAATTGGAAAAATACACAACTGATCTAAGCAGAAGGAGTACATTTAACCAGGGTTCCCACGAGTGTAAATGATTTGTGTGCAAGATGTCAGATTAAGCAAGATTATGTTTCATGCTGGTCGAAAGGAACTGTTAAGCTTAATTATGATCCTGTTTGAACAATGGGACCTTGAACAATGGGCTGGGTGCATTTGTGATGGTCGGAAATCTTTGGATCATGCCAAAAAATGCATCAGTTGTAGCACTGGCTGGGTAACCTTGTCTCGCTGTGGGGTCCGTGACCATGTGCAGATGCAATTCACATTGAGCATAATTAAACACTGATCTGGTCATTACCAGATTACTGTTATGAGCTTATTAGCATGAATTGTCTCCTCCATTAATGAACTTCAAAATTACTTAATTGGTTGTAAAGTGCTTTGGGGGCATTGAGAACTCCTTGTAAGGTCCAATCAAAACACTTGGACTGGTGCTCGATTGAATATTTTCCAGTAAAATTGCAATGCTACCCAATGCTAGATTGACATAGGTATTATTTTTGATTGTGATATGAAAGGACATACAAAGTAATGAGGATAAGGCAGCAGAAGGACACCCTGTCAGTTAGTTGCTCACTTACTGGTACAGGCATGGCAGACAGCATGGCTGCTTTGTATGTTGTAATATTCTGTTTCTATGAACAAAGCAAGTATCTCAGTTAGCCAGCTTTCATGTGATTATTGATTCCATTAGCATACAGAAGGTCAGGAAGGGATTTTTTAGAAGGGTTCATGGTGGTAAGGAGTTTTGAGAAAGCAAGTGGGGAGAAACTGTTCCCACTAAGTGGATTTGATTACCAATGGTCACCAATTCAAGGAAATTAGTGAAAAATCCAAGGAAGTGAAGAGATTTTCTATTGATATTTAAGAATACATGCCTGAAACAGTGAGATCAATGCCAATAATTTCCAAAAGAATTAAATGAGTGTTTGTTTGAAAAGAAAACTTGCAGGGCTATGGGAAAAGAGCAGAGGAATGGAAATATTAATTCGCTGCTTTTTGTTACTTATATAAATGATTTGGGTATGAATGTAAGAGGTATGGTTAATAGATGACACCAAAATTGGGGGTGCAGTAGACAGTGAAGAAGGTTATCTCAGAGTACAATGGGACCTTGATCAGATGGGCCAATGTGTCAAGGAGTGGTAGGTGGACTTTAAATTAGATAAATGTGAGAGGCTGCATTTCAGAAAGGCAAATCAAAGCAGTATATGTAATGGTAAGGTTCTGGGGAGTGTTGCTGAACAAAGAACTTAAAGTGCAGGTTCATTGTTCCTTGAAAGTAGACTCACAGGTAGACAGGATAGTGAAGGGGTTTGAAATGCTTGTTTTTATTAGTCAGTACCTTGAGTACAGCAGTTGAGAGGCCATGTTGCGGCTGTACAGGACATTGGTTAGGGCACTTTTGGAATACTGTATTCAGTTCTGGTCTCCCTGCTGTAGAAAGGATGTTGTGAAACCTGAGAGGGTTCAGAAAGAATTTACAAGGATGTTGCCAGGATTATAGGGTTTGAGCTATAGGGAGATGCTGAATAGGCTGTGGTTATTCTCCTCTGAGTATTGAAAGCTGAGAGGTGACCTTATAGAGGTTTATAAAATCATGAAGAGTGTGGCTAGGGTAAATAGCCAAGGCCTTTTCCCCAGGGTAGGGGAGTCCAAAACTAGAGGGCATATAGGTTTAAGGTGAGGGGAGAAGGATTTAAAAGGGGCAACTTTTTCATGCAGAGATTGGTGCATGTATGGAATAAGCTGCCAGAGGCTGGTACAATTACAACATTTAAAAGGCATCTGGATGGGTATATGAATAGGAATGGTTTAGAGCGATATGGGCCAAGTGCTGGCAAATGGGACAAGATTAATTTAGGGTATCTGGGAGGCATGGATGTGTTGAATTGTCCATGCTGTACAGCTCTATGATTCTAAGTAAATAGCTCTTCCAAAGGTCCAACATAGATATGTAATTTTTTTATTATTTCTTCCTGGGATATGTGCACCACTGCCTGGACCACTCCTAATTGCTACTTGAACTGGCTGGCTGGCTTACTGAGGCCATTTCAGAGGGCAGTTAAGAGTCCATAAGATTCTACAAAAATAGAACACAGGAAATTAGGAACCCTATTAGCCCCTTGAGCTTTCTCCACCATTCAATAGGATCCAACACTCATTTCCACTTTCCAGCTGAGAGTCTGGAGTCACAAATAAGCCAGATCAGCTAAGTGCACCAGACCCCTTTCCCTAAAGGGTCATTAATGAACCAGATTGCTTTTTACAATAATTAATGGTGTTATAGATCATTAACTGATCTTTTCATGAAATTTAAATTTCACCATCTGGCATGGTAAAATTCAAACCCATCCCTGCATTCTGGATTACTAGTGATTAGAACTACATCAATGCCTTCCCCCTCCATTAATGCATCTATGTGTTGGATGTGTGTGACATTGGTAATTCAAAGTTAAATAAAGGTTAAATAGGCTGGTGTTTTTCAATTAACCATTAGGGAGCTCTCATACTGCTATGTAAAAACTCAATCTTTCAGATAACACGCAATTTGCAAATCGGTCATTTTTTGGGGAATTGTCAGCATGAGAAACAGCAATTTCTATAGGGAAAAACCTCTATTGACAAGATTAAACCATTTTGACTGACACCAATGAGGCAAATTGTTTCTTTCATCTATTGCTAAGTGTAGGGAAGGTCACAAATTTATTTACATGAGAACAAAGTGTTCACAGACTTTGTTACAATCTCATTTCTTAGAGGTCCTTTGTTCTTTATTTCGGTCAAGCTGTTTTCACTGAATTCTGCGGCACGCATCATCTACCTTTTGAGCTCAAATGTAGCCCGTTTCTCCCTTTATCGTGACTTTTTGTAGATCTGTTATTTACTGTGCCTTTTTAAAATGGTCAACTCCAGCTGTCATAGGTTGGATGATTTGGGGTTTGGAGTTGTTCCTCTCCTTTTGCCCACCCTCCCCACCCCTTCGCCTTATCCTGTGCCCCGGGTAAAGGGAAAGCTTTCTGGGGGTTTGGTCATTCTGAATACCAAGTAAAAACAGTCCATTTTGAAGGTAAAACTGGTCCTACCAATTTGCTGTAATGGAAGTCCCTGGCTTTGATCTGCCAAATGCCCACAGCTGAAATTGATAGGGCACTAGTGGGATGATCATACCCATGTCCCTCACCCTGTGAGGTGGCATACCACAGCATTCCAAGACATGGTACTCATGATGTTTGTCATTACAGTCCTTGACAATTAGTGTGTAACATGGATGAACTCCCTTGGATTTTCCCCACAAACATTAACAAGTGTTTGAAAGCCATCGTGCAGTCATTAGAAGGTTCTGTCCATGGCTTGGAAACAGGAACTTTGAAAAAAAATGTTTAAAAGTCTACAAATGCATCTTCCGGGCATTCTCACGGTGTTTCTCTTCCTCCATCTCCAAAAAAGAAAAAAAGTACAAAACTAATTTCAAGTTTTTTCTTTTATAGGACTGATTCCATGTTTTCGCACCATTCATGGTCCTCAAGATTATAGATAAATTTGGTCTTTTGAGAAGGAGGTTGGCTAGAGTCCCTTCCTGCAGTGTCCAATGTTAAGGTTGATGCAAAAAGGTCACTCGCAGTTAGTGGCTGGAGATTTCTCTCATCATCCCTGATGTACTTACTGGCATTCCTCCGCAGACAGTGCCAGGTTGTTGTGTACAGGATGAATGCAAATGTCTTCAGTGTGATGGCGATGCTGATGTAGAGGTACCGATAAACTACGTTATCGTATAACATACAGGCTCCCAGCTCCCCACAGATAGTGGTCCAGAACAAGCACGTTGAATCAATCCCAGCGCCAAAGATGAGAGGTGGAGGAATAAAACCTATCAGGATGGACAGAAACAAAATTGCAAAGTGTTACACAAATAGAATAAGGCTGACCAATGGGTAAACAATTTAATTAGAGTTGATGTTTTGTGGGTCAAAATTCTGGAATTTCCACTCTAATAGCATTGTGTTTACCTGCACTAAATGAACTGGAGTAGATAAAGGTGGCAGATCACTACCACCTTCGAGGACAACTGGGGATGGGCAATAAATGCTGGCCCAGCCATGCTGTGAATGACTTTTAATGAATGAAATTGTTCTTTTTCCTACTGCTCTGAAGCTGCTGATCCAGGTTGTACCGGCTGCAGATAGTCAGTGAGTTTGCTCAGTGATATCTCACCCTGTTTGTGTGTTTATTGCCCCTTAAGTTGAGTCGAGCAGTGTCAAACCCAGCTCCCAGTTCCATGTGTTGGTCAAGTGAAGCATGCAGTAAGACAGAAGGAGGGATCAAGGGGTATTGGGAGGTCACAGGTCAGGACTGCAGCCAGTCACTCCATGCAAAAGGGGAGGACTCAGGAGGCATAGGGCTCTGAGCAGAATTTACTGAAAAATACTGAAGGGGAAAAAAGAATGGGAGCGAACTAGACAACAGCCTTCACCACTCACTGAATCACTAAAACAAAGTGAACTACTACTGCTAGTTTCTTAGACTCAAGTCTGCTCATCTCTAGCTCAATGCCCCATATTCTCACTTCCTCTCTTTTTATCTAAAATCATTTTAATCTTTCTTGAATATACTCAATCTTGCAACTTCCACAGCTAAATTGACCACTCTCTGCATGAAGAAATCTTTCCTCTCAGTCCTAAATCCCTGAGATTGTCACCGATGGTTCTAGACTACCCAACCAGGGGAAACCCTTTCCCCATCCAGTCTGTCCAGCTCTGTTAGAACTTGGTTTCTATCAGATCCCCTCTCATTCTTAGAAACCTTAGTAAATACAGGCCCAGTTGAACTAATCTCTCCTCTGAGGTCACTGGTATTAGTTGAGTGAATGTCCACTGCACACGATGACAAGCATGTCCTCTCTTGTGTAGCAAAACTGCTTGCAATACTCCAGGTGAGGTTTTACCAAAGACCTATATAACTGCAATAAGATTTCTACTTCTGAACTCAGATCCTCAAATCCTCAGTCCTACATCCTATGATGCAGAAAAGCAGTACAATTGTATAAGTGATTCCAATCTCCTACAATACAAAGTTATGAGCCTGGGAGTCCGAAACCCCTTAGCTCAATGTTGATGAGGAAGGTACTTGTCAAGCAATTGAAGATCAGAAGTTCAACATAAAATGAGAACTAGCAGAACAAGAGTGATGTACTCAGAAAATCTGACAACATTGGTTTAAGGATGTGTCCATGTTTGTGGATGTGATTGATGCATTATACTTTGACTTTGACAAGGTGCCCACAAAATGCGTAATGAAGGTGAGGCACATGGAATTAAGAGACAAATTCAATAGAGAACTCTGCTCAAAGCAGCACTCGGTCATCCTGAAGAACTGTTGAAGCTGCAACCAGTGACTTAACGGAATCTGACAATTTAGTTCTGAAACTTCTGTTCTTCACATTTGCGAATGACCTTCACAAAGCTATTGTAATCCAGCTTGTACGGCCAAGCAAGATGTATTGAAGGGAGACGATTAACACTTGAAAGGAATAATGCTTCAACAGATGAGTAGAATATGTTGTTCAATAAATCCAAGATAATTAAGAAAGCTGCTAATTTTAATGAATCTAAATAATTAATCAAGGCAAAAATCATGCAGATTAGATAGGGTGTGATGGTTGAGAGATTTGATTGATTGATTGATTATTGATGGATGGATGGATGGATGGCATGAAGCATAAGTTATCAGCATACGTTTTATGCCCTGTTAGATTTAAAATCCCAATGAACTAGAATTGAAACCTTATAGATAACTCTTGGTGTGTTACACCTCGGCCTCTATTGACAAAAGGTGGACTAGAAACGTTCTCAGGCTCCGACCATTGAATTCAACATGGAGCAGCCCACCGTCATATTTCAGATCTGACCCTTCCTGCCTGCTGAGTGCACTGTAGGTGCCATAAGCACTAATCTACAGAATATAGTGCAGTAACTCAGCAGGGTGAGCTTGTCATCAGCTTCCCACACAGTGATCTTTATAGAAAGAATGAATAATAACAGCAAAATATGGGGAGCTCACCATTTTCAAAACAATACCGTTCAGCATGCTCTCCCATTCTATTACTGTTATTGAATCAAAATCCAGAAGTTCCCCACCTAACAAACTCCATTCTGGGAACATCATTTTAAGGTCAAATCATGACAGCCATTGCAGTGACAACTTGTACATTCTTTCATTGCAATTTTAGTGACATTGCTATCAATTGAATAGTGGGTCATAGCAATTAGGCAGCAGTCTGACATTAGGGAAGTGAGGCAATTAAAATTAATGTATTACTTTATGTTACTGTGTTCCACATCATACTGTGAACCCTCATTAGAAAGTGTTACAGAGATGAGAATCTTCAATTATAAGGAACGTTTGGGAAAGTTGGATGTCCTCCCCATGGATGAAAAGGTTAGATGGTAACTTTGTTCAGGTTTTCAAGATGACAAAAGGATTCAGTTAGAGCAAAGTGGAGAAAGATGAATCCATCTAGTGAGGTAGCTAGTGGTCAAAGGTGACATATGTAAAATCCTCATCAAAAAATCTCAGATGCTGAACAGAGAGATGTTCTTCACACTGAGCTTTTTTGGGATCTGAAATAATCTATCCTTAAGGTGGAAGTCAATAGTGTAAATGATTTTAAAATTAAATTGGCAGAAATGTAATGAGGTACCTGCAAGATCACAAACTAAGTTGGATTGTGAAACAAAGTACCAATCCTCTTTCAGCAGCCTCCATCAATGCTGGAAGATTTTAGGATTCTTTCAGGTTACTCATTGAACATCTTGGTTGTAAACACTCCTTTCAACCTTCCCTGGATTTTGAAAGAATGTTTCTTACCGTTGAAGAAATGCAGCAATGAACTATGCTTCTGTTCTGTTGAATTAATCGAGCTTTAACTATATTTATGGGCATATATTAACCCTCTTTACTTGTCGGATGACTCAGGACTGCTTCAATGTACAAATTTGACCACAAGTCACTGAGTTTTACAGCACAGGAAGAGGTGTTTCAGCCCATCATGCTCATACTAAACATCTATCTATTCTAATCCCATTTTCCAGTATTGACTTGTGGCTTTGCATGCTATGATATTTCAAGTGTTTATTCTAAATAGTTTAATTTCTTAAGAGTTCCAACATCTCGCCCTTTTAGGCAATGAGTTCCAGATACCCACAATACTGAGAAGCTTTTCTCAAATCTCCTTTTTAAGCCTCCTTTCTATCTCAAAATTGTGTCCCCTCCTTACTGACTCTGACTAAGGGGAAAGATTTCTTCCTAACTACTCTATCTCCTTCAAGACTTTGTACCCCTCAGTCAAGTCCACCCTCAACCTCCTCTGATCTAAGGAAAACAACCCCAGACTATCCAGCCTCTCCTCAGAGAAATCACTTGTCCAGGTAACATCCTGGTGAATCTCCTCTGCACCTTCTCTAGTACAGTCACATTCTTTTTATAAGATGGTGATCAGAACTGCACATAGCTCTCCAGCTGTAGCCTAATTTTCAGATAGCTTCACCAAGGAGATTTACTGCATTTTTGCAATCTGACTACAGGCCATTGCTGCCATGCAAGTTGGCATGCAACTGATTGCCCTTGGAGCATAACTCAGCATTTCGTGTCTCAGAGCACAGCTTCATTGTTCGTTTGACGACGGCAAAGTGAGATTTGGAGTTTGCAAGAAGTATCGAAGAGTGTGGTGCTGGAAAAGCACAGCCGGTCAGGCAGCATCAGAGGGGCAGGAGAATTGAAGTTTCGAGCATAAGCTCTTCATGAGCTATTCTCCTGCCCCTCTGATGCTGTGCTTTTCCAGCACCACACTCTTCGACTGATCTCCAGCATCTACAGTCCTCATTTTGAGTTTGAGATAATTACCTACATTTCCCCCATTTAGCTGACCCCTGTATATGTAAGAAGTCCCATTCATCCATCAAGGCTGTGCGCAGTGACCTCTCTATGATCAGGTTGGGTAAGGCCTTGAATTTATAAATCCCCTCCTTATTTACAGGGTCACTGAAGGCAAAGGGAGTTGCTTAGGTGCTTTGCACACATGGAAAGCTGGGGCAGACAAGATTAATGTCCATCTTACTTGCTGTTTGTTTTGTGAACAATTCTTGTGTCCACTTCTCACCATAAGTACCTTTTTGTGAGACCCTGAAACCATCTAACATTGATTCTTTATCTAGTTCTGGTCTCGGATTTGTTTGCTCCATAATTGACTGCCACAGTCTTAAGTTCTGGAATCCCTAATCATCTCTGCCTCTCTACTTTTTCCTACTTTTGAGCCGCTCTGCCAAACCTCTTAATTTAATATTAAAGTCAGTATCACCTCCTGGGCTCAGCGTTATATTTTGTTCGATAACATTCCTATGAAGCACCATGGGACATTTTACCACATTCGAGACAGTACAGAAAGGCAAGTTGTGATTGTGGTATTGGGGGAAATCAGTTTTGGGCATCAATATTCCTGACCATAAGAACAAACAGGCAGTGAATGCTTCTACTAAACTTTGCAAGTGGGGTTGTGGTCAGTCTTCCTCACAATTGAAACTTACAATATCACAGTAAGAATAATGTATCCTAAACCTGATTTGCTAATAACATACATCCAAAATAATCCTCCACCCTGTCCTGCCTTTCACTTGCCGCATAAATGATTTATACCACTGAGGTGTTTTGAACAATCAACAAAGAACCCAAATAAGCATTATAGTCTACAGTGCATAGAACTTTGTGCACAAATAATTACCATAGTACTTGGGCAAGTGAAACAGATTTAAAATGGAGAAGGTGACAGATTACTTCAGGATTAAATCTGATTACTAATAGAAAACATTCAGCCTTTAGATGACAGGCAGTGAATGCTTCGACTAAACTTTGCAACTTACTCTAAGCAGAGCAGCAATGAATCCTGAAGTACAAAGTAATTAGTTTTTTTAATGATTTATCCAAATTGCCAACTAAGCAAAACAATTTACATTGAACAATGAATACTGGAGCAGCTGCAGCATAATGCAACATTTTGAATTCTTTAAGGGAATCAGACTTCAGTAGTATTAACCATGTAATTGATTTCAATTACTCTGGTCTTTGTAGCACAGCAGAGTTGCTGCAGAAGAAATATGGATTGATAGTAGTAATTACAGCAGGTTTACAATTCACAGTTAAACCATATGCAAGTAACTACAGCCATTATAACAAGGTGGTTAACTCAAAGCAAACTTGGATTATGAAATTGTAATAAAACGTAGAGAGAATTTGCAAGGTTTCACATCTGCAGGGCAGGATTGCTGGATTAACCTCGTCAATCAAATCCCTACTTTTTCTTTGAATAGTACCAGAGGATCTTAACATCCACCTGACAAGGCAGAGACAGTGTTAGTTTAACATTGAGCAAGCTGCAAGGCAACATGTTTTACTGGGCCATAATCCTTCAGTACTGCATCAAAATATTAACAGACATATGATAAAGGTTTTGTGGAGAATGAACCCATAACCTTCCAGCTCAAAGGCATAAGTGTTACCACTGAGCCAAAGTTGACACATTGCTACACATCACTGAATAGGAAGAGCTTTTAGGATTTCACACTGCTTTTAACCTGGGGCAGAAGACTTCTCTCTCTCATACTTAATTTCTCATCTTCTGAATAAGTGACATTACAGCCTTGCTGTATACTCTGAATGCTGGATGGAAGATTTTTTTTTGTCAATTCCCAATCCATTTCTAAGGTCAACAACTCTTTGTCATTCAAGCACTCACCTGCCAGTTCTGCCTCTGATCTAGATCATGTCCCTATTTTCAATGGATTCCATACTCCTGGTTTCAATGCAAGAAAAGGTTTTTGCTGAATGGTGTTGGTTTTCTCTCTGCTGAAGTCTCCCTGCTCTGGCTCTCTTTTGAACCTTTTCTTGCCTTGTTGTGTTCCTGTTCATTGCTGCTATTAGCTTTCATCTGTTCCTTCCAAATGTGGCATTATTCCCTCACTTTACTTGGGCTGGTTGGCTCTGTTTGCTGGTTGGCCAATTTGCAATGCAGAGTGAGGCCATTATGTGGCTTAAATTCCTGGACCAGCTGAGGTTACCAGAAAACACTTTCCTTCTTCCCTCACCTGAGACATGGTGACTGTCAGCTTAAACCACCACCAGTCATCTCGCTTTAATAAGAGAGTAGTCCTATGCTCTGGTAAGCTTACGGCAACTTTACTTGTGCTGAAATCAAGACTGTCACCCCATCTCCAACTTTTAGTTTATTTTTTTTCCCAAAACTTTAAATTGTCAAAACATCTTTCCTAAATATATTCCATTTTCCCCAGCAATTCTTTGTAATCCCCAAACTTGTCACCCAAGCATTATTTCTTGCTTCATCTCATCTTCTCACCCACTCTTTGCAACCCCACAGCCCTTTACCTCCTATTTTTCTCAATTTAATCGCACAAAATAAAACCAGGTCTACAGCAACTCACCGAGCAATCGCAAAAGCAGGAACAGAACTCCCAGCGCATACGACTTGAGCTCAGGATTGACGGCCCTGCAGGAAAAACATGGGCAGATATAATGGCTATTAATTAGCATGCTCAAAATCAATTGGTCCCACAACTGCATTGCAACTGGTTACATCCATTGCAATTATTTCTTTCACAAATTACAAACCACTTCAAACAGTTGACCTAATGCCAGAGGGAATAAAAAATGAAAGCTGGGATTCCAGATGGACAATTGTTATTTTCCGACTCATTAAATTTCAAGTACAACATTGCTGAATTTTTGTCATCTTTTGACAAAGATTTATTACAAAGTGAAAGATTTAAGGAAGCACTCGTCAAGTTGCTTACGTTTTATTCTGTGTACATTTCTTAACATGGACAGGTAAATTAAATTTAAAAAATTTTAAAAAGTGTGGGCATAAGGTTCAATACCTCTGTACTGCCTGCCACTCAGCCATTTTCAAAATCATGACGAGCCTTTCTCCTTGATTAAACATAGTCATTGCCAAATTTTGGCATTTAAAAAATGCTTGTTAGATCCAAAAAGTAAGAAATGCAAATTCAAAGGAATAGAATATTTTTCAATTTCAGGCACATTAAACCAATTTAGTCACTTGCAAGTCAGGAATAGCATGAAGGAGACACAGAAAAAAGCTCCCTTTCTCTATCAATATTCCTAAGTCTGCTGCAGTACATGTGTAATGCTAATTGACAATCTCCAGCAGGTCAAATACAGCACAGTTTGGATGCAGCATTAAGCGACACAACCTTGAGGGTTTGCTACTGTATTAATGTTCCCTATTCCAGTCATTAATGTTAGTCCATTTTTAAAATTTACATATACTCTCTTTGTGGGCTGTGACTATCATGGGCTTTTAGCCCATGCCCTAATTGTCCTTGAATCATAGAATCCTTAGGATTCGGAAAGATGCCATTCAGCCCATTGAATCTGCACCGAGCCTCCAAAGAGTATCCCACCCAGACCCAACCCCCATCCTATCCCTGTAACCCCATCTTTCCCATGGCTAACCCACCTAGCCTGCACATCCCTGCACACTATGGGCAATTTTCCATGGCCAATTCAATTCACTCTAAAAAGATACAGTGTGATACTAGTTCAGAACTCCTTTGCTGCAGGGCCTATGACCAGCAAACCACACAGCACGCCATGTCTAGCCACCGACTCCAAGAGCTCACGAAAGAGCAAATTTAAATACACAAGTGTTATAATATACTGGGAGACAGTGGCTTAGTGGTAATGTTACTGGACATCTTTTGGACCATGGGAGGAAACTGGAGCACCCGGAGGAAACTCACCCAGACACTGGGAGAACGTGCAAATTCCACACAGACGGAATTGAACCCAGGTCCCTGGCACTGAGGCAGCAGTGCTAACCTCTGAAACATCATGCCGCCCCATTCAATAAGTTGCAAGAAAATTTCAGACGGCATTTAGGAGTCAACTATGTGGCTGTAGATCTGCAGTCCCATGTAGGCAAGGGCAGATAAGAATGGCATACTTTCTTCTGTGAAGGACATCAGTGAACTAGATGGGTTTTCATGACAATCATTGATAATTCATAGTCAATATTACTGATACTAGTTTTCAATTCCAAATTTATTTAATGAAATTTACATTCCTTTAAATGCTATAGTATTATTTAGTGGGAGTTGACTCTATGACCTCTGGGTTACATGTCCAATAACATTACCACTAAGCCACTGTCTCCCAGTATGTTATAACACTTGTGTATTTAAATTTGCTCTTTTGTGAGCTGCTGGAGTCGGTGGCTAGACATGGCGCGCTGTGTGGTTTGCTGGTCATAGGCCCCGCAGCAAAGGTTTTCTGAACTAGTATCACACCGTACCTTTTAGAGTGAATTGGATGAGTCTTTGCACATTTGCCTAGACTAGATTTGAACCCAGGTCCCAGACATTAAAAAAAAATCAACAAGCAACATTATTCAATCAGGAGGTTGTGGATCATCTTTTTCATTGTTATTTATGTTTCTTCCTCTAATTCCTCATAAATATACCAAGTGAGCTATGTGAATGATATGGATTTTAAAAGATCTCTAGTGTTCTGTCTGTTGGAACAGTGTACTCTGTTTACATGTGTCTTTACCACATTGGGTCTAATGATAACTGAAATGATAGCTACAAGGGAATCAGTAAGTATGATATGTTGTAGATATGAGTGTTGCATAGGGACATGAAAGGGTTAATATTGAAGACTGCCAATAAGCACCACCCACTATTGTGATGACACATGAACCTGTGGGCACAACAGTTTAGGATTTTGAAGAGGTGAGACCAGACACTGGGTTCTCAATGTCTCTGTAACAATGTCTATCAAGTCAATGTAGTCTGTAATTTATTGCTAACATGGTGATAAACTACCAAATCAAATCAGTGTTTCTATCCTGGTATTCGCAACACAGTGAAATAAAAAGCATTCCATGGTCACTAACCTGTTTTGAATAACTAATCCCATACTTTGCAAAGAATCAATTTGAGACACCAGTTTTGCAGCATAAATGAAAGACTAAGCAAATTATTAGTAATACAGTACGTTTAGCAGACCAAAATTAAACAACAAAGTAGTCCAACTGATGTCAATGGATTTAAACTCAATACCTTGCCCCATTCATGCAAAGGATAGACAAACGAACACAGATAAATAAGAGAAAATAACAAATTGGTAGATTACTTAAGTGATTTGCAAGAGGAGTATTCTAAAAGTGCAGATTGCTTCTTGGTTGATTTTCTGAACATGTCAGTCAGAATCACCTTTTCAGTTCACTCAGGAAGTTAGTAATATTTAGTTTCTATTCCCAGAACGTCTAAGAGCTGATAATGGGAGGTTAGGCATGGAGCTCCAATCTTTATGCTATAGCTTCAACAGCCTAGCTCCTTCTCCCAGGGAACACTGTCCAAAACCAAATTCAAACTCTGGCCAATCCCTGTCAGACCGAGCACCCCTCCACGAGGTCCCAGTTACCATTCAACATCTGCTGGAGCATAAAGTCTCTATCAGACTTACTAGAACCAGTTCTCAGATACTGGCCTCATTTAATGCTACATATCTGCTATCTGTTTAAACTTACTGCTCTGTCCTGGTTTCAGAGCATCTGTAGGACCTTTTTATCAAGAACAAACCGGCAATTAACATCCAGATCTGGCTTCAGAAATAAACAAATCAGAGCTTGCTTGTTTTTCTTTTAAGCCAAGCTGCTGTTCACAGTCCATAGGTCATTTCCAGCTCACGGTCCGCAGTTACAAATCAGAATTGATAAAAGAATAAATAAAAATAATGGAAAAACAGTGCAGATTCTAACCACATGTGAGAAGCTATATCCTGTTATTTGTAAAGGACACTTCTAGATAAACTGGTAAGTGACTTTCCTTTTACTGTGTGAGACCAAGTAGATTCTATAGTTTCCTATATGTTGCGGTAGTGACCTCCATGATACACACAGCACAGTGACCTGGCTTATGCTCATATAACAAAAGAATATGCAAATAGCTGGTTGCACTGGGGTCAACTGTTATATCTGAAATACTTTAGTTAGCTTCAACCAATTAATTGAGCACATTCTAGGATTTGAACTTGGTACCTGCTGGTCAATACATGTTTTTTAAGGTATTCTACACCAAGTAAGGATATTAATTCCACCAGACAATTAAAGAGCTGGTTATAATCATTCGTATTTTAGGAGATAAGAGTCAAAGCTTGGGAACAAGGCATTGCTGCAGGATAGCCTACCTGATAAGTATAATGATAGCTGGAGTCTGGGCCATAGCTCCAATGAGGCTGCAAAAGCACATCACGCACATGAAAGTCAGAAAGGCCTCCTGACAGCCCGGGCTCGGACATTTGCCAGGGATGACAGTGGCATTCTTGATGGGGCCAGTGTTCAGACAAGCACAGGCAGTGAGATTCTGTAAAGATATAACAACAGTGCATAATCAAAGGCAACGTGACATGCTATCAAGCTTTTAAAGAAAGCATTTCAGTAGCTGAGATACCAAATGCAACATGCACCAAACTCTTTAGACATGTACCTCTAATTGGGATGCCAGACCAAGTGCATTGTGAATAACCCACAGTGTGAATAACCGCAGCTTGCATCTAATCCAGGCTATTTACATAATGATTAGAGTTTAAGGAACAAAAAATGCCTGAGAACAAGAATAAACCAATACGTTCAACCTGTCTGTCTCTTCATAATTGGCCCAACTATATCACTGAATCAAAATGCTCCTCCGAAATGGAAGAACATAACAAAAACAAGAACTCCGAACAGCAGTAGGCAATTCGTCTTTTGAGTCTGTTCTGCCACTTAATACAGTCATGGCTGTTCTCATCGTAGCCTCAACTCCACTTTTCTGCCTATTCCCTGTAACCTTTGACCTAATACTAATTAAAAATCCATCTCTTCCTTCAATCTATTCAGTGTCCTTGCAATTACCATGCTCTCAGGTAGTGAATTCCAGAGATCCTTTCAGAGAAATAATTCCTCCTTATCTTTTTTGAACCTGCCCTCCCATTATCCCACACCTGATGATCTTTTGTTCTAGATTGATGCTACTTTATCTTTATATAATTCAATTAGATCACAGAATCCCTACAGTATGGAAGCAGGCCAATCAGCCAATCAACACCACAGTGACCCTCCAAAGAGCATCCAATCCAGATCCATTCCCCTACCCTATCCCCGTACCCTGCATTTCCCATGACCAATCCACCTGACCTGCACGTCTTTGGACTGAGAGGAAACTGGAGTACCTGGAGGAAACCCACGCAGACACAGGGAGAATGTGCAAACTCCACACACAGTCACCTAAGTGTGGAATCGAACCTGGGTCCCTGGCGCTGTCAGACAGCAGTGCTAACCACCGAGCCACTTCCATAAGGGCAGTAGATTTTCTTCCCTAAAGGACATTGAGCTCATTAATGAGTTTTTATGCTAATCAACAATGGTTACATGGTTGCCATGTAATTCTAGACTTTTCGCCTCCCCCCGTCTGTGGGGCATTAGTGAACCACATGGGTTTTTCTAACATTCAGCGACAGGGTCATCATTAAACTCTTAATCCCAGATTTTTATTTTAATTGAATTCAAATACCACCTTCTACAATGGCTGGATTTGACGTTGGGTCCCCAGGACATTACCTGAGGTCTCTGGGTTAATTGCCTGCCAAGAATACCACTGGGTTATCATCTCCTGCTCTTAGGCAGATAGGAACTTCAGATTATAGAGCTGAAGGCAAAGGTCACTAATGATGGTAAAGATTGAGATTGGGGTGTGAAGGAGGCTAGGATTGCAGAACATTATGATGTTTTCTACTTATCTATTCTGAAGGATAATGACACACCTCTGCAGCAGGTGAAACTTAAACCCAGGCCACCTCATCCAGAGCTAGGAACACTACCACAGACCACAAGAGCTCATTATAGACAATGTTTTGTATGGCAAATAATGTCCGATAGGGCTAATCATTGAAATAGGATCTCTTAGTTGGAGATAAAGTGCTGATCTTGTAAGGAGATAAGTGTGAATGTGTTTTTGAGTGTGCATCAATTGTTAGCAGTAATCTGTGTTTACTCTTAAATTTGAGCTTAATCATCACGCAAAAGACCATTACGTATCTCAGATGTAATGTTACTAGCTGTTAAATAATATGGAATAAACTGAGTGTTTCTCGTAATTAAGCCTTACTTATGTCAAAATGTTTGTTTTTGTGGGCATCTTCACCACATGGTATCAATAGGTCCGACTAATACCAAGAAGGGTTTGTGGTGGTGAATCTACCCAAAGTGTCTCAGCCTCACCACTCTAACTAGGCAACACTGGTGAAATGATACAAACGTGTGGAATAAAATACAAAGTAATGAGTGCACAAAATCCTTCTCAAGGCAGGTTTTTGGCAGTGTGGGAGGACTCAGTCAGAAATCATACCATCTCAGCACAAACCCTGTCATTATTTTCTAACAGCCTTCCTGAAAAGATTTGAGGTAGGAAAATACCAAAATGGAGTTCTTATAATGCCTACTGAACAAAAATGACATTTTCGCTCTCCACTTCTCTCTATGGCAATGCCTCTTAAAGCTCTCCACATTCTCAGACAAGCCTTCCTGGGCAGGAAATGTCCCAGACCCTGATGGGGATAACTCAGCATAACGCAGGCTTTACTGAGAGGGATATCGCCGAGGATGGCAGACCCTGTGGTGGATGAGAGGGGAGCATTAATTACCTCAATGTTTTCTTGAGCATAACGGGAGGTGTACATGCCTGAAATTGTCCAAAATTGGATCTTTGAGTTTCGTTGTAATAATTGAAGTCACTGTTGGCAGCAGTTTCATTTTCAGAGGCGGATTGTTGCTTTTTGTGGGATTATCCCAGAATAAGAGAAAAATAAGGCTTGGAGATGATCATACATATACCAGTGCACGTCACTGGCACATTTACTGTAGTGCCTTATGCCCAGATACCTCACCGGGTCTCTGGTAAGTAATTGGGGTCAGTAATTGGGATGGGGGCTGCTCGTGGCAATTGGAGTCTGAGGCATGGGGACAATTGTAGTCTTTGCTGGTCCGAAAAGATGCACTGGAGAAACCTCCTTCTCTCTCTGGCTCCAAATGAAAATGTCATCAAAACAAAATAGAGTTGGTATTTTCTGATACGCTCAGCAATGTATCAGAAAACAGACAGCGTTACCTCAGTAGCATACGCATGGGACCTAATAGTTATTTTAGACAGTGAACAGAAACATCTAAAAGATGACTTGACCTATTGTGCAGCAAGAAGTGTTTCAGATCCTACATGTTGAAATTCCCTCCCTAACCCTTTTAATCTGTTCATCTCCTCTCTTTGCCATTTCCTTCACCTAAAATTTTAGTTATTTGGCCTTAGAGCTACTTAGCTCAGTGTTTTTTGGGATGTTTTTTATGTTTAAAGACACTATGTAAATGTGGTTGTTGTATCTGTAGGACACCAAGTGGAATCCTCTGGATCTTAAGAAGATTGTCCTGGTGCTGACCCACAGGTCATGACCACCCCCATTCCCCAAGAGGCACCGATCAGAAGCCTGAAGCTGTAGACAGCCAATAATTTCACCGGGAGAAAGGGGGCACTACTGAAGCCATATTGGGAAGCTTGAGGGTCCTTCAAAACTGAGGCGTTCCTTGAAGCTGCACGGGTTGTGTGAAACTGGTCAGTGCATCAGCTTGAGGCGTTGGCTGTAGCCCCTAACCTCCTAGCGATTGAGGATAGGGAGGTATAGAAAATGTGCCAATGGCAATCCACAGCCTGCTGCTTGGATATCTGCCAGTTTTTCATCTCCGTGGGAGATCCATCTGATATGGGTTGGTACTGTGGTTCGCCTCTCACTGTCAGGTTCAATTCTAGCCTCGGGTGTCTGTCTGTGTGGAGTTTACACATTCTCCTTGTCCGTGTGGGTTTCCTCAGGGCATTCCGGCTTCCTCCCAGAGTCCGAAGATGTGTAGGTTAAGTTAATTAGCCACGGTAAGTGTGGGGTTGTGGAGTGGGGAGGCTGGGTCTGGGTGAGATGCTCTTCAGATGTTCAGTGTAGACTTGATGGGCTCAATGGCCTCTTCCTGAACTGTCGGAGTTCTATGACACTGGGAACACTCTAATGGTGATGGTAACCTGCCCCTTGAGTGTTCGTAATTATCCACTTGTCACTGCTGCTGTGTGCTTACCTCTGACCAAGTCACTCAGACATAAGGCAGCTGGCTCTCTTCAAATTTCACTCCCTATAACATATCCAACCTCAACTCCAGGAAATCACAGACGTTCTGTACGTAGAATCATAATATTGTTCCTTTTTCCACTTGGAAAGCAAGTACGTGATCTAATTCCTGCCCTCCCCCCCCCCACGTACACTATGTGGGGGAATTATAGACGACATGGAAGTATGGTGTGCACCAGCCTCTCTGAACATGAACACGATCACCTTCGGAGACTGATCATTTTCTTTTGGTTAAGGATTGGACAGTTGTGAAGGGGAATGCGTTATTTTAAAGCATTCCCAACATTTTTATAAAGAACAGGAGTAAACGTCACTGCAGCAAGCTGGCACAGATTCTCTACATATCATGGCACCCTCCTATAGGTTTACCCAACAAAAGACACACTGTAAGATCAACTCAACAAAGGAGAACCATTCAGCTGAACTCATTACATGTTCTCCTTTTACAAGTAACCCATTATGAAGCTGTCACTGGCTGAGACGTGGAAATAATAGCCTTCAATAGTGAGTAGTCATTAATTATATAAGCTAGCATCACTCTTCATGATACCTCTTTACTTCAAATAATTATAGAGTAGGACTTCGATTAAATACTCCAAAGCAAAATCTGAGCAAAATCATTGACTAACAGGTCAAAGAATAATTTTCTTCGCAAGCTGGATCCTATCATTTTACCTTGAGGATCTGGGTTCAAACTGAACTCTTCTCAATTTTGGCTATAAAGATAATGCATAAAGTAAATCAATCTCAGTCTGGCTCCCAGTCTCAGTCCAGTGCTATGTTTTAGTCTGGCTTCTGATCTTAGTTTGGTTCATATCCCAGTCTTAATCCAGTTCCTGGTCTGTCAGGTTCTTGATGGATTGAATACAGAAAACTAAATGTTGGAGTAAATGAAGGGTTTCAATGCAAGTAGTATAACAAGCAAGTTGTGATGGATGATTTTACCTTCCCCTATATTGACCAAGACTCACTTTGTGCTAGGGGTTTGGATGGGGCAGAATTTGTAAAGGCCATTCAAGAGGATTTCTTGACACAGTATGTCAACAGTCCAGCAAGGGAAAGGGTTCTACTGGGCCTGGTTTTGGGAAATGAGCCCGGCCAGGTGAGTGAAATTTCAGTGGGAGAGCACCTCGGGAGTAGTGACCATAATACCGTGAGTTTTGAGATACTCATGGATAGGGATAACAGCAGTCCTCAGGTGAAGGTGTTAAACTGGGGGAAGGTGAATTACAGCAACATTAGGCAGGAACTGGAGAATTTTGATTGGAGGCCGTTTGAGGGTAAATCCACACCAGACATGTGGCAGTATTTCAAATGGCAGCTTGTAAGCGTTCAGGAGTGACGTTCCTGTTAGAATGAAGGATAGAAATGGAAAGTTTGGCAAACCTTGGATGACCAGGGATGTTAATACCTTGGTCAAAAAGAAAAAGAAAGCATTAATAAGGTCTAGGAGGATGGGAATTGATGAAGCCCTTTGAAGTATATCAGGAAAGTAGGAAAGAACTTAAACAGGGAATTTGAAGGGCTAAAAGGGGTCATGAAAAGTTGTTAGCAAGCAGGATTAATGAGAATCCCAAGGCTTTGTATACATATATAAAAAGCAAGACGATAGTAAGGGACAAGGTTGTCCAACTCAACGACGACGGAGGAAATTTGTTGGGTCTAGAAGAGGTCGCTGCATTCCTAAATGAATACTTTTTGTTGGTTTTCACCAAACAGAAGGAATTGGTGGAGAATGATCTCCAGGAAGGGAGTGCCATGTTGCTAATCAAAAGGAAGGGGTGTTGTGCGGCTTCAAAAATATCAAGGTAGGTAAGTCCCCAGGATCTATCCTTGAATACTGAGGGAGGCAAGAGAACAAATCGTTGAAGTATTGACAGACATCTTTGTATTCTCTTTGGTCACAGGTGATGTCCCAAAGCGTTGGAGAATAGCCAATGTTATCCCATTGTTTAAAAAGAGTCATGATTTGGAGATGCCGGTGTTGGACTGGGGTGAACAAAGTTAAAAATCACACAACACCAGGTTATAGTCCAACAGGTTTAATTGGAAGCACACTAGACTTCGGAGCAACGCTCCTTCATCAGGTGATTGTGGAGGGCTCGATCGTAGCACAGAATTTATAGCAAAAATTTGCAGTGTGATGTAACTGAAATTATACATTGAAAAATTGATTGTCTGTTAAGCCTTTCATCTGTTAGAATACAGTGATAGTTTCACTTCTTTCATGTGTAAATCAACTGCAAATTTTTGCTATAAATTCTGTGTGTAGGATTGAGCCCTCCACTACCACCTGA